>NW_012116166.1:3504486-3504820 GCF_000951035.1 Colobus angolensis palliatus
GAGCCCACAGGCGGGCCCCCTCCAGGGAGGAGGGGCGGGTGGCGGCAGCCCTCAGACCCCGCGCCACCCAGCTCCTCCCCCAGGACCCGCCGCTGCCACTTCCCCCAATTTTTTTTCCCCGGACAAACTTTCCTGGGCCCGTCCCGGGGGTCGATGTGGGAGGGGGTTCCTTCAAGTTTCCTCTCCTGACTTTGGGATGATCAGGGTCTCTCCACCCCGCCCCTCGCCCCCTGGGAGCCGGGCCGCGCCCCCCATCAACGGCGCGGGCCGATCCTAGGGCGGGACGGGGGCGGGAGAAGGAAATCGAGCTCCCCTGCCCATCCCCCGCCCGGTG
>NW_012116166.1:3505225-3563497 GCF_000951035.1 Colobus angolensis palliatus
GCCCCGCGCTCCGGCGCCGGCTGCCTGAGCGCTCCTGGAGCAGCAAACCCCAGACTTCTTCCTCCTCTCCTTCCTTCCTTTTTTCCCTCCCTTATCTTTTTCTTTTTTTGGTCTCTTTCTCCCTCTTTTTCTGACCTGTGTCGTTTTTATTTTTTCTCTGCGACTGTTGTGCAAGTTTGTTTTAAAAGTTCACAGCATGCTTTCTTTTCTTTTAGACCGGGAGACAGTGATCTCACCCACACGGTAAGATCAAAAGTCTCCGCTCGCCCAGCCTGCGGGCTTGGGCTGGGTCCAGAAGTCTCCCAGGATGCTGATGCGCCGCCGCTGGCCTCCCCGGCTATAAAGCCGCTTCCAGCGCCTTCCCGCGCGCAGGAGCGCTCGGAGTTGTGGGGTGCGGACCCCAGGCGGGGCAGGGAGTCCGTGGCGGGCAGCTGCGGGACTCTGGGGCTGGCGGACTCGGGGGCTGAGGCGCCGTGCGCGTTGGGTGCCCGCGGCCGCAGAGGCCAGAACCGCTACTCCTCCAGGCCCGGGAGACGCGGCCGTGGAGCGTGAAACGCTTCTTGCAAGCGAGGAAACGGTGAGTTGGTAGACACCGCCGGCGGCCTCGCCATTCTGGTGGCTGCGCTGAGCTCCTGTCGCCCGGAGGCGGGTTGCGCTGCATGGGGTTAGCTCCCGCCGGCTCCCAGCTCACCTTCGAAGCGCCCACCTAGGCGCGCCCGGTGCGGCGTGTGCACAGCGCGGGGCGCCCCGCACGGAAGCGTGGAGTTCTCCCTGGTCGCGCTTTTCTCCTCCTTTCCATCCCCTCGCTGTTCTTACAAACCTGTTCCTTCGGCCCCCTCCCCCTGCGGGCCGCGGCCTGAACTCGGGTCTCCGCGTACCCGGCGGCCGCCGCTTGGTCGCTGCCTGGCCCTCCCCCGCTCAGGCGCCGAGCGCTGTGCGATCCGCCCTAACATCTGTCGGTCCAACCATTGGCGCATCCATCAGTGTCAATGGGCTGCACATTGCAGCGACAGCCCGCCACGCACAACACGGGCTATGCGAAGTGCACGCCACAACCATACTGCCATGCCGGAACACGCAAAAAGGCCCCCGGCCTGACTTGACACAGCCTGAATCCCTAATCTGTGTTCTTTTAGCCACATGTACCCACCCCCACTTAATATTTGGACCCCCAAACATGAATAGTTTTGCAGGCCACTCTAGGGATGGAATTGAAGGAAGAGGGGCAGTGTCGCCCGAGTCATTATTTTCCACCAGGTTTTCTCTGCCCGTCTGTGGGCTGGGTGTGGCTAGGAGAGAAGGAGGGGAGACTTCCCAAATCCGCCCCAAGCACACTGCAGATCCGGAAGCTACCTGGATGCAAGGGCTTAAACCCCCTTCACCTGGCCCTAGGGTGTGTTTTCGAGGTGGCTGGGCAGGTTTTAGCCAGGAGGTCTCGCGCTAAAACTTTTTGGCCCCGCCTGGCTGCTGCGTGACATGGCCTGATGGAGAGGAGCTGGAGAGCGGAGGGAAACGTTGACCCCAGTGAGAACTAAGGACCAGATTTAGGGAGAAGTAGTGTCTGGGTGGCAGTAAGTCTGTAATTCACATGTTATTTACAGAGGGAGAAAGGGCAGGACCGTAGGTTTGAGAAGCCGGAGCTTTGCGCGGAGTTCCCTGCGCCCATTTCCCAAGAGTGCCGCTCTCGGCTGTGGTTGTTTGTTCTACCTGATTTTGCCTCTTGCCTTCAACTCCCCCATAATCCCTCCCCAGATGTCCAGAGGGCAAACATATGCACATACCTCCCTGATCAATCCAGCCTGACCAAAGGGCCATTCCTGTCCTGCCCCTAAGAACTTAATGGGAAGAGTGTACGGTGGACCTACTCTTGGGACATCTGCAGGGCGGCTGTACCAGGCATTTTACCTGACTTTATTCTTACCGCAAAGATTTCTGTCTTGGTACCTGGTGCCCCCTCAGAGTCCACTACACAAACGGGTAAAATCCCGCGCAGCTATTCGTTTTGCCATTCGCGAGTAAGAAGGGGAAAAGGAGACGCTTCTAGGCAAGCACTGAGGAATTCTCGGTTCGGTTCCCGAGGAGGCCAGAAGTGGCCGCGGCGGCGTGGGCTGGAGCTCCCTCCTCCTGCAGGTAGACACCGCGCTCTAGGGTGCGGGCTTCGCCGCCCACATCCAGTGGTCGAACTGTTTTCACGCTAGACTAGAGGGCGGAAAAGTCTGCACCCGCGGAGAAGCTAGAATTCTGTAGAATGTACACTGTGTCGAAATCTTTTCACCACTCTTCAGAGTTGCAGATTGTCTTTGAAAAACAACAGGCTCTGGCCCTGCAAGCCCCTGATAACTTCTACCCTCGCTGAGTCACTCTGAAAAGTAAGCCCCTGGGCCAGTGAGATGTCCCCACCTTTAGGAGGTGCCGCGTTTCCGGGAACATTAAAAAAAAAAAAAAAAAAAACTAAAAATAGGAGGAGGAAAAATGAGCAAAGGCGGTGGGACCACTCACTGAAACACCGAGGTGCAAATGTCCATAGGAGAAACTAGCACTCGCATGGCAGCCAGGTGGCTCACCCAACAGCTGGGTGGTAACCTTGTGATCCCCAAACATCACCCAGGGCCATGAAGGCAGTGCTGACCCCCAGGACTGCACCTCAGGCCCAGTGGAATCTGGCTCCTCCTCCATAGCGGTGCTATGTAATCAGTAGAAAATCTGTGGAAAAGCTCCCAAATGAAGCTTCTTCAGGTCAGGGGTTAGAAATCTGCCTCCGGCTTTTTGAACTCAAGGAAATCGGGACACCTGTCCCCAGGGCTACCTGTGCCCCGCCCCAGGATCATTCATGACCCTAGCTACCCTACCGGGAGCCCTGCCCGGATAAGTTTTTAAAAGAGAGAAAGTCATATGCAGGCGTGGCTAGGAACAGGTGTGTGCTGTGGGGATGGGCACTTGGCTTGCAATGCGCCACACAGAGTCACAAAGTCTGTGCCAGAAAGGAGTAGCCAGGCCACCGCCGGGAGGCAGCCGAGGTTGTGTTTGAGGTGGCGATTGTGGGCAGTAGGTGACAGCTGGACCCAAAGAAGGCCAAGTCCTGTCCTTATCTGGAGTGGCCACTGAGGGAAAAGACTTCAGGGAAAGAAGGTGTCCTCAAAGCTACTGTTACAAGGTGAGGAGCTAGAGCAGGCTCCCGTCCCAGGCATCCAGGGCCTAAGCCTTGACCTTGGAGAGTGGTTCTTGGAGAGAGCCTTGGGCCACCTGGAGGGACTGGGCACGCTGAGTAGTACCCTCTGGGAGCCTGTACCCCCTTTCAAAGTGTGAGGGTATTTGCCCAGGGTGTAGGCTTTTAGGGAGCCCAGGACTGGGCAGCACCTGGGAGGGAGGGCACCAGGTGGGTGCCCTCCTGTCTACACTCACCTGGAACGCTGGCATATGGATTTTTCACCTACCTCACGCCTCCCCACACCACATTCTGGGCTAGACAGTGTCAAGGAGGTGCCCTGGGTTCAGGGAAGCTTGCCACCTGCACACCTCAACCAGAAATTGGGCCCTGGAATCTCGGCCCCTGCCCAAGCAGGAAGGATAGGGACCCTGGCCCTGGCCAGGTGGTAAATTGTTTGCTAAAAGTGCATTTACACAGTGGCGAAGTTTGTTTCTCTTTTTCCGGTAGCTTTGTTTTAACGAACCAGATGTTTTGTCTGTAAATTCTCCCAAGAACTTTTACAGTTTTGACGTGAAATAAACCTTCAAAAATTCGAAGAGTATATTAATACCACTTCTGTGGGGCCTCGGGAGAGCTGAGTCAGGCGCGCCTGGATGGGAGCTGGGGGTGGGAGTACAATCTTTGGAGAAAAGTAGGGGTCTTTTCTTGGCCCAAGGTCAAGAATTGGTTTAGGGGAAGTGAAGTGCCTCTCCGACTCCCAAAACAGGCGCACACACACACACACGCATCGTCACACCAGAGTACACACTCCCAGTCCTCCTCCAACCAGGCATAGCTTGCTACTTCATAAATTTTTTGTGGCTTGGGGCACAGAGATATGACTCAACTTTGCGGACTGTGTCCACCGCATGTCGCTGCCTTTTTCCACGAGGACCGCCTGACTGACCGCCCAACTGAAAGGCAAAGGGGCCTTCGATCTTCTTCCCAGGGCAGGCTTGATGCCTGAGTGTGCGGGGCCGGGGCCAGGACAGAGCAGGGTGGAAGCTGGTGCTCCTGTCTGGCCCGCCCTTAACTCCTGGGCACAACTAGATTCGGGAGAACTTGGGGTGGAAGCTGACCTGGTCTAGTCCCCCAGGAAGCTACAGCCTGCAGGTCCCCCTCTCCAGTGCTTCTTTTTTTCCGAGTCAGGATTTCCAGGCAGTTATAAACACCTTTAAGAAAACAAAAAAACAAAAAACCCCACTTAACAATACACCTAAAAGAGGGAGGGAAGGAAGCAATACGGTTATCACAGGGGAGTGGGGAGAGGGAAACCAGGTCTGCCTAGAAACCCACCCTCTGGTCGTGTGAGTCATAGCGGCTACTTTCTTGGGTTTCCCAAGACAGGAGATGGCGATTTTCTACTCCCTCCCCTCTCCCCACGCTTTCCAGTGCTCTGAGTCTCGCATCTTCAGATACCTCTTTCTTCCTTCATTCTCTTTCGTTCAGTCATCTACGGAACTTTCAAAAACTTTTTTTTTTTAGGAGAGCGAAGATTAAATAAAAAAAATAAAACGTCTTTGTATTTCAGTCTAAGGAGGACAGATGCACATTAAACTCAGTTTGGAGCGCTTAACTCCAGGCGAAATGCCCTTTTATCAAATCCCACGCGTCGACTTGGGTTGCGCTGGGAATTTCACGAATTCCTTGCTGCAGCGTGGCGTGGTTTACCCCCACCCCCACCCCACTTTGGGTGAAATGGATTTTTGGAAACCATTTAAGCAGAGCTAAAAATAAGGGGGGGGAAAACCTACACTAGGGATAGCTGCAGCTGCCTAGGGGCTCACCCCTGGCCGGGAGCGAGCAGCTATTTGCTAGTTGTAGCTCAGGGGTGCCCAACTCTCCAACTCTTCCGGTGTGGTTGCGCCAGCTGCCCCACACTGCAGGTATCTGAATCATTGTGTGGGCAATCTGATAGGGCTCTGAACCCCGGCTCTTTGAATGCTGGAATCCTGAAGGAGGTGGAGGTCCCAGAAATCAAACCACCAGGTCCTAGCCAACCAGACAGCCCATCTTTCTGAGGCTGGTGACCTCATTAACTAGCCGGGGAACTGGCAAGACCAGGAAGAATCTCATTTCCCAGTTCTTCTTTCCTACACTGCTTTTCTCATCTGTCTTCAACATTAGGGTTTTGTGTGTGTCCCTAAATTAACAATTTGCAAACGGGGAAGACGGAGCCTAAGTTTCAGCAGGACAGGTACAAAAGAGAGGGACAACACCCTGGGGGCCTCATTCTTTCACGTTTTTGTTTCTTGAAATTTGATGGATATCACCTGTAGTTCGACAATAGGAGAGTCAGGGTGACTGGGGACATGGTGGCCCGAAGCGTTAGATAATATGGCATGCAGGTAGTCTCTGATCTCCAGGGCTTTGATAACACCAAGATTTTCCCCTTTGCAGAGCAGTCCTAAATTCTGCCTTCTCCCTTTTCTGCTGCCTCTTCTCTTTTCCCCATCTCTTCCTTTCTTTTTCTATTTTCCTTTTGTGTCTTGTCTCTTCCAACAGCCCCTCCTCCACCTTTATAAGACTTCTCAAAGGTTATTTATTTAAGGTCTACCAAGTGCTAGCTCCAAACAGGTCCAGTCCTTCTCCCTGTGGCAAGGCGGAGGCTGTTACCGCGTGCAAATGGTGAGTGCACAAAGTAGTTTGGAGTTTTTTGCAGCTTTTTTAGGTGGGAGAGGGGAAGGAGGTCAGAAATAGGTTGACACTTGGCTTGAAATAAAAGAACATGTTAAGAAGTTTCGAAGCTGCCAATAAAACCCTTTAAGTGGCTTGTGATTCAGTGCCTGGAGTTGCGGAGATGGCATTGGTAAATGACTCTAATGCCCAAAGAAAAATATTACAAATGCCGCTGTCTCGGCCACCAATCGGGCGCCGCTCTCCTGCGCGGGCGATGGCTCCTCTCTGGCGCGGAGGGCACCCGCATTTGCATGATAAATTGACCAGACTGGCGGCAGCCAATGAAATATTCAAATTAGGCCGGGTGGCGGGGGTAGGGGTGGAGTCCCTGGGGCTGCCCCTCGGCGCGGCGGCGGGAGCGGGTGCTACCACCTCTCCGTCAGCGCCCTCTGGAGGCGGGACAGCGCGGGCGAGCGCTCTGACCCAAAAGGCAACATGAGGTTGGGGGTTTGGGATGCAAGGGGCTTTCGGAGGGGTGATGGTGGGCTCCGGGTGGTGCTTCGCGGCCCCAGGAGTCTTTCCGGCTGGCTAGTGGACTAGGCTGTACAGCAGGGTCTCCGCAAGCCTCTTTACCTTAAAAGTGTTGATGGATTGCGGAAGTGGATGGTGACCCCAAGGAGGGATTTCAGAAAGTCTCCAGCCTCCTTCCCCCAACCACCTTCTCTAGGTTCCCCTAACAAACCCGGCACTTAAGTTAAAATCATGTATTTGCTCTTGTTGACTTAGCTTCAAGACAAGATTCTTGCCCACCGCAGACCACATGGCCAACTTTCCCAAAGGCCCTCTGATAATGAAATGATGGAGCTGATATATCAAATTTTCCAGCTTGCCCTGAGCCAACGACCCTGCACCCTCACAGGCCAGGGCGCTCCGGAGGGCACCCTGCCCGGAGCCCCAAACCTTGGCTAAGCTGTGGGAGCCTAGGCAGGGGCAGGCAG
This sequence comes from Colobus angolensis palliatus, assembly GCF_000951035.1. NCBI lineage: Eukaryota > Metazoa > Chordata > Mammalia > Primates > Cercopithecidae > Colobus > Colobus angolensis. Next base: position 3,512,030 of record NW_012116166.1, read on the forward strand.
TGCCTCCAGACTGGCGTCAGCCGGCAGAACTTCTCCCCTGGAAAAATGCTTTCTGGAAGAAGCACCCAGGCCTCAAGGCAGCTCCAGTGAGTGGGCAAAAAGGGATATACATAAGGCATAAGGCGCTGGCCAGGGTTAGGTGCTCAGCCAGGAAGATAGGGCAGATTCACATAGGGGAGATTGGCTTGGTGATGAGGCCACTTCTGATTCCACCAGAACCTGGCCCAGCAGATCCTGGAGGTCCCAGCTCAGTGGGGACTTTTGCATGGGAGCCAAGGAACAGTGGATGTCTCTTGTCCGCTGATCATCTCTTCCCTTCCCCCACCCCATATTCCCATGCCAGCTCTCTAGGCTGCGTCTGTTAGAACCTACCGGAGCACCCCACGGACTTGCCTTTAAAGCAGAATTTTTAGAAGCGCAGTTGCCTTTCTTTACTCCGCTGTGGGATGCTGAACACCTTGTTCTTTCTCTATCTCAGCAGGGCTTAGAGTTGGTTCCCAGCTAGCTGTCTCTGGGAATACTCAATCCCCATCCCTGTTCCCAGCCAAAAGGGTCTGCAGGAGGTCGTCTACACTCCAGTCAGCAGCCCTCTTGGCACCTCTTCCCCAGACATAGTCAAAGCAAGTCCTCTGCAGCCAGCCTCCCCTGCCCATTCACCAAGGAGAACCTGGGGATAGGACCACTCAGAGCCTGGCCCAGGCTGGCTCACTAACTGTGTGTAAATACACACAGCAGAAAGAGTAGGTGCTGAACACACATTTGGGAGAGAGTGAATTTTGACTCTCAATCACCTTATAGATATTATCAATAATTTCAAAGTATGTTGCCCAAAAGATGTTAATTCCTAAGAAGGCTTTTGTATCATTTGGAATTTTGAGGAGTGTGTTGGCTGAAGACAAGAGGGTCTGGCCCCAGGCTTGATGGGAATGCATGGGGTAAACAACTGGTGACAGAGGTACAAAAGGGGCCTCTCTACTTGCTAAGAGAATCTTTCATCCTGGCTGGTTTTAGGACCTGGGATGGGGTTCCCATCAGTAGGAGGCCTAAGGAATGAGTAGGCCCCTTCCTAGATGGCTGAGTCAACTTATACAACAGGGCAGGGAAACCTGTCTTGGAAGCCCAGGAGCCCTCCTTTCTCCTCCCCATCCTCAGGCCTCACCTGAGACTTGAAAATGGATGAGAGTTTTCCTCCAGTGGTGAAATTCATTAAAGAATCACTCCTGGCCGGGCGCGGTGGCTCAAGCCTGTAATCCCAGCACTTTGGGAGGCCAAGACGGGCAGATCACGAGGTCAGGAGATCGAGACCATCCTGGCTAACATGGTGAAACCCCGTCTCTATTTAAAAATACAAAAAACTAGCCGGGCCTGGTGGTGGGCGCCTGTAGTCCCAGCTACTCGGGAGGCTGAGGCAGGAGAATGGCGTAAACCCGGGAGGCAGAGCTTGCAGTGAGCTGAGATCCGGCCACTGCACTCCAGCCTGGGCGACAGAGCAAGACTCCGTCTCAAAAAAAAAAAAGAGTCACTTCTGTCTAGAATGTGCAGAAATGCAAGCCTCTCTCTTTCTCTGTCTCTCTATCTTTCTCCACCTTGGGGATGCTGTATCTAGAGCCCATATAGGGACAAGAAGGTAGGCAGTGAAAGCAGGAAAGGAGAAGTAGAGGGCTGGCTGTCATCCAGCCCTGCACCCAGTCCTATCTCAGCTGAACTGTGCACAATGAATGAGAAAGTAAACGGCAGGTGAAGTACCAAGAGAGTGAAGCCAGTCAGTTTATCTGAGGAGATAGGTATCAGTGAGTAACTGTAAGGATCACACCTACAGTTGGTGTGTCCTGCAGATGGATATGTGTGCAGCAAGCAGTACCTTGCAGGGGACTGCAAGCTCCAATTGTGGTGATGGGAGGCCTGAGCCTATGGCCCATAAGTAACCCAGTGAGCCTGAGCAGGTCGCTCCCTCTCTTTGAACCTCGTCTCCGTCTCTAAAACAGGACAGCTTTCTCCATCTTAAACACCAAGTAGGAATTCAGCATGGAAACCTTCCATCAAAATTGGAGATGCCTTGGCCAGGCCCTGTGGCGGCTCATACCTGTAATCCCAGCACTTTGGGAGGCTGAGGCAGGCGAATCACTTGAGTCCAGGAGTTTGAGACCAGCCTGGGCGACATGACAAAACCCTGTCTCCACAAAAAGTACAAAAATTAGCTGGGCATGGTGGCATGCACCTATAATCCCAGCTACTTGGGAGGTTGAAGCAGGAGGATCGCTTGAGCCTGGGAGGTTGAGGCTGTAGTGAGCTGAGATCATGCCACTGCACTCCAGTCTGGACAACAGAGTGAGACCCTGTCTCAAAAAAAAAAAAAAAATACAGATGCCCCTTGAACCCATGGGTTTTTGGAGCTACATTCTGGAAGCTTTCAGAGTCAGACCAGAGGCATTGTGTCACTAGCCGTGTGCCCGTGGACAAGTCACAATAGAGTCTACTTCTCAGGGCACTTTTGAGGCTCATCTGGGATTATGTGTGTCCACGCCTTGTCAGAGAGCTTGGTGAAGAACGGTAGTTGTCCAATAAATGGTACCCCCTTAAGTTGGTGTGCAGGTTGGCCACAGGGCCAGACCACCCTGAAAATAAAGGCTTATACTTGGGCAGAGCCTGGATGCACCTGAGATTACAAGCAGGTGCTTGGAATGTGGTGAAAAAGAAAGACAGGAGAGAATGGCTGAAGGCAGCACGCAGTCCACCTGACATTCTGGGAAGAGTGGGCATTTGGAGGGCTGATAAGGCAGGTTCTTCCGGGCCTTTCTGTGAGCTCATTAGAGGAAGGGGTCTGGTGACTGATATTTCTATTTTCCCTGTTAGTAACAACTGGAATTTGCACCATCCAGGTCAGATGGAAAATAGAAGGTGGGAAAATCTGACAGTCTCATTGATTTGCTCTCTTTGCCATCGCCACTTTTGAGAGGAAGAAATGTGACTTCAAAATTGCAATTAGGAACCAGCCTGCTAAGGAGTCCTCTTGTGAGCTCCTGTGCTGTGCAGAGCACAGGCCCATCTCGTCTCATTTCCTAAGGAGGTAGGTTCATTCATGGTTTCAACAGAAGCAGGCAGTGCAAACATGTGACACCCGCCCACAAATAACAGCCAGAAAGGCCGTCCAATGCTTCCTTCACATTTTTGGTCAGATCTCTGAGAAGATGGCCATTCTCCCAATGTTTTAAAAGTATTAACTTTGTTTCAAACATCCTTTAACCTTTAATGTTTTGTAACTTGATGAAAAGGTCATTTTGTGCTGAGGATGCAGTTGTTCCATAATTGTTCAGCTATCAGGGTGAATTCCAACCAAATCCAGAATTATTTAATGGGATCCAACCCCCACTCCCCCTACACACACACAATAAATGAATATTTTCCCATATATGTCTGTGTACATGTACGTGTACTTGTGCATATATATGTACATATTTGTATCTATGCATGCACATATACTCATTGGGACTTGGATTCAATGGGCATTTCTAGCCTTCTCACAGAGTGACTTATCCTTTGCAGGAAAATAGATGTTAAACTTACTCTTTTGAATGCATTTTGCTAAATATTTGATGGCAATTATTTATTGTGCACTGTACTTATTCCTGATTTCTTACAGAAAGGGTTTGATCAATTTCTAATTCAATATTTCATTGCTGTCTCTACAATGAATGCCCCAGAAGCTTAGGAGAATTGAGAGGTTTTTTTTCCTCTCTCTCTTCTTTCACAGTGTGAGCTTTTTAACTGTCACTGGCTAGAGCAGTCCTTCTTCTTTACTTTTACCTTTCTTAGCTGATGTATTCTTGGAAACAGATGGCTGAGCATGTTAAATTTATATTTAAAGTAAGAGTAGAGTTAATAGGCTCAAAGAAGAGCAGGAAGGTATTTTCTACAAGGAAACTGCATGAAGTGTATGCCTGGACCCCGGAAGATGTGTTAATACTTTTACCTATTCAAGAGGCATTGCATTGTGGTCTCCTATATTTCTTGCTCTGATGATTGAGTTTTTAAGATAAAGGCTCTCCAGGCAAATAAGGAACAGTTGGATAGAGTAGCTTACCTTAAGTCTCTACAGACTCATGTAGAGAACAAATCTGATCTAAACTGTGTAAAAAAATCAGTAGGGCAACTCTATAAGATTAACACTCTTATTAAACTTAAAAGAGAAAATTGGTCCTTTTTGGTCCTTTTTTTTTTTCTTTTTTTTAGACAAAGACTCACTCTGCTGCCCAGGCTGAAGTGCAGTGGCACGATGTCGGCTCACTGCAACCTCTGCCTCCTGGATTCAAGCGATTCTTCTGCCTCAGCTTCCCGAGTACCTGGGATTACAGGCATGCACCACTACGCCCAGCTAATTTTTGTATTTTTAGTAGAGACAGGATTTCACTAGGTTGGCCAGGACGGTCTCAAACTCCTAACCTCAAGTGATCCACCTGCCTTGGCTTCCCGAAATTCTGGGATTACAGGGTTAAGCCAGGGCGCCTGGCCAAAAATTGGTACTTTCAAAAGGAGAGAAGTTTTACTTAAAAGCAAACGCCTTTAAAAGGTCTTTGGCTGGACTAAATGGTAATGAAGCGAAGCAAAGCTTGTGACCACTCTGTAGAGCTATCCAGATTGTTTCTCTTTGGGGCCCGATCCTCTAGAATGCATGATCTAAGGTCATTCATTGCACATTCCTGGCTTCAGACTGGTTTTCAGAATTTGCCTGCGATCTGATTTTTGTCTTCCTACATTTCTGTGTGTGAGATACATCAAAAGGTCAAAGAATGTGTGAATCATACGGGTATGGTTTAAATAATACCTGCATACACAACACTCAGTCACCTGAAACTACCCCCGACACCTCCCAATTCCAGTCCCCTCTCCTGGAGGCTACCTCTATTTTTAATTTTTGTGATGATCACTTCCTTGCCTTACTTTGTAGTTTTAATATTTGGGTGTGTATCCCTGGTCATGTTCATAAGTGAAATATTGTCTGAATTATTTTGTGTCTTGTTTCTTTTACTCAGTGTTGTTTTCCAGACTTAACCATGTGGATTTGTGTAGCTCGTTCATGACCAAAGTTGTAGACCATGAAAACATTAGTTTTATGCAAACATTAGGATTTTTTCCCCCAATTGTGTGGATATCATGAAGAATGCCGCTGTGAACATGCTTGTTCCTATGCCGTAACTCACATAGGGAATATCTCTATTTATATATAGTTAGGGGTGGGATTGCTTGGTCAGAGTTTGCATATCTGCAGCTCTAACTGTTTTCCAAGATGATTGTGTCAATTTTCACTCCCACAAGCAGTTTTTAAAGTTCCCATTGTTCTACATCCTTGCCAGCCTATGATATTGTTAGCAATGTTTTTTCGTATTTGTAATGTTTCCTAATCTAGCTGCTGTGGTTGCTGTCTCACTGTGTTTAATTTGCATTTCCATGATTACTAATGAGTTTGAGCACCTTTTTATATCTGCGTGGTGATCGGGAATGCCTTATTTGTGAGATGTCTGTTCAAGTCCTGCCATTATCTGTTGCATACGTGTTTTACATTCTTTCACCCAAGTTCTCTGTTGCCCAGTTTGTTTCAGATAGTTTTGGGACCGTGGATCAGATCAGAAATGTTTCAGTGAGATCTCTTACTATATTTCCTAGTATGCTTTAATCTGTGAGAAATACGAACCCCTGCTCACACTGGCTTCAGGAAATTGGCAAGAGGTAGATTATGACTCTATTATATTAACAGGAAGCCAGTTTTCTCTGCCTTCTTACTCTTCCCTTCATTTTAGGCATAATGTCATCATCAAGGTGGTTTATCTTATGATTTCAAGAGGGCCACAAATGGTGAGTGGAACTAATTGTTTCTTTGTCCATATTCAACAGGGAAGAGAATAATAGAAAACTTTTCATTGACCCATGTAATCTAAGTCATTCTCTTCAGTTTCCAGGGGCCGCGTCCATGAAGCAGGAGGCATCTCCAGGGAATGCCATGCTCTGACGCCTTACTGAGCACTCGTAGTAGGACAAAATGAATACTGTATGGGGAGGAGGCAACCTCAAACAACCACCACGCTTACTGCCAAGCCTATAGGGTTTTTTTGTTAATTCATTTTTTAATTTGCATATAATAAAACGCATTTTTTTGGTATGCAGTTTTCTGAGTTTTGCCAAATGCACAAAATCACATAACTACCACTGCCATCAAGATTTGGAACAGTGGCTAGGTGTGGTGGTGGCTTACACCTGTAATCCCAGCACGTTGGGAGGCTGAGGCTGGAGGATCGCTTGAGCCCAGGAGTTCAAGATCAGCCTGAGCAACATAGTGAGACCCTGTCTTTACAAAAAACTTTTTAAAATTTTGCTGGGCATGGTGGCATGTGCCTGTAGCCCCAGCTACTTGGAAGGCTGAGGCAGAAGGATCACTTGAACCTGGGAGGTTGAGGCTGCAGTGTGCCGTGATTGCACTGCTGCACTTCAGCCTGGGTGATAGAGCAAAATCCTACCTCAAAAAAAAAAATTTTTTTTTAAAGATTTAGAATAGTTTTCTTTTCTCTTTTTTTTCTTCTTCTTCTTTTTTTTTTTTTTTTTTTTTGACAGAGTTTGGCTGTTGTCACCCAGGCTGGAATACAATAGCACGATCTTGGCTCACTGCAACCTCTGCCTCCCAGGTTCAAGCGATTCTCCTGTCTCAGCCTCCTGAGTGGCTGGGACTGTATACAGGTGCCCACCACCACACCTGGATAAATTTGTTTTTTTTTTTTTTTTAAGTAGAGGCAGGGTTTCACCATGTTGACCAGGCTGATCTCGAACTCCTGACCTCAGGTGATCCACCAGCTTTGGCCTCCCAAACCAGCTTTGGCCTCCCAAAGTGCTGTGATTATAGGCATGAGCCACCACGCCTGGCCTAGAATAGTTTTGTTACTCCCCCAAAACTGCTTTGTGCTGCCTTTTTGTAGTCAAACTATCCACCTGCCCTTAACACCAGCTCCCCCGCATTAGAAACCACTGAACCTCTGATCTGTTCTTTACCCTAAAGCTTTCCCTTTTGCAGGGTGTAGCGTATGTGGAATTAGAGAGTATCTTACCTTTCAAGTCTGGCTTCTTTCGTCTGGTATAATGCGTTTGAGATTTATCTGTGTTGTCAGATGTATCAGTGAGTTTGTGTCTTAGCAGTGCTGAGAAGTATTCCTTTACATGGATGTACCCAGGTCTGTTTATCCATTCATCAGTTGGAGGACAGCTGGGTTGTTTCCAGTTTAGGGTGATTACAAATAAAGCCACTATGTACATGCACCTCTAGGTTTTGAGTCAACATTAGTTTTCATTTCTCTTAAGTTTCAATACCTAGGAGAATGATTGCTAGGTCAATGGTAAGAGGGTGTATAACGCTACAAGAAAGTGCTAAACTGTTTTCCAAAGTGAGTGTAGTATTTTGTATCCCCACTAGCAATGAAATGAGAGCTCTGCTTGCTCTGTAAGAGGCATTAGTGAATATGAAAGTGCTTTGTAAAGAGTAAGGGTGTCTCACAGCGTGCCCAGGTGGGAAGATTCAGAGGGGGCATTTCTAAACTCTAAACTCCTGTGGGCTCCTAACCCATCCTTCTGAATGGGGACTGAATACTTCAATTTCCAGGTTACTTGCTTCTGCAAAAGGGAGACAGGGAAGTATCCTTCTCTTTTTGCAAATGGGGGCACAGCACTGCCTCTCGTGGTTGAGCCAGTCATTATTCAGTAGGAACAACAGTGAGATTCTCCAGCCTTCAGTTTTATTCCTGAGTTCACAAAGTAAAATGCAGCGTGCTCATTTGGAGCATTCTTATGCTTTGTGACAAGAACGAAAGGCAGTGGAAACAGCCACGTGTCCAATCAGAATGTCAGAGCTGGCAGGGACCTTAGCAATTGTCACTTTAGAGATGATAACCTATTACATCCCCAGGTCCCCAGAATCCCAGCCCAGGACTCATTCCTTCAGCCTTCCTGGATTGCCCTGGGTGGAACAAGATCAGCTCATTTAGCACGTGGCCTCCCAGAACACAAGGCAGTGTCCCACCAAGGTGGGATAGGACCGGCTTCTCTATCCACAGCAGCTGTGCACGCAGAGACAGAAATGAAGCCGTACTGCTGGGTGCACCGTGGCCAGAGATGCTTCTTCCTAGTATATACTCCCAGAGCCTTTGCTTCTTTCATTTCAGTGCGCATTTCTGAGGCACCTTCACATTTCAAACGTCCTGAGAATATGTTTAATTAGAACTTGGCCATACAGCCTTTTAAAACAAAACAGAAGGGACCAGCTAATTATATCGCTCAGCATTCTGTGGCAAACATATATTTTTTAATAAAACACTTTCCTAACCAGAGTAATCCCTGGAGATGCAAATCCTCATTTATAAGAAGTTTCCCAAAGGGAGTTAAAGAGAAGATGCCTTATAAAGAAAAGAGACAAAGAGAGTGGGGAAGTGTTTTCAAAGAGCTTTTAAAAGATACACTCATTCTGAGGTTGAATTACAGATATTTTAAGGGTACCAAATTTTATTTCAGATGTAATCCTTTCCTGTGTTTTTGATCATGTATTTCCGTTTTTTCCCTTTTTGATCATTGCCACAAATGCCCATATTTCTCTTTCTGGTGTCTTTCATAAGTGCAATATTTAAATAAACAAGGGATTTTCCCAAAATGCACCTCATCTCCTACTGTTTGTCATTTCTTTGTCTTGCTCTGTAAATAACCCTGCGTCTCACAGCAGAGCTTACACAGAATGGATGTAGGGCAGTCTGTGGTCCTGGGGAGGGCCTTCCCTGTCATCTCTGCAGCCCAGGACAGGGAGAGGGAGGATTTAGGTCCTGCTGCAGCATGTCTTCAGGAGTGGAGGTCGGCTTGGGACATTTGCATTCATGAGGCAGCCACAGAGGGTCAGAGCTATAATTGTGCCAGTTGATGTTTGCTGGGGAGTTTACTCCAAGCCAGGCCACATGCTAAGAAATTTAGGTATCGTACCTCATTTAATCCTCACAATACTCACAAAATATAGTTGTTCTTGCTCCATTTTGCAGATGAAGAAGATGAGGCTTGAGAGATGAAGGAATGCAAGAAGGATCTCACAGCTGTTAGAAGGGTTAGATCTTGTATTTGGACTCAGGTCTTCCTGCCCTGGAACTTAGCTCTCCTACACCTGGTGCTGGGCGCATTAGGAGACGTCACGAGGCTCAGAGATGCCACCCTTCCTAGAACGGGCGCTGTGCCTCTCTTCTCCACACACTGCAGCGGGGACAGGCACTGCGTTTTCAGATAAGTTCCGTGTGCATCAGGGGCTCGGTGGGAAAGAGAGGACACACTCAGATTAGGATTGCTCATGGAGGATTCTCCAAAAAGGCTATTTGGAAAGGGAACGGTGAAGGAAAGCACAAGAGAAAATGAACAGAACTGTTACTTCCCCCGTCTGAAGGGGATGGGTTACTGAAAGCCAGGAGGAGAGTGTGGTAAGAGCCACTTATAGAGGAGTTTTTACCTTCAGGAGAAAGGGCCCAAGAAGACCCACAGGGAGGTGACCAGGGAATGGCATACTTGGACTACACTCCCTTCTCTTCCTCCGCTCTCCTGCTACGGCTCTGCATTGGATAAACCCCTGCAGGAGTGAGTGAAACTGCCACCCAGGTCTGTCTCCCAGGGCACAGCCCACGGAGAGCTCTGAGGTAAGTGGCAGAAAACTAGCACAGGTGCAGTGCGTCTTGCAAAGCACCCAGCCTGTGCTGGCCCTGGGCTGGAAATGGGAAGAGAGGAGACCACAGCACTGCCCTCAAAGATCTTAGAGTCTGTGGAGGAGTCAGGCGGAGAGAGGGGGTGTTCCCTTGGCAAAGGACTCCATGAGCAGATGCAGGCCATGGGCGATGCTCCTGCAGAAGCTTTGAGGTTTGCCGCGTGTGCCTGGAAGGAGCGTGCCCACTTTGACGTGCCTCGCCTCCTGCTGCCATTGACAACGTGAAGGCGAACTCCTGGGGCCAGGCCTTTTTCCTTGAGATAAAATATGTATAATTCTCTGTTATCAAATGATTAATAAATAAAATCTAATTGAAAAAATAGGAAGAAGAAAAAAGAAATCATTTATCATCCTGTTCCCCAAAGACAACTGTGAACGGCTTGGTGGAACTCCTTTCAGTGGCCTTCCTCGGAGCTTTGCCTCTTTGGATGTGGTAAGAGTCAGAAGCGATTTTGAATTTTGAGATTTTGATTGAGCATTGCTGTAGTATTTTGCCATGTTATGATAAATCTTTGACAAACATGGGTTTTGATGGCTGCATAATACTCTTGCATGAATGCTAGCACAATTCATATTATAATTCTACTGTGTGTATGTATGTATGTATGTATTTTTGAGATGGAGTCTTGCTTTGTCACCCAGGCTGGAATGCAGTGGCGCGATCTCAGCTCACTGCAACCTCCACCTCCTGAGTTCAAGCTGTCCTCCCACCTCAGCCTCCTTGAATAGCTGGGACTACAGGCCTGCGCCACCATGCTGGGCTGATTTTTGCATTTTTTAGTAGAGACAGGGTTTCACCATGTTGGCCAGGCTGGTCTTGAACTCCTGACCTCAGGTGATCTGCCCACTTCGGCCTCCCACAGGGCTGAGATTACAGGTGTGAGCCACCACGCCCAGCCTTCTTCTCCTGTTTAAATGTTTAGGTTATATCCTGTTTCGTTAATATCAAATAATGCTATAATTAAAAACTTTGTGTATAAAGAATTTTTCCATGTTTCAGATTATTTATCCAGTAAGATGTCTCTAAAATAAAGCTACTAGAGGTTGAAGTACCCAGCCAAGGGCCAGTCACAGAATAGACACAACTTGGTTGAGAACTATTGTTGTTCAGTGGTGAGTGTTTACGTAAAGCTCTTCTGCAATTAAGAATTGCTCCAAAGACCTTCCTCTAGAACAGCACTTGAATATACTGTGAGCCATGTAATTCTCAATATTATAATAACCACATTTCAAAAAGCAGATGCAATTGAAATTAATTTTAATAATACCTTTTACTGGAGCCGGGCACAGTGGTTCACGCCTGTAATCCCAGCACTTTGGGAGGCCAAGGTGGGCAGATCACGTGAGCTCAAGAGTCTGAGATCAAGCTGAGCAACATGGCAAAACCTCATCTCTACAGACAAATACAAAAATTAGCCAAATAGGGTGGTGTGTGGCTGTAGTCCCAGTTACTCAGGAGACTGAGGTGAAAGAATCACTTGAGCCTGGGGGGTTAAGGCTGCAGTGAGCCAAGATTACACCACCACACCCCAGCCTGGATGACAAAGTAAGACGCTGTCTCAAAAATAGTATTAAAACAAACATAAAAATACATTTTATTTAACCAATTATATCTAAAATATTATCATTTCAACATGTGATTATATGTAATCAATATAAAATTTATCAATGAGCTAGTCTACATTTTTTTCCCCATGTAACCTTTGAAATCCGATGTATAGATTTTATGCTTACAACACAACTCCATTCAAACCAGCCTCATTCTCAGTGTTCAGCGGCCACATGGGTGGCTGATAGCCACTGTGAACGGTGCAGGTCTAGAGCAAGGAACCCACCAGAGATATTTGCCACTGTTGGCATCTTCACCTTGCCCTGAAATCCAGCCACCTTTTAATGCCTCCCTGAGCCCCCTTGCTGACGTTCTGGACTGAGGGTGGACCAGGTGGCCAGGCGTGACATGACTTCTGTACCTGGACATTTTTACTGGTTGTCCTCATTCCTGCCTTGACCTTAGCCAATCACAGCATCCCTCTATCCCAGTGTGCCTGGCACTGATTCATTCAGAGACATTGCACACTTCTGGCATGGTAAGCCCTGGGCCTGACCCTAGGGATACAGGTGGACAAAGAGAACTTTCTTGTAAAATTTAATTACAGAACTTGTCAATGTTTTTCGGGTCTAGTGGGGGAGACAGACTTTAATCAAATCATTGCACAAATACATACTTTCTAAATGTGGTAAGTGCTACAAGGGAAATGTACTTTTAAAGATGCTAACACTGGGTCATGGCATGAGTGGCCAACCCTGAAGGCATTTAACAGAGGTGGCCCAGCCCCTGGCCAGGCTGTCTTGGGGAACATTCACGTGAAAGATGAGAGTGAGATAAGAGGATCTCAGTTTCCTTCTGGTATCCAGGGTCCCTAAGTGACGTTAACAGAGTTTCTAGGACAGACAGTAGCTCACCGGTTCCTGTGTCTGGGGCCCAGTTGATCAATTCCTGTTTGTTATCTCTAAAAAGTATTGCAGCCAGCTGGAACATAAAAGTAATGAGGAAACAGGCTGGGCGCGGTGGCCCATGCCTGTAATCCCAGCACTTTGGGAGGCCGAAGTGGGCAGGGGATCACCTGAGGTCAGGCGTTCGAGATCAGCCTCACCAACATGGCTAAAACCCGTCTCTACCAAAAATACAAAATTAGCCGGGCATGGTGGCACACACCTGTAATCCCAGCTACTTGGGAGGCTGAAGCAGGAGAATCACTTGAACCTGGGAGGCGGAGGTTGCAATGAGCAGAGATCCTGCCATTGCACTCCAGCCTGGAGAACAAGAGTGAAACTCTGTCTCAAAAACAAACAAACAAAAAAGTAATGAGGAAGCAAAGGGCAACTCATTCATTCATTCATTTGTTCCTGTGTTCATGTAGCAACTCGTAGTGAGTGCTCTGTGGGATGCCAGGCAGGCTCTGCACAGTCAGAATGGCAAAGCCAGCCTTCTCTCTGGCAGATTACACACTGCCAACTGAACACACTTTTCTGGGGAACATATCCACTTAAAAGAGAGGAAAAAATCAATGCTAATAGAACTCCTTATCTGGTTCCAAAAATGACATTGTCCATAGTGGCTGATGCTTTGAGCCCATGGCTGCTCTGGAAGCATGAGCCCTGCATGGACACAATTTTGTAAGCTCCTCGAACCCCGCCAGATCAATCAATGAGAGGCTGCAACGTGGAGAGAGTCTGGGTTCCAGGGGCAAACTGTACCATTCCTCTTCTACCCTGAAACAGGACTGGGACCCTCCCTTCAACCTCCAGCCCCTGGGGACAGGGTAATTTCAGCTGCACCTGATGTACCCTATACATCACTGTCTTCTCCACCAGCTCTCAAATTAAACTCTGATGTATAAAGTTAAACAAAAATGAGATAAAATTTGGCAGTGGTTGAAGAGGGTCAAAGTAGTCCAAACACAAGGTAGACTATTGCTTCTTTTGATTTATGTTATTCTGTACACTTAGAAAAAATAAAATTATAAATCTCCCCGAGACTTTCTCATTGAGAATGAGGCATTGCTAATTTATTTTCAATAGACTCCCAGGGTTTTCAGCTGGGAGGAGCACCATAGCTGTTGTTTGTAGTGAAGATGCCATGGTTCGACCTCGGACGTGGACTGTGATGATGTGAAAATATCCTGCAAAGTTAGCATCTGCAGGCAGTGGTGTTGAAAACCACCCTCCCTTACCTGGCTCATATCACAGACCACAGTGTCTATCCTTCCTTATTTTCTTATTTAATCCTTGCAAACCCATAATGTGTGACACAGAATTCATTGTCCCCTTTTGGTAGTTGGGGAAACTGAGGCTTAAAGAAACCACATGTCTTCGGTAAACATTAGCATGTCTAGTAAATGGCTGGGACACAGAAGTGAACAAGACCAGCACCCTCTCCTAGAGACCTTCTTCCAGTACAAGAGATGATAATCAAGTCAAATGACTAAATATAAAGGATGATTATGTGTAGAATTAATTGTAAGGAAATGGAAGTGGGAAAAAGGATAGAGAAAGAGGGGTATAGAAAGCCAAGGGAGGGCCTTAACAAGGGAATATTTACCAGTAAGATTTACTTTTTTTTTTTTTTTTTTTTTTTTTTTTTTTTTTTGAGATAGACTCTTGCTCTGTCACCCAGGCTGGAGTTCAGTGGTACTATCAAAACTCACTGCAGCCTCAAACTCCTGGGCTCAAACGATCCTCTCACCTCAGCCTCTCGAGTAGCTGGGATTGTGGGCACACACCCACACACCTGGCTTATTTTTAAATTTTTCGTAGAGATGGGATCTCACTATGTTGCCCAGGCTGGTCTTGAACTCCTGGCCTCAAAGGATCCTTCTACTTCAGCCTCCCAAAGCACTGGGATTACAGGCATAAGCCACCAAGCCTGGCCCAAGTTACACATTCTTGAAGGATGTTGAAGGCTGCTGTGTGTAGAACTAACTCGGGGACAAGCGCAACATCAGAGAGACCAGTTAGTAGGCTGTGCTCATTTTCTGGGCAAGATAGTGTAGTGAGTTGGACCAGGTAGTGGCAGGAGTGGTGGGCTGCAGAGCTTAGAACAATTTTGAAGATAACGTGTCTCCAAGGGATCTGTTTCTGCTCCAGTGCTCTTTCCACAGCACACCACCTGCAGCCTCTGCTGGTATCACTGCACCAGACTCTGGAGCTGGCTGCTTCTCTGGAGGAGGATAAAGACAGGAATGCTATCTAGGGAGATAAGACAGCACCAGCAGACATCAGGAGCTTCAGAGAGGAGGGTCCCTAGTCCTGGCTGCATATGCGCTTGTGTGTGTCACTTGCGATGTGCATAATCGTCTTCAGTCTTATTTTTTCCAGGTAACTGCAAAAGGTAATTTCCAGCTCATTTAGCTCTGTTCTTTCCCTAAGCTCCTCTAGTCTGGCTTTTGTCTCTGCCACGCCTACCAAAACCACTCTGCTCAAGGCCATGGTCAATGTCTCCATTGCCTAGTGCAGGACCGTCAGAGCTGCTCTGGGACAGATACACCAGGTGCATCAGTTTCCTGGTAGAGCAGAATCTCACTGGGGGCTTGATGCCCCCACAGCCTGACGCTGTGGGATGGATTTCTGCACAGATGCAACCTCTGTGGGCAGAGGCCAGGATGAGGCTTATGTGGCTGTGAAGACCAGTCTTCGATCTGTTTTCTGATGCAACCACAGTGCTGCAGGCTCTGCTTCATCTTGGAGGTTTGATGGGTGCAAACATGAGGGGTTTCTGGGTAGAACTGAGCCCTGGGCCCTCGAGTCTCCTCAGTCTGCACAGCTGTATGAGGTTGGCAAAGTGCCAGCCAACCTCAGTGCAACCCTCACCAAGTTCTCAAGGAACAGCCTCTGAAGGTCCTTCTCTATGCTGAGTTCTAGGGAAGGAAAAGGAACTCAGGGAATAGAAGAGCTGATCTGCCCAAGTCATACATTTCTTGGGGACACAGGAGGACTACATCTCTCATGCTCACTTGCAATTCACTGTGGCCAAATTAAGGTTTACCAGATGGAACATGAGCAGAAGTGATGTGTTCTCCCTCCAAGCCTAACCCATGAAAAACCTACTGGGAACACTCCTCCATGCTCTTTTCCATTCCATGAGCTGGATGCAGATGATGGCAAGGAACTAGTGTGAGGTGGAGCCACAAAACAGAGGGAGCTTGGATCCCTGAATGACCACATGGACATACACATACACCAACGACTGCTTTGTAAGCAAGAAATAAACATCTACTGTATGGAACCTTTGCGTGGAGGGTCTATTTATTACAGCAGCTTAGCTTATCCTGACTAACACAGTCCCTGCTCTCAGGGAGTTTAAAATTGTTTCAAGGAGACAAGATTCACTCATACAATTCTGGAACAATAGTAAGTGGCTCAGAAGAAGGGTGGGTTGTAAGGTTTGGACTTTCAGTTCAGAAGTCACAGGCTGCAGGCCCTTGGATATTAGACTCTCCCATTGAAGCCCTTTATCTGGAAAACTGGTAGACTGGGGAGAAGGTCCTTCCGGAAGGGGACACATTTTACAGTCAAGGGTTCAAAAGTAGGGCTTGAAGCAAGCAAAGATGAGATCAACAATGATAATTCCTAGAAAGGGAAAAAAGAAAATCCCTTTAAATACCTAAGAGCTTTGACTGCTGCAGGGATGAGACGAAGGTCAGACTTTCATAACTTCTCTCCTGTGACTTCACACACCTCAGAAGTTCCCTCCCCTGAGCGTGGGTGTGTGGGGAGTTGGTGTCAGCTTGCTATTTCTCTCCCATGCCTTTTCTCCTGGCTAGGAACCCCACTTGTCTGTTTTAACCAATAACGTAGCTCGGATTTGAATGCTTGATTGGAACAGCAAGTCTCCAGCTTTCTGCAGAGGTCTTTGGGGACAGGAATATGATGAAGTTGCTGAGTTGAGGATTCTAACTGAGACTTCCAGCTCTCAGCTGAACTTCAGACATGGTCTTTACAGTCACAGCTGCTAGCTTGGATCTGTCTGTCCCTACCAGGTTCTGGGGGAAAGGGGAGGAGAGCAGGCAGGACACTCCCAGTTTACAGCCTAGGGATGCTGAGTCCTAGGGGAAAAGGTATTGCTCATCACCCTTGAACCCTAGAAGTGGCAGGACCTCAGGGGAATTCAAAGTTGTCTTCCTCTTGGGAAAGATAAACACTTATGCCACTAGTTCTCCTGTTCCTGGACACGCCACTCCCCTCTTCCCAGACTCACACACCCCCTAAGTGCACCCCAATGAATGGTGCTGCTCTGGGTCCCCCACAGACAAGCACTGGGGAGCAGCCACTAAAGACATGGGTTCTGGTTCCAGCTGCTGATTTTGATTAGAGGTGTGACCTTGGCCCTCTTTGTCCCCCTCTCCTCTTCCCCTGTTCATTCACAACTGTTTTTGTTAATATTCATGGTGCATTATGTAACTATTGTTCATGGTTGAGCCAAGTAGTGTACTAGACTTGCTTGGTTGCTTTCATTCTCCTTTTATTTTCCCTGAAGCCAATGATCAACTCATTCTCATTTGCTTGGTGTTCTTTGCACAGATGATTAAGTTCTCCCATACCTACCTGCAGCCTCTCAAGACAATTTTCCACAAGATTGAACAGATCAGAAAATCCACTGGGAGCAGTTCCTTCTTGTTCTTGGAGACATTCCCTCTGAAGGCCTCTGACATTCCAGTTCAGTTCCCTGCTTGGACAACAGCATAACTATCATCTGGGCTTTCCTTCACCTCCAGCTTGGAGGATTTCTTTACTTCTCTCATCCATTGGATCCACTGCTTCCTGGAGCAGATGCCTTTCCCTCCTTGATTTCATCCCTTCTTTTATTGGTGCACAGCCCCCAGAAACTGTCTGCTAATGCAGGGATGACATCTGGGGGTTAAGCTAGCAGGACAAAGGAGCTTCTGCCATTTTTCTTCTGGATAATCATCCCCCAACAAACAACAGCAGCAGCAAATAAATAAAACAAGAAGAATGTGAAAAAGAAATGCAAATTTCATTTTTTACAAAATAAGCAGGCAGACACAACCCAGTACTGCAAAGAGTGGAAAATAGGTGGGAGAGAGCCAAATGACCTTGCTCTTCTAGGTGTCTGCAGCGGGGTAGAAGCTGATCTACCACAGGCAGAGACCCAGAGTAGCTCAGGAATCCAAGACGCCACACAAGGCAAGGTGAGGTGTGGCGGGTCACAGGTGGCAGGCCTCCGTGGGGAACAGCTAGGCCCCCAGGTTCCCACCCCTGAGCCTGACATCTTCCCCTGTCCTTTTGGAAGATGGAAAGAGGATCCAGGTGAGGGCCAAGATGAGCACAAACCAAAAAGAGGGGGATTGGGGGAAGTTTACTCTTGTACACAGGCAGGCCCCCAGCTCTTTTCTGTCTGGCTCATAGTCTAGGAGCAGAGGTAGGTCAGGGGTCACCTTTTATTTATGTCCTACAAGTTGTATGAATTTTAACAAATGCATTGGTTGTGTAACCAGAACTACAATCAGAATACAGAAGAGTTCCATCCCCTCCTGCTGCCCAGACTCCCTCATGTTGCCCCTTTTATAGATAAACTCCTTCCACTCCTTGCCCATGGGAGTCATTGATCTGTTCTCCATCACTGCAATGTTGTCTCTCTTTAAGAATGTCACATAAATGGAGTCGTGTCATATGTCATATGCCACCTTTTGAGACTGGCTTCCTTCACTAGGCATAATGCTTTTTTTTTTTTTTAGATGAAATTTTGCTCTTGTTACCTAGGCTGGAGTGCAGTGGCATGATCTCAGCTCATTGCAACCTCCACCTCCTTGGTTCAAGTGATTCTCCTGCCTCAGCCTCTCAAGTAGCTGGGATTACAGGCCTGAACCACCACTCCCGGCTGATTTTCGTACCTTTAGTAGAAACAGGGTTTCACTATATTAGGCTGGTCTCGAACTCCTGAGCTCAGGTAATCCAACTGCCTCAGTCTCCCAAAGTACTGGCATTACAGGTATGAGCCACCGCATCTGCCCAATGCCTTTGAGACTCATCCAAATTGTTTCACATATTAGGAATTTATTTTTCCTTATTTCTGAATAGTGTCTCATTGTAAGGATGTACTACAATGTGTTTATCCATCCACCTCTTGAACGACATTTTGGGTTGTTTCTAGTTTTGACAGTTAGGAATACTATTGCTACAAACACTTGCATGCAGGGTTTTGTGTAAAAATAGATTTTTATTTCACTGGAGTGAAATCCCACCCAGGAGTGGGATTACTGGGTCCTATGGAAAGCATATGTCTAATTTTATAGGAAGCTACCAAACACTTTTCCAGAGTGGTTATACTGATTTTTATTCCCACCAGTAATGTATAAGTGTCTTGTTGTTAGACATCCTTGCCAACACTTGGTATTGACAGTATTTTTTTTAAATGTTATTCATTTAATAAGTATAGAGTGGTATCTCAATATGGCTTCAAGTTGCATTTCCCTAACAGCTAATTATGTTGCACATTTTTATGTCCTTATTTGCCATCCTTATATCTTTTTGGTGAGTGTCTTTTCAAGCCTTTTGCTCATTTTAAAAATTGAGTTGTTAGTATACTTACTGTTGAGGCCTGAGTGTTCTTCACACATTAAATATTCAAGTTCTTTAACAAAAAAAAAATACGGGGGTCGTTTGTGTTCCCCAGACTGGAATGCAGTGCAAGGCTCCACCTGAAAGCTTTTCTGACCCAAAGTTTCTGTCTCTATCTATGGCCTTGTTTGATTATATCATCTTTTCTTCTCACCTGCTAGGGTTTTGGGGCTTAAATAATGTGAAGCATATAGACATGTGCAGCAAAAAGCCTATTAGAAAGTAGATTTTCCATGCAAGTTGCTACAAAATCAATAAATTTCTAGTTCCTGAGAACCCAAGGTTTGATATGGTTTGGCTGTGTCTCCACCCAAATCTCATCTTGAGTTGTGGCTCCCACAATTCCCATGTGTCATGGGAAGGACCCAATGGGCCTAGGTCTTTCCTGTGCTGCTCTCATGGTAGTGAATAATTCTCAGGAGATCTGATGGTCTTATAAAGGGGAGTCCCCCTGCACACACTCTTTTGCCTGCTGCCACATAAGACACGCCTTTGCTCCTCCTCGCCTTCCACGATGATTGTGAGGCCTCCCCAGTCATGTGCCACTGTGAGTCCATTAAACCTTTTTCCTTTATGAATTACCCAGTCTCCAGTATGTTTTCACAGCAGCATGAAAACGGACTAATACAAAGTTCCCTCTAATTCTATGTTAGAAGCGTGTTTTAGAAGGGCTTCCACGATGATTTTAATGACAGCAAACTGGTTCCTGAGTTCATCAGGCAACGCATGGGCACTTTTACAGGAACCTTAAGACAGCATCTTCCACCAAAGGAGAGCCAGAGGTTGGGATTTCAGGCACTTTGGCCAGTCAGGAAAAGGAAAGATTTCGTAATAATAGGGGGTCTTTTGCTATTCCAGTGTCCTGCCACAAAAATGATAGGACAGATCTGGTTGCTACTAGTCCCCTAGAGTGCCCAGTGCTTCCTTTGCTAGCACTGAGACAAATAAAAAGCAAACTCCAGTTATGGAGTCCTGTTTTGCAGGCCCCGTTCCCAAATGTCAGCTCCTAATGGGCAACAGCTGCCTATGTGGTTTCTTCTAGGCAAGTGATTCATGTCTTTGCTCAGAAACGATAAGCAGAACAAATGTTTGCTTAGACATATAACAGAGGGACAATTGGAAAACAGGAGACTGGCAACTGGAAATAGTTTGCAGCTATTTGATCCATGACAATTAGTCTGAATTAGTCATATGGTGCTCACTGGCCAGGCCTTTGGGCCAGAGGCAGCGTGGAGGAATAGACAGCTGGTCTTCCTGGAAAAGAAGTGCAGAAGGGAACATAGAAGACACGGAGGTTTGCTCAGAACACGTCAGATTGGTTCTCACCCTCGCAAAGGTGACCCGCCTTGACCATCTGCCCTAGTTGCACTCCGTACCTGATCCAGGTCCCCAGCCTGGAAGTTAGCAGAGAGGCAGAAACTATATACACTCATGGGAGATGCCTCTAAAATCCATTAACAATTTTTTACACATTAAGAAGTTAAGGCCGGGCATGGTGGCTCAAGCCTGTAATCCCAGCACTTTGGGAGGCCGAGACAGGCGGATCACGAGGTCAGGAGATCGAGACCATCCTGGCTAACACGGTGAAACCCCGTCTCTACTAAAAAAAATACAAAAAACTAGCTGGGCGAAGTGGCGGGCGCCTGTAGTCCCAGCTACTCTGGAGGCTGAGGCAGGAGAATGGCGTAAACCCGGAAGGCAGAGCTTGCAGTGAGCTGAGGTCCGGCCACTGCGCTCCAGCCTGGGCCGTGACAGAGCGAGACTCCATCTCAAAAAAAAAAAAAAAAAAAAAAAAAGAAGTTAGCGTAAACAACAGGTTGAGTTTTGTGTGTGTGAAGGTGGGAAAAAAAGCTTCAAAAATATCCAGACACCCACATTAATTAGATTTTAATCTTAACGATCATGTTACATATATTGACTCCTTCAAGAGAGATACATGGACCTTGAATCTGAACTTAAAAGTAGGACTTTGAGTAGAATTTTCAGTCTGATTATGTTGATATAATTTAAGATCTTGTAGCCTACATTATACTTATACAGAATATACTCCTGTGGTCATGCTCCAATACATTATTTAGCAGATCTATCATAAATATTTTTCTTTTGATGAGAAAAGGTTTCACTCTGTTCCCCAGGCTGGAGTGCAATGGCACAATCATGGCTGACTACAGCCTCGACCTCCTTGACCTCCTGGGCTCAAGCAATCCTCCCACCTCAGCCTCTCAAGTAGCTGGGACTATAGGTGTGCTCCACAACCATGCCCAGCTAATTTTTTTTTTTTTTTTTTTTGTAGAAACCGGGTTTCACCATGTTGCCTAGGCTCGTTCTCATAAATATTTCTATGAGAAGGGAGAAAAGTCAGATACATTCAATATTTCAGGCAAAAAATAGAAAAGCAATATCTTTTGTCAAAAACTTCTCAGACCAGTTTTTGCAAAGAGTCAGGAGGAAAAGCAAAATGTGAAGCCCCTAAACCCGCCTCTCTCCTCACCTCAGAGTAGAATCTGTAATGTTGGAGGACTCTGGGAGTAGAATTTAAGTCACAAGCAAGGTGGACACATTGGCAAAGCCAGCCCGGAGCTGAGCAGGGCGTCGGCTGCTTTACCAGCAAACACGAACGAAACTAATTTTGAGCACAGGATATTGAAAAACTCAACCCTGGCTTCTCAGACGGGTTTTTTTAAACACATGACAAGAGGTTGTAAATAGGGTGACCTGCTCCTCCCTCCTTGCCCACGAGCACTTCCGATGGGGTATCTCTCTGCTTGGGACTGAAGCAGATGTTTCTGCGGGAGGGGAGGTAGGAAGGTAGGAACAGGAGCCTACAAGAGAATGACCTTCCTTATTGGTGCAGACAACTGTTGGTTTCGATAGTCGCAGCCTCCTTTTCCTCCTTCTTCTGTTAACAACACCTTGAATTTTCTCTGAGAAAAGCATTTTCCCCATATTCTTAGTCCCTGTTGCTTGGGTGGGATTAGAAAGGGCTCTTCCTCCTGCCTCCCCCGCACCCCCATTCCGGGGAGAACCTGGGGTCCAGCTCGGTCAGCCATCATCCTCCAGCTGCCAAGTCTGGCACCAGAAGGGCTGCTGAGTATTGGGTACGGGACTTGGGCCTCATCTCCAGCGATGTGAAGCAGCTTTTTCCTGTGGTTGCTGAGAGGAGGCTGTGGTCCTGGGGTGGTCCATGGGCCTTGGTTTCCTCCATCTCCAGCCCTGCTGTAACAGTTCTCATGACACAGCTGAAGCCTCTGGACCCATTGTGCTGGACCTACCCTGAGAAGGCTCAGTTGACTCTGTGCCTAATCTAGTTTGATGCTTTTGTCTGGTTGTTTGCTCTTACCCCTTGCAAAAGACAGTGGTATCACACGCATTCATCTTGGCCAAAGGCGGTGCGGGAGGGAACACATGGAGATGACGCCAGAATTTAGGCTCCACTTTTTGACACAGAGACCTCCTGAGGGGAACCACAGGCTCTCAGTGCAGAAGCCCCCTCCATAGCTCCCCTGATCTGTCCAGCACCTGCCTCCAGAGTTGAGGGGGGGGCTGTGCTACTTCCTGAAGGCAGCCACCATGGACAGCTCTCACCAGTCCCAAGTCCTTCCTCTAGGCCACCATCCACTTCCTTGGACTGCCTGCAGTGGGTATCAGCTCTCAGGTCACAGGAGCCACACTGGGAGTCTTCCTCTGTTCACTGAGAGGCAGCCTGAACCACGGAAAGGAGAGATCTGGGTCTCTCCAACTAAATACCCCCATTCCCTCCTGCTGTGCCCATGGCTGTGGCACTAGGGCCTCCTGCCAGCAGGACCACTGTGTCCTCTGAACACCTCCACTCAGAGCTGAACCCAGTTCAGCAGGGGCGGAGCATGAACTTGTGAGGAGAGACACTGAGCAGGCTGGAGTAACTGAAACATCACTTTCCACAGCTCCCTGGGAAACAGCCAGAAAGATTCCTGCCAGGCCTGGAATCCCTGCACGCACTTGATCCCCAAGACCTCAGGACCCTTTCGCCCTCCCTCTGTGCACAGCATATGCTCTCCTCTCTGGAACCTTCTACCCTCGGGCATCTCGGAGTTGGCATCTGCTCATCCTGCTTTTCAGTTCTCATCTTGAAGGACGCTTCCTTAAGGATGACTTTCCTGCCCATGCCCAGGCCAGGCCACTCTGTTGCAAGTTTTTGCACACTTATTCATTCACGTATTTAGTATTTTGGGGTGTTTGTTGTTTTTGAACAGCACTTGCTTATTTTTCCTGACTGGATGTCACCTATGGCCCCAGCTGGCATTTCTGTGTCTGTCTGTCACTCTGTGGGTGTCTGTCATTCCGTGGCTGCGTTAAGGACAGTCTTGCACTGCACTGTGTTGTCAGCATCCAGCGTATCTACGTGGGCTCACAGTGAACAAATGAATGCATTTGTCTGATGGTTCTTTTTGTTTTGTTTTGGGACAGAGTCTCACTCTGTCGCCAGGCAATGACATAATCTCAGCATACTGCAACCTCCGCCTCCTGGGTTCAAGTGATTTTCGTGCCTCAGCCTCCCAAGTAGCTGGGATTACAGGCGTGCATCACCATGCCTGAATAATTATTGTATTTTTAGTACAGACAGGTTTCACCATGTTGGCCAGGCTGGTCTCGAACTCCTGGCCTCAAGTGATCTGCCTGCCTTGGCTTCCCAAAGTGCTGGGATTACAGGCTGGAGCCACTACATCTGGGCAGTCTGATAGTTCTTATATGCACTTCTTACTCTCATAGTGTTTTTAAACAATTTTTAATTGATGCCTAATAGATGTCCATACTTCTTCCATGACTTATGCTAAATCCTGCTCTTCCTGGCCTCAGATATGTGGCCAAGACTCACATCCTCCTAAAAGCTAAAGTCATTCCCAAATGACTTCAAAAAAAGAAAAAGTAGGAGAAGGAGGAACTCAGGAATGATCCAGAGCAGGCACCACAGTGAAATGCCAGGTGCAGTGACTCTGGCAGAATAAGGGCTGGTCTGGGAAGGTGCAATGCTAGGGCAGGTCCCAGAATTGGTAAGCTCTGTCTTCTTGGAGAGAGGGACAGGGGATGGTGACAGATTCATGCCCTGTTACAACCGCGGTGATCGCCTCTGGCCCCAGGATTCTGGCTGCCTTCGGGAGCAGTTGGTGTTGCAGTTCGTGCTGCCTCGGGTTGGGTACTGTGAGCTGCCATCACCCTGATGCCTCCATGGGCTGAGCAGAAGACACACCAGTGTGTTTTGATTCATAGCAGGAGAGGCTATGTACATTTCACTAAGAAGCCTGAATGTAAAATGGACAGATGTCACTACGAGACACACACAGGGGTCCTACAAGTTTCTAAGTGCCTGTGCCTTAAGTCTGTCTTGAACGTATAGCCTGGTTTAGCAACGGAGCTAGTGTGAACAGTTTTGTGTGTGTGTGTGTGTGTTTGCACATGCACATGCGTGCACACATGCAGGGGAATCTCATTAAATATTTGGAATGACCACACTTCAGAGACCTATGGCCGTGACGTTGCACGCTGTCTCTTGGCTGGGGCCACAACCATCACCCAAGGATAAGACAGGAACGAGCGGCCGGAGTATCTGGGGGCTGGGCCAGAGCACACTTGCAGGTGCTTAGCCTCACAGGAGTAATTTCTGTGGGTCTTTCTGCTGCCTAAGTTGGGAATCTACTTGTTGGCCACTCATACCAGCCCAGCTTTTAAAACAATATTTGTTTACCTATTTCTAAGTATACAAAGTAATATATATTAATAGTGTAAAATGTAGAAAATTTAAAAGTGTTTAAAAATAATATCATCTGTAATCCCTCTACTCAGAGAAAATATATTGGTGCATTTGCATCCAGTTTTTAATTAATAAATATTTTGTACCAAAATTTTTGTGACCTAATTAGTACTACCTTATTATTTATTTACTTCTGTATCTTGCTTAACAATATATCAAGAACAGTTTTATATCATTATTGTTCCCTGGAAAAATACTTTTTACTGGCTGCATAGTATTTCACCATTTGGATATATTACTATTTATTTAACCCATTCTCCATCTTGGAACATTTAAGTCATCTCAATTATCTTGCAGTAGACAGTAGATATAAGTGAATGCTCTTACATGTAGGTTTTTATGAGTTTCTGATTATTTCTTACGAAAACCTTAAGACCTTTGTTGGACCAATTGGGTGGACCCAATTGGGGAAGACCTTTGTTGGACCAACAGGGGAAGAATTTCTTTCCTGCTCAGGCTGCTCAGCTGATAGGGTGCTGGCCTGTAGCAACTGGAAGGCACTTTGCTGCTTTCTGGAGAATGAAGCCACTGGGAAACCAGATAGGAGGGAGGAGAGAGACAGCTTCTCGATGATGTCATCTGAACACCTGGATCCTGCTATACCTGGACTTGCAGTCACATTGTCTACCAATATAGTTCATTGAATTCAACTTGAGCTGGATGTCATTCGTCTGCCTCCACAACTTGTGTCTAATGCAGAGTTGAATGCACACTCTCAGAGCTGGATGGGGATGCAATCCACAAATCCAGCGCTCAAATTTCTTTTTTCTTTTTTAATTTGAGATGGAGTCTTGCTCTGTCATCCAGGCTGAAGTACAGTGACGCGATCTCGGCTCACTGAAACCTCTGCCTCCCAGGTTCAAGCGATTCTCCTGCCTTAGCCACCTGAGTAGCTGGGATTACAGGCATGTGCCACCATGCCCAGTCTAATTTTGGTATTTTTAGTAGAGACGGGGTTTCACCATGTTGGCCAGGCTGATATCGAACTCCTGGCCTCAAGTGATCCTCCCCCTCGGCCTCCCAAAGTGCTGGGGTTAGAGGTATGAGCCACTGCGCCCAGCCTCAAATTGCTTTTACAGAGTCAGGTGACCACTGAGTCTCTGATTGGGATCCTCCTGTGGAGACTTGTGGAGACTCGTGGCTCACTGCCTTTGAAGGCAGTGTTGGGGTGATCTCTCTGCATTTCCCTGCCAAAAGCTCTGAATGTTAATAAGTTCCCTCTCATACTAGCTAAAATATATTTTCCTGTGCCTTTTATTCACTGATGGGGAATACAAGCATTCTTTTTGAGGGTGGCCAATGCTAGTAATTCCCTCCACACAGTCGGTGGCGGATAGAGTTAACCCATGGTTGCTGCACGTAGTACTGACACTTGCTGTACCACCAGGACTCAAGTTGATGCTCAACACAACATTCGTTTGCAGGGCCCTTTGTCCTCAGTTTCTCTTCTTTTGGGGTGGGCTGAGGGAGAGAGCTTATTCAGCATCAAGCTGTAGTACCTACAGTTTAGCAAATGTCTGCAGAGCCTTTAAAGCAGTTTTTATCATAATAAAAATATTTTAACTTATAACCCCAGAAAGAGATAGGCATGGGAGTCTTTATAAAGCACAGAAATCCAGATGAGCATAATTTGAAAGTCATTTGAATTGTAATGAGTATTTTTAATGTAAACAGGCAGGAGGAAGAACTTGCTGGGTTCTCACGTAGCGCAGACACCCAGATATATGTCTTTTGATAGGAATATTGAAGTGTCAAGGGAGCATAGGAGACTGCAGATGTCAGTGGCATGAATGGGCAAGGTACTTTCTGTGGGCGCAGGCTGGAGTTTTCAGCAGGAATAGAAAGGCAATCACTGTGCTAGATGGCCCAGGGTCACTGCAAGTCTAGCGCCTAAATGAAAATCAGAGACAAGATGTAGCCTGTAGCAACAGTGACTGCTCTTCGTAAGGCTGGTGGAAAGGTGAGCTGGAAAGGTTTTTAGGGTTAGGGAGGTACAGGAACTCCCAAACGTCAGGCACCTGATAGCACTCTCCCCCTAACATCGGCATTTACATTGACCTAATGCGTCTCTTCAATTTGTCTCATTCTTTGTACTCACACACATTTATTTGAAACAAACCTTTCTGTCATTACCATAGGTGTAAAACCTTGATCACTCGCCTTGAATACAATGAAAACAAGAAGACATTATTAAATGCTAGCTAGACACTTTTGCTTGTCTTACAGCCACGAGCCTTATGTCTGTACCCTTTTTTTTTTTTTTTTTTTTTTGTTAAAAAGATGAGCAAAATGTGAGAATGATTAAAGAGATCCTGGCACCAAAAGAAGCCTTCTACCTGGATATCATCAGAGGAACAGAAAGAATTAAAGTATGGACAAATTTCTCAAAGTGGTGGTACTGTTATTTAATGAGTTGTCCATGTACTATCTAAAACCTTTCAACTACATCTTTTATGAAGTATCCCATATGGACAGAGTTCACTTCCCTCATTTAACAGATGGAAAGATTGAGGACCAGAGAGGGGAAGGAGCCTTGCTGAGGTTTTAATAGTTTTCTGATGCCTGGTTCCATGCTTTGCCTTATTTCTGCTGTCCACCTCATCAGCTCTTAAGTGAATGCTGTGGTCCCTAATTGTGGGATTGCAGTGTGTCCAGTCGGGGCAGCCTCTGCACTTTCCTGGAGGAAAAGGCAGTGTGATCTCCCACTGGGTGATCTCTCACTAGGGTGATCTCTCTACATAGGGCACCCAGGTTGGAAACTAGCAGGGAGCCGGCCAGCACACCCAGCAGGTGCCAGGCTGCAGGGAGCTCCTGCTTCATCTCAAACACAGGAACACTCATCTCAAAGCACAGTATTTTCTGGCTTAGAGTTTGGCTCTTAGAGTGGCAGCTGTTCCTACCAAAGCAAACACTGAAAATCTGTAATTTTCAGAAATAATCGCCAATCCTCAAAAAAGATGTGTTTACACCGAAACTCCTCCGTGTGTTCACCCTGCATTCACTCAGTGTCGAGTTGCAGTTTTCTCTGCACTGCATTGCTGTGCTTCCTCTTGAGCAATTGCTTTTGCCAGGGGGCATCAGCACAGGCAACTAGATCCTGAGCGACGTCCAGCTGGGCTCCTCCCCAAATGGAGCCAGATAATTTTGCGTTATCACTTCTGCATTTTTTTTTCAAATCATGTCTATGCTTAAACAGAGAGCAAACTCTCAAGTCCAGCAGCCAGCCCGTGGGAAGCTATAAACCTTCATCCGTTCAACTTCAGGTGTCTTCATCAGCCTCTCCCATAGGTGGCCTTGCAACCTGACCTTGGTTTCAAAATTTAAAATGCAGCTTCCTTGGCCTTCTCCGGACTTACAGAGCCTGCAGTTGAAGACTCATGCGCTCTACATTTTAAAATAGGACTCACAGGCCTGTGCACTTGAGGCTGATGGGTGGATGAATGCCCAGTTGGGAAACTGACATTTCCCAACCAGGCAATGCCATCCACCCACTGGCCAAGCAGCCAGTGGATCTTTGTTGAGCATTTCCTGTTTGCCGAGCTCTGTGTAGATCTCTGCTGCGAGGGAGGAGGTCCCCATCTTAAGGAACTCTTAAGGCTTGTTGGGAAGGCAAAGCACATATCTGAAAAACTCCATTGCATACAAGTTAACTAACGATGCGTGATGATGCCGTGAGACCTCTGCCGTCCACGTGGCAGAACCTGTTCTGCTGATTTCCTGGCTCAATGTCCATTCACTGCTGGCTCGTGCTGATATTCACAAGTCACTCTTGAAAGCCCTTTCCCTGTGCCAGGCCCCGTGCTGAGTTTCAGACACGCAGGGATGGACAGCACACAGCCTTGGCCCTCCAGGCACTTGCATCTGACTGTGGAGAGCCACTCTTAAGAAACCCAGGGAGCAATCCAAGTCTGTGTGTGACACCACTCCTGGACCCTGGGAACACAGAGCCCCTGCCAGTGCTCTGGAAGCTGGTGTTCTTGCAGGGGTGGAGACAGACCCGTCCTGTGTGGCCTGTTAGTTTCCTTGTGGCTGTTGCACCAATGACCACAAACATGGAGACTTAAAATTACAGACATTTGTGCTCTCACCGTTCTGCAGGCCAGGAGACTGAACTCAGCATCACTGGGCCCACACTGAAGTGCCGCACGGCCCTGCTTCCTCAGGAGGCTCCCAGGCAGAATCCGTTCCTTGCCTCCTCTGGCTTCTGCTGGCTCCGGTGTTCCTGGGCTTGTGGCTGGATCACTCCAGCTTCAGTGCCAGCACCTTCGAATTTCTCCTTGCTGAATCTTTACATAGGCTTGCCGTCTGTCTGTGTCAAGCCTCCCTCTGCCTTCCTCCCTTAAGGTCACTTGTCATTGCATTTAAGTCCCACTAGGATAATCTTTGCATCTCAAGATTCTTTTCTTAATCACATCAACAGAGACCCCCTTTTCCTCAAAGAGTGACATCCTCAGGTTCCGGGGGCTGGGACCTAGTGTCTTGAGGAGGGCTGTGCTGCTTGTCACATCTAGTTTCCTAGGTCATCAGGCCTTTTGGATGTGGCCTTCAGTATTCACGCCCCAGAGGCTCATTCTCTTGTCCCTGTTGTACCACTTTTTTGCCAACTTCCCCAGGACACGTGTCCTTCCTGGTAAGGAGGCGCTCGGGGTCACAGATCAGCCTGCGGCTTTGTGGCCTTCTGGGAGACAGGCCCAGCCCAGCCCACCTCCTCCTGTCGCCTGGAGGTTTCTGAGAGCTCATCGTCACTTTGTCATCCCTCAGTGTGAATGCCTAATCATTCACTGAAGGCCTGAGTTCTGTGAACAGAAAGCAGGTTACGAGTCAGATCTGCGGCTGGGGTCAGTGAGGAAATACAAAAGAGATTAGGGGGACAAAGAGGGGACAAGGCAGGCCTGGTCCCACTGGGAGCTGACCCAGAAGAACTCCAGCAAGGCCAACAGGCCACCCTGGCCTCAGCCCTCCCGGAGCAGAGCTCTGCTCTGTGTGAGACCAGAGAGGGGCACGGGGCCCGTGTGCCCCTGCAGCTTCCCCGACTCTGTATTCCAGGGGATTCAGAGGATTCGTGCCATACCTGCCAATGGAAGCTCTGGTTTCTCGGGGTTTTTGTTTTGTTTTGTTTTTAAGAGACAAGGTCTCACTCTGTTGTCCAGGCATCATCACCACTCACTGCAGCCTCTACCTCCTGGACTCAAGCCATCCTCCCCTTCAGCCTCCAGAATAGTTGGAACACAGATGCACGCCATTATACCCAGCTAGTTTTTAATTTTTTTTTTTTTTTTTTGTAGAAACAGGGTCTCATTAGGTTACCCAGGCTGGTCTCAATCTCCTGGCCTTAAGCAATCCTCCTGTCTTGGCCTCCCAAAGTGCTGGTATTACAGGCATGAGCCACCTGGCCAAAATTCTACTTTCAAAACAAGCAAACCAAAGGACCTCATGCTGGGGCCCCAATTCTCACTGAGGCGGTTGCATCAATACAATGATTCTGATCCTCACAGAATCTCAGGGGAGGCTCCCTGCCCTCCAGAGGTTGGCCTCTGATGGCCATTTCACAGATGAAGAGACTGAGGATCCAAGAGAATAAGTGACCCAACTGAGGACATGGGAAGGGAGAAGGATGGCCAGGGGCCAGGGTGTGGAAGCCAGGACTGGGAATTCTCTGCCATGAAACACTGCCTCTCATGACTGAGCTCCTAGCCAAGGACTTGTGTTTATGCAGGGCCTGGTTGTGCATAGAAGGGAGAGAAAGGCCGGCCGTTAGTCTTTCTGGACTTCTCAGGCTTTGGTCTACTCCAAGACCCTGGGAGGGCTGCCCTTTCTGCCTTGCATTCCCCCAAAAGTCTCTGCTTTCTAACGACGAAGTTTGCCTTCCTATTTAAGACGCAGTGAGCAGGCTTCTGTTCTTGCAGCCAAAGGAGCTTTGGTCCCAGCAGTGGTGGTGGCTGGGGCAGCACAGCCTCATACGTGGTCTTGGTGGAGTCCCAGGGCCCCTGTGAGCAAGGTCCATGCTCCTCCAGCTCCCAGAGGCACAGCAGGGGCCAGGGCTGGGTCTTGCTGACCCTGAGGGTAAAGCTACCGCAATCGCGAAGGAGAGTGCTCTGTGGGCTTTCACACCCCAGAAGTCCCAGGATACAAGTATCCTGAGGGGGGCCTCTGGGAGAGTCCTGCTGGGGACATGGGTCCCTGTGCGGGGGATATTTTATAGATACACAGGATGCTGAAGTTTCAATCCAAGCCTTTTCCCTTCATCGCCAACCACCCCACCCTCTTTAGTACTAGCAACATCATCACATGGCTGCAGAGAAGCAAGTACCCCTGGGCAGCCTGGACCCCCACGCAAAGAGACTCACCAGGTTACAGAGGCTGGAATCTGATGGGGTGGTGGGTGTTGGTTAGGGTTTCTTAGGTGTAAGAAGAGGATTTTCCCTACCCATACCCCCTCCCACCCCATCGCCATTCTCAAGAACTCATCCCAGTTGCCCGGAAGAACATCCCAGGCTGTGTTATGCTGTGCAACCTTCTTACCAGTCTGCAGATTAGAAGTAGGGTGGGCCAGGCGCGGTGGCTCAAGCCTGTAATCCCAGCACTTTGGGAGGCCGAGACGGGTGGATCACGAGGTCAGGAGATCGAGACCATCCTGAGCTACACGGTGAAACCCCGTCTCTACTAAAAAAAATACAAAAAACTAGCCGGGCGAGATGGCGGGCACCTGTAGTCCCAGCTACTGGGGAGGCTGAGGCAGGAGAATGGCGTAAACCTGGGAGGTGGAGCTTGCAGTGAGCAGAGATCGCGCCACTGCACTCCAGCCTGGGCGACAGAGCTAGACTCCGTCTCCAAAAAAAAAAGAAGTAGGGTGGACATCTGAGCCAAGCCATGCCAGTCTTCTGTTTGTGGGGGATTTGGAGTTAAGGCAGAGAGGCCCTGGGAGCCAGCTTCCTGTCATCAAGGTGCCAGTGACTTAGAGAACATGGGTTTCTTCCTTTTGTCCTAAAAACACAGAGAGAGCTGATGCACAGAGGAGACCCAGGAGAGCTGAGGGAGAAGAGATGCCAACCTGGGGCTCCTCGTGTTCCCAGGTCCAGGCTGGGAACCTTCCTGCCTTGGGTTTCCCCAAAGGTCTCTGCCTCCTAACAGGGTTTACTTCCTTGCTTAAGAACCAATGAGCAGGCCTCTGTTCCTAGCAGCCAAAGGGCATCTGGCCATAGCAGCCGCTGTGATGGGAGTGGTGCAGCCCCGTGCGTGGGCTTGGAGGCTTCCCACAG
Source organism: Colobus angolensis palliatus (assembly GCF_000951035.1). Lineage (NCBI taxonomy): Eukaryota > Metazoa > Chordata > Mammalia > Primates > Cercopithecidae > Colobus > Colobus angolensis. The sequence continues at coordinate 3,543,975 of NW_012116166.1, forward strand.
CTTTTGCATGGAGGGAGAGGGGCTTCTTCAGCTCCCTGAGGCCCAGCAGGGCCTGAGGCTGGGTCTTGCTGACCCTGAGGGTAAAGCCACCCCTGTCATAAGGTGAAGGGCTCTGTGGGCTTCCTGAAAGACATGGGCTTTGAAGGTAGAGCAGGGTGCCCTGTGGGGAGAAGGAAGGAACAGGGCCACAAGTTGTCCCAGAACATTTGGCTATTAAAGGGAGCATGTCAAGGCAGGAAGGGAGGTGGCCCTGCCACTGGCAGCTCTGGTTAGCTTCCTCTGCACCTCACATGTCTACATCTCCAGAGTTCCTGCAGGGACGACAACTATGTCATTTAGGTGAGGAACCTGAGGTTTAGAGGACATATTCGTTTCCCAGGGCTGCTGTCAGAGAACAATACCTGGAGGAGTGCTTAAGCCAAGAGATACTTATTCTGCCACTGTTCTGGAGGCCAGAAACCTGAAATCAAATTGTCCACAGGGCTCTGTGCCCTCCAAAGTCCCTAGGGGAGAGGCCTTCCTTGCCTTTTCTGCTGGCTCCAGGTGTTGCTGGGCTTGTGGCTGCCTTGCTCCAGTCTCTGCCTGCGTCTTCATGTCGTCTTTCCTCTTATCTCTTGGTCTTCTCTTCCATCTCTTAAAAGAGCGCTTGTCCTTGGATGTAGGGCCCACCTGCATAATCCAGCATGATCTCATCTCTAGATCCTTCACTTAGTTCCATCTACAAAGACCCCTTTTCCAAATAAGGACACATTCACCGATGTTGAGGGTGCCAGGTGGACATGCTATTTTGGGGCCTCAGTTAACCTTCTGCAGAGAGGCTGGCTGATTTTCCACTGTCACGCAGCAGTAGGTGTCTGAGTGAGGTCTGAAACCAGCCCAGTCTGACTGCCATGATATTTGCTGGATACAACATGAAGATATGGGAGGACAGGGAGAAAGGCCAGGGCAGAAAGAGCCTCCCAACACTTTCAGGTATTTCCTGCACCCTCTGGGAAAACATGGGTATGATATATTTATTCTAGATCAATGGCTGTGAGAGAAAAGGCAGGGTGGGAGACCCTGGGACTGCTTTCACACCTGAGTCCCTGTGCTCCCACAAATGTTCCTACGTGAACCATGGCCTCCCTCTCAGAAGATGCCCTCAGATCCCATGGGTGCATTGCTAGCAACATCCACAGGCACCGGGATCTTGAGCACTGGAGGGGCCCCAAAGGGGAAGGTGTTGGTTGGTCCAGGAGGAGAGCATTCTCCAGGGAGGTGAGGGACCAGAAGCAGAATGGAGCAGAATTCCTTCTACTCAGTCTGTGCCACAAGGAAAGGCACTGCCCAGGGAGGCCGATAATGAAACCTGGTGCCACCTGGCAGTCAGTCTGCAAAAGGGAGGAGGCTGCAGAGAACCCTGTCCGCCTACCTACATTTCTGTCACCCCAGAATTGTGCTTGTGGTGCTTTGGTATGGCCAGCACATCTGACTTCTGCCCCTCTGTAGAATCCAAATGGGGAACTGTATCAGGGATCTGGGATCTGTGCCTGCCGGTGGCGTGTGCGTGCACGCACGCACACACACACGTTTTTGTGGGATGAGGATAAGCCTGAGAGGACCCTCCAGGGCCGTTGCCATTTCCCAATCCAGCCCTCCTTCCTCTACGTTCACACCTGGCCTCCCAACTTACTCTCAACCTGCCTCCTTGGTGTGCAAACTAAGAAAATGCACTTTTCTACCCAAGCTCCCCTACATCATTGAGTGACATAGAAAGTTCAGTTCAACATGGGACAAAATTGAATTTATCTTGGAAATGTTTTATTCTTCCAAAATTTCACTTTGGCGAAGTCTAATGCATAGAAAAGCATGAAATACTACAGCTCCAGACCAAGCAAGTTGTTCCACTAAGCATTAAGCCGCGGGGTCCGAATCCTGCCTCTCTCCCGTCAACCACTCTCTTTAACTCAAATGCCCATCAACGTCCCGGCTAAATGTGAGTTTTCCGCGGATCGCATCTTATCATAATGTCACAAAACCCATAGAATTACAAATCAGGTTTAAGGCAGAAAACATGACAGGCAAATATAAGTACACAAAAAGTACATTAAGGATCCGTCTTCATTTATCCTCCCCATTCCAACCTAACTCTCCGCGCAGACCCACTCCGTGCGGCGCTCAGCTTGAAGTAGCCTCAGATCCATTTTAAAGTGGACTGAAATATAAATGACAGTTCACACTGCACATGAACATAGACAACTGTATAAAATATTTAAATAAAGACAGGAAAGAACAGAGGATTGCAGCAAAGCCTTTGGCAGAACCAGCCTTGGGGAATTTAGCAGCTTGAGATTCATTACAAATTTCATCTTTAATGTTATTTTTAGTTCCATATTTTGTAGCACTCAGAAGTAAATCTTGGTGTGCTGTCTCCTCTCCCCTGCCTTTCTCTCCTTGGGTGTCTGATCCTTCGGTTGTACCGAAACCTAATACGTTTTCAATAAAATTGATTTGTGACGTCGTAATGCTGTTTGTTTACCATCTCCCATTCCTTGTTGTAATGGGAGAGAACTATTGCATGATTTGGCAAAGTGAGGAAGATTGTTCTTGATTGCAAAATAAATTGACACGAACCTGGAGACAACCCTGCAGCAATGTGAAAACGCTCCGTCGAGCCTTCCCTCCTGCACTCTCCCATTTTGAAGTTCTCGCCTGGTATTGCAGTCCTGAGTGCTAAGGGATCATCTGCCCTCCTGAAAGAGAGCGATCGTCCCAAATACGGATGCAGAAGACAGAGAAACCTTGATTTTAAACAATTGCACTTTGGTTTCTTTCTCAATGTGACTTTTCACCTCTAGCTAGTTTGCCACCTCTGGATGAAATTCTAAAAAATGGCATTTGTCCCCAGGTGAGGGGTAGGAGAGGACCAGTTGACCAGAAGCCCTGTCCTGGGGTCATTTTGCAAATTCTTCAGACTTCCAGGGGAACTGCAGGGAGAGTTAAACAAAGCTCTGTCCAGGAGGCCACCGGCAAGATGGAAAGGAAGGCAGAAAACATTGCCTTGCTGCTCAGCCAGCCCCTTGGGTGTATGAGTGGAAGCCCTGGGGAAAGGGCAGACCCTAGTGGTTTCTGACTGAGTTGAACTGGGGGTTTCACATTTGTCACTGCAGGGCAGGCTTTGACTCCTGGCCCAGGGAAGGAAGGGGCTGAGGAGAGAGGCTCAGACAGGAGCTCACAGCAGCCTGGGAAAGGGATTTTTCAGCCCAGATATTAGTGGACCCTTGATGTTTCCCAGATGGAGACCTCATGGGCAAGCCACCCTCTCTGACTTGGTTTCTTCACATCAAAAATGGGTCTGATGCCCTCTGTCCTTGACTTTATTAGGGTTTATGAGGATGAAGAAAAAAAAATTCTCTTTTAGCATTCAAGGTATGTTTACATATGCAAAAGCAAAGGGAGAGAACTCAGGTGGCGATTTGGGTAATTTATAACTAAATAAAGCCTAATAGTGTTTTGTTTATTTATTCATTTGATTTTAGAGACACAATCTCACTTTGTTGCCCAGGCTGGAGTGCAGTGGTGCATTCATGGCTCACTGCGGCCTCCACCACTCTGGACTCAAGCAATCCTCCTGCCTCAGCCCTCTAAGTAGCTGGGACTATAGGCATGCACCACAGTGCTCAGCTAATTTTTATGTTTTTCTGTAGAGACAGGGTCTCATTACATTGCTCAGACGGGTCTCAAACTTCTAGTCTCAAACGATCCTCCTGTGTCTCCCAAAGCTCTGGGATTATAGGCATGAGCCAGTGCACTTGGCCAAGCCTAATCTTTTTTAAAACAAAGATACTCAGATATTTCAACTATAGAACAACAACAACAACAAAAATACCCGACGAATTCAGGCACAAGTAAGTGGATACTGGTGGTGGTTGTAGTTAGATTTTTGTTGTGTTTTGCTTCTGATTTATCAAGAGAACTACTTCACCAGATACTGTGTCAATGGGGCCCAAGGTTAATAGAAAAAAAACAGAAGGACTCAGGTATCTGAGAACATGAGTACCTCAGGCAGCTAGGAGGCTGACAGTCTAGGAAACTGAGGTGCTGGCCAGGGGAGAGCCAGGCTTGTAGAATTCAGAACCAGTTCTTGGTGGTCTTTGAAATGTACGGTGATATGGTTTGGCTGTGTCCCCACCCAAATCTCATCTTGACTCGTGGCTCCCACAATTCCCATGTGTTGTGGAAGGGACCTGGGGGAGGTAATTGCATCATGGGGACTGGTTTTAACCATGCTATTCTCATGATAGTGAATAAGTCTCACGAGATCTGATGGTTTTATTAGGGGTCTCCACTTTTACTTCTTCCTCATTTTCCCTTGCCGCTGCCATGTAAGAAGTGCCTTTCACCTCCAGCCATGATCCTGAGGCCTCCCCAGCCATGTGGAACTGTAAGTCCCATGAAACCTCTTTTTCTTCCCAGTCTCAGGTACGTCTTTATCAGCAGCATGAAAACAGACTAAAGAGTAAATTGGTACCAGTATATTAGGGGTGTTGCTGAAAAGATACCCAAAAATGTGGAAGCAACTTTGGAAATGGGTGACAGGCAGAGATTGTAGTTTGAAGGGCTGAGAAGAAGACAAGAAAATGTGGGAAAGTTTGTAACTTCCTAGAGACTTGTTAAATGGCTTTGCCCAAAATGCTGATATGGACCATAAGATCCAGGCTGAGGTGGTCTCAGCTGGAGATGAGGAACTTGGTGAGAACTGGAGCAAAAGAGACTCTTGATATGTTTTAGCAAAGAGACTGGTGACATTTTGCCCCTGCCCTAGAGATTCGTGGCACTTTGAACTTGAGAGAAATGATTTAGGGTTTTTGCCAACGCAATGACTATTACTTTTGCACCAACCTAATAGCGGCTGACAGGTGCATGGACTGCAGTCTGCTGAAGGCGATCTGGTTGGGACACCATCAGCTACAGGCGGCAGGACTTTCCAAGTGAAATCTCTTTCTATCATTTCTCTACCAATCTGCAATCTGCATTCTGGATCATGAAGACAAGAAAGCTCACTGTGCCACAGCCAGTTTTGAGCATATCAGAGGATAAACACGCTACATAATAATGGTTCAGGCAGAAGGAAAAGCTGACTTCTTGCAGCTCACATCGCAGGAGAGGAAAGGGTCAAGTTCAGAGCAGCAGAGACACTGTTTTTGCCTTTTTCCCGTGACACGACACTATTCCACTTAAGTAGCTGCTGTCAGATTCAATGAGAAAATACGTGTAAAGCATTTTACACACTGTCTGGCACATAGTAACCACTCAATAAATGTTAGCTTGTTATTATTATCATTTTCCTAAATGGAGAGGTCAAACCAATTAGCTAGTTTTTCTTTTTAATGAAAACTCTGATGAGTTAATCATTGTGAGGTAGGGAGGCTTTGAAACCCCTGTTAACTGGGATGATTAAAATGTACTTGATTAAGCTGAGGCAGTGACAGCGTATAGATTTTCTTACAAGCTAACTCCAGCTGAGTCATGGTGCTGGCCACTATTGTTAAGAAGGGTTCTGAGTCTGAACCAGGCTTAGGACAAGGGAGTTTACAGATGAATTAGTCATATCTGCCTTGCACACCAGGGATGTGCGGGCAGGGGCGATACATGGCATTCCTGTCCTTTGGAATAATCAAAATTCATGGCTTTTATCAATCATAGAGCTTCAAGAAAACAGATTAGAAAAGTTGCTTAGCTCCATAAGCTGCAAATATTAGACTTGCACTTTCCGTTTTGCAGAGGTAAGATGAGAAAGAAGTTTACAGAATGTGCCAAAGGTAAACATGCTTCTTCAACATTGTCTGGATTTTCCCAAGAAGAAAAAGGAGAACAGTGATGAAAAGAAGACAGAGAAGGAGAAAATCCGTTAAGACATGACTTGCAGAGTCATTACAAACTGTCTAGACTCTGATCAGTGTCTAGAGTGTGTGTGTGTGTACGTGTGTGCATGAACACAGAAAACTACAAACAAATAAGAAAAAGACAAACACCTCAATAGAAAGACAGGTCAAGGCTAAGACTTCTTAGAGAAAAGCCAATGATCAATAAATAAAAGCTGCTCAGTTTCACCAGTGGTCCAGGCTGTGTGAACTAAAACAACATTCTGTGGCTCCAAATTGGCAAAACTTTTGAATCTGACAATATAAAGGATTGGGAGGATGTGAGAACTGGGTAGGGATGCACAGAACTTACAAGCCCTTAGGACAGCAAGTTGGCAACCTCTAGCATGGCTATAAACGTGCCTATCTTCTGCTGTTCCAGCATTTCCACACTGGGCGTGCACTCTCAGAAAATGACAGTCAACGAGTCCCACAGAAGGATGCTTCCCATAGCATGGTGCAGTAAACATCAAAACCCAAAACTAACCAGACAGCCCCACAACAAGGAAATGGTGCATAGTGACCACATACAATATGTATGGTTTGCCTCTGAGTAACAGAGAAGTGTCCACGTCATGTTTATGTAGAGAACAAGAACGGCAAGGAGGACAGTCCCTCATCTCCTACCAATGCTGTATGTTTTCTGTCTAAATACAAATAACATGTTCTGAAGGCCACACACCCACAGATAATTATGATAATACAGAATATATGGGGGATTGGGATGGGAGAGGGTCAGAGAGGACTTTAGTCTTATCTGTAATGTTTTAATATTTTATAACAACAATGTATTCATGTATTCTTTGAGTAATTAAAAGTTAATGGCTCACACCTATAATCCCAGCATTTTGGGAGGCCAAGGTGGGTGGATCACTTGAGGTCAGGAGTTTGAGATCGGCCTGACCAACGTGGTGAAACCCCGTCTCTACTAAAAATACAAAAATTAGCTGGGTGTGGTGGCGCATACTTGTAATCCCAGCTATTCGGGAGGCTAAGGCAGGAGAATCACTTGAACCCGGGAGGCAGAGGTTGCAGTGAGCCAAGATCACGCCACTGTACTCCAGCCTGGGTGACAAAGCAAGACTCTGTCTCAAAAAGAAAAAAAGATTAATTTAAGAAGAGCCCCAACTCCTGGCTTTACCCAGCACAGGCAGGTGGCTGGGGGCAATCAGCTGGACGCAAGTGCGTGGCAATGGCGGTGTCTCTGTGTCCACAGCAGCCTCTGGGCCCTTTTCCTTGGCTGTTACTGGCCATGTTCATGACTGAGCTCCTTTGGAACGTGTTCACTGGGGAAGGGCAGTCTCCTCTTTCCTGTTGCTACTGCTTGAAATCATGATTTCAGAGCCCAGGCTGTAGGATGGGCAGCTGCTTCTTCCCTAGGTGGGGACAGAATGCTGGCCCAGCCTTTTGAAGTCTCCTTGCAGGTTCCTACCCTCTTGGTACTTGAGAGGGGACCCTGAGAAATAGAAGACATTTTTTTTTTCCCCCTGGAAGCCCCTGCTCTCCTTGTCCATGGTGCTGGAGGGTGAATGTCTCCAAATCAGCACCTCCATGACACCATGTGTGGGTGACCAACAACTGCTCACAAAGGTTTCTTCCCCAACCTCTGGGGGAACTCCAGGCAGGGAGACCTGCGGAAATCCCTTGGAGGATATTCCAATAATGTGGACTGCTTGGACCTTTTAGACTTTCCTCACTTGCTCTTGCACTCACCAGCCTAGCCTCCTCCCGGCTAGCCAGTCCTCTTCCTGGTCTCTTCCAGGCCCAGCTGGGTGCCAGTGCCTGGGGAGGCTCCATTCTCTGACCCTCCTGCATGCTTTGTTTTACTCCCATTGGCCAGAAGCCTCCTGGACCTCCTTTCTCAGTGCTGAGAAGCAGTCCTGGGCCAGCCCAGGCTGGGGTTGGGGAGATGTGCCGTGGTTGTTTCCTGATTATGATTTGATTCTTTTGTCCCCTCCAAATCTTAGGTAAAGAAGGGAACTCCAATATTGGAGGTGGGGTCTACTGGGAGTTGTTTGGGTCGTGCGGGCTGATCCCTGATGAGTGTCTGGGTGCCATCCTCACCATAATGAGGGAGTTCTCACTCCGAGTTCACGGGGGAGCTGGTTGTTTGAAAGAGCCTGGCACCTCCTCCCCTCTCTCTTGTTCCTCTCGCCCATGGGGCATGCTGGCTGCCCTTCCCCCTTTGTCATGACTGGAAGCTTCCCAAGACCCCACCAGAAAGCAGTGCCAGCCCCATTCAGGTTCTGTACAACCTGCAGAACCATGAGCCAAATAAACCTCTTCTCTTTATAAATTACCCAGTCTCAGCCATTCCTTTATAGCAATGCAAACAGATGAACAATTTCCCCTACTCTCTTTGACTTTCTACGACCTTCTGGTGCCCACTGCCCCTTGTCTAAACTTATGCTGTCATTACCTGTGCACTGCTGAGCCCCCAGTCAGGCCTTCTCATCACCAGCAACCAGCATTGCCTCTTGAACCCATATTTCCCTGCACAGCAGCCAGGAGGCACTCCTTTCAGGGAGAGGTGCTAAATAGAGAGTGTTCTTGTTATTGTTGTTAATGATTAAATACTCACTGAGGGTCTGGGATAGAGGAGGATCAAGACCAACTCCAGTGTGCACATCTGTACCTGCTGCGCTGCTCAGCACCTTGGGGCCAGGAAGGGAACTCAGAGGTGAGTGTGGTCTTTGAGCCAGGACCCTTGTGCTGCATCCTTGCACAGATGACACTGCTCTCTGGTTCAGGAAGCATCAACAGCTCTGAGTCAGGTTGTCTGGGTTCAGTTCTGGGCTTGGCCACTTAGAATCTGGTGCTGATGAAGTGGCTGTCCCTCGTAGCTGAGGCTGAACTCAGGTCTGTTTCATCTTGTGTGGGAGGCATATCATAATCATTCCTTTCTTACCTATCTCCTGACTGGAGAGTGAAGTGGTCACGCAAGAGAAAGGGCATTTGCAACTTGGAAGGCCCATGTTTACGAAGACCCTTGGTCCTGGGTGGGGACATTCTTCTGTAGCCTTCGATCCAGGCTCATTTGTCAGTCACCTGATTGGCATAGATTTATTGAGAACCCATTTGCCAAGTATTCTTCTAGACTGGAAGAATGCAGGAAAAAGCACAGTCTAGCCCTCCTATTATTTTCAGTCTAGCAGGAGGGGAGGGAAATAGAAATGGAAGTGCACGGAGTGGCAGGTGCCATTAGGGGCTGAAACAAAAGGTGCTCTGGGCACACCATAGGTCATGCGGCCCGGAGACAGCCCCCTTAGCTGACATCATCCATGTCAGAGTGAACAGCATGGATGAAAGCACCGAAGTGTGAGAGAGTATGGTGCCTTCTTCAAAAAGGCACATTTCAGAGTGGCTGACGTTTGCTAAGGGAGTGAAATTCAAGGACGAGCCGTGCAGGGGAGCAAATACAATTCGAGGCAGTTGGTGCCATCCACATCTCCACAACACTCACAGAGCTCATTTGTGGACCAATTTCTACTGCAAGTTACTCCAACCCTGCAGGACAGGCAGCTCAGAAGTGCTGCGGAGTTAATATCCCCAGGAGCATCCATCCTCTTTTGGGTGGGATCACTCTGTGGCCCGTTCTGCACAACGTCCCCAGGGGTCTCAGCAGATCTGAGCTCCAGTTACCCCTAGCAGCAACCTGCTCACAAACCCATCCAGCTTTCTTCTCTTCCCTGTCTCACTTCCTTGCTCCTCCATGGACTTTTGTTGCCATTGCCCCCCACATAAACTACTCAAAGAAGCCAGTGTCCACGAGCCCAAACCTGAAACAAACCATATTGTGAAAAACCTGGTTTTGCCTCAATACTCACTCTGTATGAGTTCCAATGGGCTGTCCCATTCAGAAGAAGTTTCTGCGTTTCTGTCTATTTCTGCTGTTTCTTCTGCCCGGTCAACAGAGCACATGTCAGCCTCCTCCCAGCCCTGGGACAGCCCTACCCCTCCCTCACCTTGTCCCAGTCTCCCCATCACATCCATACCCCTTGTTTACCAAATGTTTGATTTTGGTTATGTTACTATAAAAATCAAGCAGCTGGCAATTCCAGCTTGATTAGCAGGTCTCCAGTTTTGATTAGTAAATTACTGCGGTAATCAAGGTTAATTCTCGCTGCAGCGCTCAGCAATGGATTTTATATTTTTCAGGGAAATGGTTTTCCTGCCAGGGATGGAGAACATTTCATTAAAGGAACCCAGAGATAGAAAAGAAAGGAAGTGAGTCCTGGAAGTATGGAGAATGGGCACCTGCAGGACTCCTCTCTGTGTCTGCCTTCCAATTGGCCCTTGGCTGGGGTCAAGGAACAAGGATAGGGCCTCCTGAGAAATACTAGTCCACCACTTCGGGCTTTTGGAGCACCTCGGAGAAACCAGGGAAACTCTCCTTGCTGGAACTGAAAGCCACTGAGCTCAGGTCAGAAACCCCAGCTGCTGGGGGGTCAAGGGGTTCAGTGCTCAAGATCAGATATGACTTTGGAGTGATTGATATCTTTAAATGCTTCAGGGGGATGTGGAGGAAAGCAGGCTCTGTCAGTACTTGTGTGGGGGCAGCCTCTAGACTCTAGACTCCCCACCCTGCGGGAGGTCACTTTCTCCAGGGAACGAATGGCATCTATGGAAGGGGTCAGGAATTCCAAGAGACACCCAGGCTTGCGAGAGAGCTCTTGGGATGGCGGAAACTTGTAGCCGAATTTCATTTCTGATTTTTGTCCTGGGTCTAGTATATGTACTGTGGATCCCAGATAAGTTGGAATTAAGGTGTTCTGACCTATAGATAGAGATAGGACAAGAGAGAATGGAGGGTGGCCCCAGCCCACCCAGGATGTCTCTGTGAGCTAATCCCACCACCGGTGACTCCCTATATTGCCATCACTAAATGTCAGCAGTGAATGCTTTGCCTCCAGAAGGTGAGATTTGTTTTTAGTATCTCTTTGGGGCATGGACACTGTCAGTCCATAGAATTTATGTCAAACTTTGTTAGCAGCAAAGATGTGTGGAAGTGAAGGTTATAGTCAGTGCAGAGGTGCTCCCACCTCATCCTACTCTGAGTCAAAGGCAGCTCACAGGTTGCTCTGCTGCCAACCCCACCCTCTATCTGTCCTTCTCTCCCACACATCCATAATCACCCTCTGGACCAGAGCATACAGCTGGTCCCTAACTCCACCTGGATATAAAGACGAAGCAAGTCGTCCTGCAGGCTCCACCCTTTACTCTCCTCTAGACAGTAGGAACCGGTGTGTGCATGGTGTAGACTCTGTTCTGGGGTGTCTTACCCCAGAACTACTGAGTAGGAAGAGCAGATGATTAAAACCCAGACCTTGCCCTTGACTTGGTCATCTTGTATTCTGGGTAAGAGACTGCCTTCTTGGTGTCTCCCCTTCCCAGGTTACTGTCTCAAATTTCAGGAGTCCCCAAAGCTTATTAGCACCTTTACAAAATGGGTGTAGGTGAGGTGGAGCCTGGACTGGGAAGAACTGGAGCTAGCAGTCCGGTCTGGAAGTGAGATTGAGATGTCCTCATTCTCAGTGCCCCTGTGGGGCCATGCCTCTAGGAACAGATGTTTGCTCAGGGGAAGGACAACATGTGCCCAAACCTCATTTCAAATATGTTTTGTGCTGGGCGCAGTGGCTCATGCCTGTAATCCCAGCACTTTGGGAGGCCGAGGCTGGTGGATTGCCTGAGGTCAGAGTTCGAGACTAGCCTGGCCAACATGGTGAAACCCGGTTTCTACTAAAAATACAAAAAATTAGCCAGATGTGGTGGCGCATGCCTGTAATCCCAGCTACATGGGAGGCTGAGAGGCACGAGAATCGCTTGAACTTGGGAGGTGGAGGTTGCAGTTAGTCGAGATGGCGCCATTGCACTCCAGCCTGGGTGACGAAAGTGAAACTCCATCTCTCTCTCTCTCTCTCTCTATATATATATATACACACACACATACACACACGTATATATACACATATATACATATATATGTATATATATGTATGTATGTATCTTTTGTTAAGCAGAAAGTGAAAAGCTTTTTTTCTCCCCATTGCAAAATCTGGGTGTCCTGAGACCACTCAGAATTCTCGGACAGGATCTTGGATCTTCATCTCTATGCCTTTGGCAGCCACAAAACCCCACCCATCCTTCAAGTTTCCTTACAACAAAGTTCTGCTGTGCTCTTCTGGAGTGGCATGAATAAGGCCCCGTGAAAGCAGAGAGCCCCAGGACAGGGCCTAATTCTAGGAAGAGATGGAAACTCTTGCAGGTCCCCTTGCTTAAGAACAATTAAGCCCTGATACTTGCTTGGGTGGCAGGGTCAGGAAAATTGTCTGGGGGCCACTGCGGTTTATGACAGGGGCTGCCAGTTTCCTTCTAACTCTGAGCAGCTTGTGAGCTGGACTTAAACTTCAGCATTGTCTACATCTGGCCTCACCCTTGCTAGCTTTACGACCTTGGGCAAGGCACTTCCTTCCTTGTACCTCAGCTTCCTCATCTGTCAAATGGGTATTATAGCAGTGATTAATTCACAGGACTGTTAGGATAAATGAGATAAGACATACAAAAGACTTTCACCTTTTATAAGAAATAGTGCTTAAATGTGGCCCATCATTATTTCTTACCCCAGCAGGGCAGTATTACACACATGTGTGCTTGCATGACGTGATGTTTGCTGATGAGCTGGTAGCCAAAGCCAGCCCAGGGTCAATGTAGGAGAGCAAGGACAGTGGGAGTTCTGACTCCCTGGGGCCACTCATGGGGCTGCCTACCACATGTGGCTTTATCATTATTCCACTGTTAATTCTGATGTTGATTATGGAAATGGAGGAGACACTCCTTATCTTGCTAAGTCAGTGCTTTCTTTTCACTCAGGAATGGAAATAGCTCTGAATTATCATTTTATCTGTAATTCAGTTAAAACGCTTTGGCCAACTCAGTAGCAAACAGACTATGAATCCAGGTGTGCTATGAATTCCCTTTGTCAGCAATTACTACAATGTTTGAGTCTCCAGATGTTCTTGTCTCCTTGTCCCTCACCTCCTTGTGTCCACCGGATTCTTTTTTTATCCCTCTTTCCCATAACTTTTGTCTTGGACTCCAATGCCAGTGGGATGAGGGACAGGGGAAAGAGAGTTGTCTTGAGAAAGAACCTATCTTTGGGGTAGGTGAAGAATCCACGAACTGCAAGACTACCTTATGGGCTGCTAGAGATGAGGAAAAAGTAGTCATACCGAAATGTGTTTTGGGAGGCTAAATTTTACACATTTGTTTGGTATTATGCAAATTTTACTTTGTAGATCACTATCAGCAGAGAAAAGCACCATGATGCCAGTGCCATGTTGAAGTGGTTAGCATATCACCCTGCAGCAAGACTGTGGAATCAGAACCCCAGAACAATGGCTTCTGGCATTGTCTCTCTATTAGTGATTGCAGCTGATGTCATTTTGCCAAACAAAATTATAAGCAAAATGGATGTTTTGGGTCAGAGTGTGGCAAGAAATATACAGCTGCATTTTCTTTCAATAAATCTGCCCTCTTCTGACCAGACAAAGACATACAACCTATGGTGATTGACGCTTCCACCACTAAATTATACTATGTCTATTTCTAGAAGAAATGTCTCCATTCCAAAATTAGCTAACCATCAACATAACATAAAATAACGTGAACATGGTGTCATTTCGCAAAAATATTGATTCATGTAGACTTACTGGATTAATAACTGGTTTCCCATAAAAGGAGCAGTCACTATGTCTTTGGTACACAGAAAAAATATATACTTTAGGACAATGTATATTGGTACATTTAAGCCTGATTGCTAAGCTCAAATAAACAGAAGAGTTTTCAGAGGCAACATTGCAAATGAAGAGAGAGGTGACATACGGCAATGTACAAATGGATCCAGGGGTGATGGAAAGCTAATAAAAAAAGACAACTATTTATTTATTTGGAACATTTGATTTTACTCTATTGGATTACACAAAGCTCTAATTTTTCACTGCAGTCAATCTGTATAAAAGTTCAACTGATTGAAGCATATATTTAATTCCTAAATGCCTTTTCTTTCAACCCCTACTTCTTCAAAGTTGGACAACCTTTGGTGTCTTGAGTAGCAAAGAGGTTTGGCTTATGTTGGAGCAACCAGACCCAAGGAGACATTTAAAGGCTGTGGGTGATTTACTCAGTTCCTAATGACAGCCAATCTACTCTTTTCTCCTTGAGGACTGGATTTGCCAATATGTTGAGAAAATATGTTTCTTTGCATTTTCTTTTTTCAGTGTTTTCTTCAATGAAGTTCACAGTAATAAAGTAATTGAAATTAACCTTCCTGGTTACTCATGGCATTTAGAATGAAATTTAAACTCCTTACCAGAGACTGTTGGTTCTACATGTGTTGGTTCAGCTTGCTTTTCTAAGCTCACCTCTCTCTGCTCTTCTTGCCACTCCCAGGGTTGGCCCTTTCTGTCACATGAACAGCGCTCAGCGCTGTCCCTCTATTTGGAATCTTCTTCCAGCCTTTCACATTGCTGCATCCATATTGTCATTTGGCTTTTGCTCCTGGAAGACACCTTCCCTGTCCATCTAATTTTCTAGAAAAATGCTCAACTCTCCATGACCCAGTTTCATTGCATTATTGCATTTTAATACCATCGTCTCTTCCCTCTGGAATATAAACCCTTTGAGAAAAGAAGGGGCCTTATGGGACTTGTTGATGGCTATATCCCTGTGGCCCTGCACAGTGTTGGACAGAAGGTGCTCAATAACTGAATGGATACACTTCTGGGAGGAAGATTCAGAAACAGAAAGCAATCTTCTTGACTCAGTTCCAATTTGCTGTCATGTCTTTGTAGGATAATTGTCTTCTTTATATCTCAGTTTTTCTTCTCTTAAGTAAGAAGAGTCGTGTTTATATGCTGTCCAGAAATGGTGCACAGATTAACTCCATTATAAAACAAAACAAAATAAAGCTATCCAGTTATTTATTTGCTTTTAAAGAACTTTTCTGGTTTCTTCACAATAGGATTAAGAGGTAAGAGTTTGTTTAACATAGAAAACCAACTATGACTGTGAGGCCACATCTGCTCTAGGGATTAAAGCTCACTCAATATGTAAAGCATCCCTTTGGAAATGGTCATATGAGTCTTCAGGGATTCGACAGCTGGTTCTCCCATTTGTCTTTCATTGTTGAAACAGATCATTGTTTCTACAATTGAATACTGGATTAAGTAGTTGTATTAAAAATGAACATTTTAATGCACTAAAATCACAGACCACGAAATGCCCACCCAAGGAGACACAGAGGAAATGGGACCCAGAAGAGACTGCACATTCATTGGTTCCCATTTTATGTTTATTTCAGAGCAAAAGCTGATTGAGCTGGCAGATAGACTACCCCGCTTCTTCAACCATCATGTCTCCATGCCTGGCCTCCACCCTCTTCAACTAGGTATAGATGTATTTGCATTAACCCAACAGTAGTGATTCCCCCTGCAGCTTCAGTCTCCAGTTATTTGTAGCTGGATCTGTTGCTTCTCTGGAAAGGACTGCAGATAGCCAATGGCCTTCCAATGCTCTGGGTGGATTTGCTGGCTGTAGTCCCATCTGGAGGCAATGGAGGGGAGTGCTTTCTTGGATGCCCTTCTTGTGGTGGAACCATTTGGCAAGGTCTCAGAACCCTAGGAAGAGTCTGGAATCCCCTTTCTTTGCCAATGTTGGGAATGCCTTGCCCGTCACAAGAATTTGTCTACTTTGGAGGTTATCAAACCTGAAATTGAAGGCAGTGGTCCAGCAGAATTTAAAATCTTTTCTAATTGGCAGAACCTGGAAATAATATTGTGAATTTGGAACCAAAGCGCCCCTATTACCAGTGCCTTTGGATTCTAGAAATGTGAACTCAATAGTACCTATTGAATAGTCCCTAAATCTCTGTCCTTACCTTGCAGGCTAGCAGTTCTAGAAAAATCTTTCCGGACAAAAGACCTGGAGCTGGCACTTTTGGCAGCCACTCAACATTGCATGGCCTCTAGCTGTGACCCATCTTGGGACAATAAACTAAACTATAAGATTGGAAAATGAAGACTTTTAAAAACATTAGACTGGGAGCAGTGGCCCACACTTATAATCCTAGTACTTTGGGAGGTCAAGGCAGGAGGATCAATTGAGGCTAGGGATTTGAGACCAGCCTGGGCAACACAGAAAGAACTCGTCTCTACAAAAATAGGAAGTATTAGCCAGGTGTGGTGGCATATTCCTGTGGTCCCAGCTACTCGGGAGGCTAAGGTGGGAGGATCCCTTTAGCCCAAGAGTTTGAGACTGCAGTGAGCTGTAATTGTGCCACTGTACTCCAGCCTGGGTGACAGAGTGAGACCCTGTCTCTCAAAAAATAATAAAAAATAAAAGACTAGATATCTGCTGGACCTCATTTGCAACTGGTAAAATCAGAAGCTGTCTTCCAGCAGGTGTTTATATGAGAATAAAATAAGAGAGAGAGGAGGAGCTGCCCCAGGAGGGGACTCTCAGCCAGTCACACTCTACAACCCAGTGGGCTGTTTCAGGAATTACCTCTCCAATTCTTCCATCCTTGCTTGCTTGTTGGTTCCCAACCCCCACTCCCACAGTGATTTTGTAATTTTCATTCCATCCTTCCTGAAGATAAAAGACACTATGGGCGGGATCCGTGAATAAAAGGCGTTATTTATAGATGCCGGTTTTGGGGAACACTTTTCCTTCTGATTCATGAACCACTTTTCTACAAGCAAAAAGCAGTTCATAAATCGTTCAGCACTGGCAGAAATTAATAGTAATGAATCCATTTACATAAAATAGTCTCATCCTGCCAGGTGCTGATGATATTTGAAGCTGGAATCTCTTTAGGAAACTGGATGGCATATGTACGTGTGTTTTCCTGTACATCAGACCTCACACCTTCCTTTTGTGAGTTTTACCAGAAGTTTAATTATTCAGTGGCCAGTCTTGATCACTGGGAGATGCTATTTGCAAAACTCGGGAAAGATTAAAAAAAGAGAAATATTGCAGTGTCTTAAGAAGATAGTTTTAAGCCATGTGAGAGTTTGTGTCTAATGAAATTAACCCTTTGAGTAGAAATACAGCTACCCACAGAATCATTAAGTCCTAAGAAGGATCATCACTATCTTATGGATCACATAGGCTCACACTCACACAAGCATAAACACTCACAGGATTTTTTTGCAGTAACAAAAATGAATGCATACATCATAAACTCTATTTTCAAAAGTGTATGACAAGCAGCATAAATTCTGTTATAAGTAGGTCTTATGTTAAAAAAAAAAAAAAAGAGTACCATGATCAGACGAACTGGTGCAACATCCAATTAACACAAATGAGATAGGGTGCCTGCCTCCAGAGTAGCACACTCCACAAACAGACGGAAGAGTTTGGCAGAAATGTTTTGCTTGAGTACTTTTTTTCTCCAGCAGGAACACAGGGTTAAGCTCTCATACTCCCCAGTCATTAGAATCTGATTACCAATGTTTCTTTCATGGTCCCTTTCTTGTTTTGTATATTGATCCCACTTTGTCCTCTCATGCTACTTCTATTCCTGTAGGAAAACGTGCAGTTGTGTTAAATGTGCATTTTTGTTTTGTTTGCATGCATTTTAAACTTATGTAAAGGATATTATGTTATTTACTTGGTTCTGTACCTTTCTTGTTTCATGAAGCATAGTGACTTTCACATGTACTCACATTGCTCTGCAAACATGAAATCTGCTGCTTCACCATGATTTCACACACGCTTATGCTGTTGCTCTGTAAATGTAAAATCTGCCGCTTCTGGTTGTACACAGTTCTCTCTAATGTCCATCTATTCGTCCAGTTGGCTGCCTCTAATTCTCCATCCTTGCAGACAACATTGCAGGAAGAGTCTTTTCAAATAGGTGCAAGAATTTCTTTGGGGTATATATTCATGAGCAGAATTGCAGGGTCACCGCATGTGCATATATTAAATTTGACTAGGTTGTGCCAGATACTCCTGGGTGGCTGGCAGCTCCAGTCTACATTCCCAACAGCAGTGTGGAGAGTCCATATCCTTGCCAATGTTTGGCATTATCCAACTGTTTTGCCAGTCCGAAAAGAATGAAGCGCCATCTCGTTTTAATGGCATTTTTTTCTAATTGCTAATAAATGTGAACCCCTCTTTATGTACTTATTAATTAGCCTTTTGAATCGCTGCTCTGAATGGCCTATTTATAGCCTTTGTACATTCTCTTTCTTTCTGGAATTTTCTGACCACTTCTTATTGATTTGTAGGCATTCTTTATCAGTTTTTGACATCACAAACTTCGCCTCCAAATCCATCACTGCCTATTAACTGTCTATAGTGTCTTCAATTGAGTAGAAGTTCTCCTTTTTCCTGTACAGTTGTACAGTCCTGTGGTAGACAGACTTCCAAAGTGCCCCCCAGTGATCCTTGCCTCCTGGTATTCACGTGGTTGTGAATCCCTTCATATCAAGTGTAGGTTGAGCCTAGTGACTTGCTTTTCACTGATGGGGTATAGCAAAGATGATGTCAGGGCACTCCATGATTAGATTACAAATAAGTGTGACTTACAGCTTGCTAGTACACTCTATTGTCCTTCCAGCTTGCACACTTTGACAAAGATGGCTACCATATTGGACAGGTCCACGAGACAAGACACTGAGAAAGGCCAATAGCCATTGAGAAACAGAGGTCCTTAGTCCAACAGCCTGTAGAGAACTGATTTTTGCTGCAATCACATGAGCCAGGAAGTGGATCTTTCCCTAGTTGAGCCTTGAGATGACTGAAGCTCTGGCCAATATGTCGATTGCAGCCTGGGAGAGAAACCCCAAAGGATCCAGCTAAGCCACACTGGATTCCTGACCCATGGAGATAAAGAGGCACATTGTTATAAGCCCTTCAGTGTTGGATTATTTTGTCACTCAGCAACAGATGACTCATAGCAATTCTAAAGTTGTAATTTTGACACTTAAGCCTTTAGTTTATCCAGCTTTCACTATCCACTAGTGTTCAGAAGAGATTCAGCTTTATTTTTCAACAGAATTGGTCTTGAATTCCAAATCTGCTATTTACATTCTGTCTCACAAGGTGAGATAATACATGAAAAATTGCTTAAGGCAGTGTCTCCCTCCCAGAAAGAAAAGGCAGCTACAGATGTAGTTATTTGCTATTAGGCAACTTAGTGAGAGGTCATTATCGAGAATATTCTCCAAAACTCCCTGACAATGAGTCTCTTCCTGATTGATAATTTCACATAGCTGCATTCTTAGGAGCTCACTCAGGAAACTAAACCATTGAGAAGTTAAGATTTTGTCCCAGAAGTCTCCTCTGAGAGACTGGTCTCTTTGTAAGTACACAGTGGTCTCTTTGTAAGTACACAGTCTGCTTTAAGGAAAAGAAAAAAAATCACCTGGGTTCTATTCCTGGCTACTGTTGACTAGCTGTGCTCTATGGAGCGGGCTCACTTTCCTTTCCCTTCCTTCCTTCCTTCCTTCCTTCCTTCCCTCCTTTTCTCTCCCCCTTCCTTCCTTCCTTTCTTTATTTCTTTTTTTCTTTTTCTTTCTTTCTTTCTTTCTTTCTTTCTTTCTTTCTTTCTTTCTTTCT
>NW_012116166.1:3563547-3576047 GCF_000951035.1 Colobus angolensis palliatus
TCTCTTTCTTTCTTTCTTTCTTTCTTTCTTTCTTTCTTTCTTTCTTTCTTTCTTTCTTTCTTTCTTTCTTTTCTTCTTCCTTTTTTTTTCTTTTAAGCCTGTCACCCAGGCTAGAGTGCAGTAGTGGGATATCGGTTCACTGCAACCTCTGCCTCCTACATTCAAGTGATTTTCTAGCCTCAGCCTCGCAAGTAGCTGGTATTACAGGTGCGTGCCACCACATCTGGCTAATTTTTGTATTTTTAGTAGAGAGAGGATTTCACTATGTTGGCCAGGATGGTCTTGAATTCCTGACCTCAAGTGATCAGCCCACCTCAGCCTCCCAAAGTGCTGGGATTACAGGCCACTTTCCTTTTCTTAGTTTCCCCATCCTTTGAATGAAGAAGGCGAATAGGGTGACTTCACTTTCATTCCATCCACCACTCTGTTCCCTGAGAAGCAGCAGGAAGGCCTTAGAGAGTGAGGATATTCAGTCTGGAGCTGCAGAAAAAAGCAGGTTGGAATTCAGCTTGTGAGACTGACTTTGGCTGGAATCAGGTAAGGGCCTGATTGCTCTGTCCTTCCTCTGCCATGTCCTGCTTTGTGCTTGGTATCCTCCCTTCTACATGAGACCTCTGGTTCCCCCAGATGAGTCACCTCTGTTAAAACAGCTTACAGGCCAGGTACAATGGTTCATGCCTATTATCCCAGCACTTTCAGAGGCCAAGGCAGGCGCATCACTTGAGGTCAGGAATTTGGGATCAGCCTGGCCAACGTGGCAAAACCTGGTCTCTACTAAAAATACAAAAATTAGCCAGGCCTGATGACACGTGCCTGTAATGCTAGCTACTTGGGAAGCTGAGGCAGGAGAATCGCTTGAGCCTGAGAGGCGGAGGTTGCAGTGAGTGGAGATCATGCCACTGCACTCCAGCCTGGGCGACAGAGTGAGACACCATCTGAAAACAAACAAACAAACAAAACCAGCTTACATATCCCACAATGGCCTCTTTCGTCTTGTAACAGCCACATTGCATTTGGCCAGAAATTTTTGCCTCTAATTTTCAAGTCTGTGTCTGTTGGGGGAGAGATGAAGTGTGTGCAATTCTGAATCACTTTAATATTACTCAAGAAAATACCACTCAATCAGACTTTTGGAATCATTCCTCCTATAGAACAAGCCCCAGTGCTCACCCGATTGGTAGAGACAGATAAAGGAGACACCTACACACCAAAGTCTTTCCGGATGAGTTTGAAACTTTGCAAAACACCTGGCAGAATCGTTAAGTTCTAGTCTGAGCAGCTCACAATACATATGAAAGGTGATCAAAGAATGTGTGCTTTTGAGACAAGTTCTCAGAAAACTTGTGGGAAGCATGGCTAAAGTGGTGTGAACATACCCCCCGTTATAACCACCTGGGACTTCCGCATTGAACAGGACCACTGGTGGCTGTGGTTAGAGAGAGAGAGAAGTGACAGACTGATGTGGCATCTGATTAGCTCCTGCTTCCCGTAGACGATCTCTTCAGTTGTCACTGAGGGTCCCCAAGCTCCAGTGAAAACAACTACAGACCCTGTTGAACCCATGGGGGCTGCAGAGCACTGTGCTTGCTGAACTCTACCACTGAGCTCCATGCACTGTCTCATGTAATCCTCAAAACTGCCGCATGAAGTAGGTGCTCTTATTTCCCCCATTGCACAGGTGAGTCATCAGAGGTGTGTTCTAGGGTTAATCAGAGGGGCGAGATAACAGCAACAATAGACCAATTTATCTTCAATTAAAGACACCATGGATAAAAATATGACAGAGGGAAAAGACATTTGCGACGTCTTTGACTACTAAGGGATTGTATTTACGTAATATCAAGAACGTCAGCAAACAAAGAGCCAGGAAATAACCCAAATAGAAAAGAGACAAAGTGCATGAAATAAAAGAAGAAATCCAAACTGTTCACTAAAACATAAAGAGATGCTCAGATCCACAAATAATCAGACATGAAATTAAATTGAAACAATGAGGAGGTGCCCTCTCTGTATCATTAGATTGGCAAAATATTAGGCATGTGGATGGTGCTGTTATAGGAAAGGGGTCCGGATCCAGACACCAAGGGGGGGTTCTTGGACCCTGAGCAAGAAAGAATTCAGGGCGAGTCCATAGAGTAAAGTGAAAGCAAGTTTAATAAGAAAGTAGAGGAATAAAACAATGGCTACTCCATAGAGCAGCCCTGAGGGCCGCTGGTTGCCCATTTTTATGGTTATTTCTTGATGATATGCTAAACAAGGGGCGGATTATTCATGCCTCTCCTTTTTAGACCATAGAGGGTAACTTTCTGACATTGCCAAGGCATTTGTAAACTGTCATGGCGCTGGTGGAGTGTAGAAGTGAGGGCAACCAGAGGTCACTCTCCTTGCCATTTTCGTTTTGATGGGTTTTAGCCACCTTCTTTACTGCAACCTGTTATATCAGCAAGGTCTTTATAACCTGTATCTTGTGCTGACCTCCTGTCTCATTCTGTGACTTAGAATGCCTTAACCATCTAGGAATGCAGCCTAGTAGGTCTCAGCCTCATTTTACCCAACTTTTACTTAAGATGGAGTTACTCTGATTCCAATATATTTGACAATGCTAAGCTTTAATAGGCTTTTGGGGGTCTAGGAGCTCCCACACAGAGTCAATGGGGGTATAGACTGATGCAGGTATCTGGAGAACAATCGTCAGAGGGGAGTCAACATGAGAATCTGCATCACTGGAGCAGCAATTCTGTTCCTTAGTACACATTCCCAGGAAATTCTCACACTGCTCCACATAAGACCCTGAGCTGGGGTGTTCACGGTAGACTTGCCTATGGTGGCACAGAATTGAAGCAACCTGGATGCCCATCTCTGGGGCAAGGATGGAGGACTGTCATCTGGCAGATGCCCACCTTGGGGGGATCATGCATCATCAGAAGTCACAGACTATGTGAACCCATGACAACAGGCACTGATGTGAAGGCACAGTGCTCAGTGAAGACAGCGGGAAACGGAATAAGATGAAGAATGCACTCCCATTGACACAAGTTATCCAAAATGTTTGACAGCCTCTATTCCACAAGTGGAATGGGAGCCGGTTCCTGGAATATTGACCCTTTCATTGGTGGGCTGTAGGAGATTCAAGAACAGAGCTGACGTAGCCTGAGTGGTGAACAACCAACCCTCTGGGTACATGGAGAAAGGGCATTTTGCCAACCAAGATGACAATATTTTCAATATTTTAACCATTGATCTGGCTGCACTGGTGCATTTTGGCTGAATATCGACCCTAGGTGGAAGCCCTGAGCACCACACCCTTGGTCAGAATGGAAACAGGACATACTCCTGTTCATGGTAGGGTGAGAAATCAGACAATGGGGTAAGAGTCTAGGTCCTGTGGGAGTCCAGACTTGTAGGGTGTAGACAGGAGTGATGAGCTGGATGAGACTTGTGGACATGGCATAAGGGGCTTTTCAAAAAAAGGCCTCAACCCAAAAGAGTAACTTAGGATAGAAATTCAGACACTTTGAAGACTCCAGGAGCTGAAATTATTTGTGTGTAGGGAAAGGCCTCTCTAACTTGTCCAAGTGACAACAGCATATGTCCACCCACCTACTGCTCTCCATGTAGGTCCACTGTGGTTAGAGCAAGTCAGACACCACCCACAAAGTCTGGATGGGAGTGACGGATTCCTCCTGTTCAACCACACCACCCCCAACGGGACCATCCCCTGCAGATGTTTTCTGCAACCTGCTCTGTAGGCAGGTGCCAGGTGTAGATTTGCGAGTTGGGGTAGCTGTGGAGACACAGGCCATTGGTGTTGAGTTTGAGACCTAGTAAAGCTGTGGTTGCAGGAGTTCCAAGGAAGTGGATAGGAGGTTGGACATCTCTTGTGGCTGGGGAGGGAGCCCCTGCGTGAGTGCTCAGATCAGACGCCGAGATGCATCTGTTTGTGCTCATTCTGTGATGACAGGGACACATTGATCCTATGCTTCGCTGGCTCACAAGGGGCTGGGAGTAACAATCAAGCAGTGAGTACATAAGACGCACACACCACAATCCCCATAATTAGAGTGAGTGGAGTCTGGATCATCTGCCCTGTCAGGGAAGCAGCAGACTGCTGGGAAAAACTGGGTGCATTCCAAACACAATCAAATCCTGCAGGCGTTATGAGCCTTCTCGAATCCACATTGCTCCATGTCAGGATGCTGGAATGCCAAGGGGCCATTACCCCCTGGCCCTTCTATTCCTGTCTGCTGTGAACGCTCCTTTGGAAATGGTAGAGAATTTGCATTTATCAGAAAATTGCTTACTTACTCTAATCATCTATTTGTAAGGTTTTATTTTAGCTAGATAGTGAATAAGACTAAATTGATGTCAGGCATGGAGTAATTTTAACCAATACCTTCAGAAGTCTATAATACCAAATATTGGAAAATTATATGTAGGGTAATCTAAATAATGAGACGTTAAAATTTCTTGGATCCCAGGAACTCTTCAATTCATTTTGTTCCTCTCTCTCTTTCAACCTCACTGTGGGAGGCGCCATCTCTGACATCTTTATATATGATGTTCTCATTTCAAAATGCCACTGAACCTTCAAATGAACACTTGCGTATGGTCCTTGAATACAAAAATACTTAAATCAAGATTTTTATATTTTGGTGCAGCCAGCCAGAATGCACAGAGAGAGATGGGAAGGTTTAGCTCAGAAGCCTACCCAGGAAGGCAGAAAAGGTCCAGCTAAGGGAAGGGGAGAGGCACTGGGCTAGCAAACAGAAGCACGTGGAGATGCTAAGGATGGAAGGAAGGGTGTCTTCCCTTGGCCTCCTGTAATCTGGAGCAAACACAAAATCCAGGTTGTAAAGGAAAATTCCCTCTCCTAAGACTAAGGACCTCAAAAGATTCTCCAAAAGGAAAAAATACCATAAAATGGATACTGTGTGCATCGCCTGTGGCCAGCTCCCGTGTCTACAGAGAAGAAAGAGGAGGTGGTGCACACAGCACTGCGAGGCAGGTGGAGCTCAGTGAGCTCAGCATGAAGACCTGGGAGCTCCCTGACCATTGCCCACAAGTTTTCTTCACTATTCTAGTCTCAGAGCAAAGGGAGTAAATAGATAATTTGCATGCGGGTTACAGAAGAGTTAAGGGAATCCACATGTCTGGATAAGTCCTTGTCCACTAAGGGCGAGGAATGGGGCTGGTTCTTGACTGACGTGATTGAACTTGATTGTGACAGTGACAGATACATCGGTTAGAGTCACACTTTTTAATTTTATTCATTTTATCTTTATTTTTCCACCCTTATTAAGGTATAATTGACAAATACAGTTTTATATATATACAGGTTCATAACATGAGGATATGATATATGAATATATCATGAGACAATCACCAAAACTCACTTAGTTAACACATCCTTCACTTCACATATTTACCTTTTTGTGTGTGTGATGGAAGTACTTAGGATTTACTCTCTTAGTAAATTTCAAGTATACAATGCATTATTCTTAGCTGCAGTCAACGTGCTGCATATTCGATCCCCAGAATTTATTCCTCTTATAATTGATCAACATCTCCTCATTCCCCTTCCTGTCCCCCTCACTCCTAGCGATCAAAATTCTACTCTCTGCTTCTATGAATTCAACTTTTTTAGCATCTACATGTAAGTGAGATCAGGTAGTATTTGTCTTTGTCTGGCTTATTTCAGTTGGACAATTCAATTAGACATTTTGTAATATCTTCCAGGTTCATCTGTGTTTTCGCAAATGGCAGGATTTCCTCGTTTTATGGCTGAGTAACATTCCATTCTTTCTGTGTGTGTGTGTGTGTGTGTGTGTGTGTGTGTGTGTGTTTTGAGGCGGGGGATCATATTTTCTTTATTCATTCACCTGTTGGTGGACACTAGGTTGGTTTGATATCTTGGCTATTGCAAATAGCACTGCATGTCATACCTTTTCATAGAGGAGGAAATAAAAACTCAGTAGGTGTAACTAACTTGCCACAATCCTATACACAGGGAGTGGCCAAGCCAGTGTGTGAACCCTGATACAACTAGGTCTGAAGCCCACATCCTCAAGGGAGTTGCCAGGGATCAAGGGAAAAGCTCCAGGGTAAGCGGCTGAGCCACATATCCCATTGATGGAGTAGCCCCTCAATGTTTAATAGTGACTACACTTTGCCAAAATGGGTCAAATGTTTTGGAAGTTTAAAGTTTGGAGACAAAGGTGGAAAACTTTGTGTGTGGAGTAAGAGACATTGGTTTATTTTGGCACTAACCTCACCTTGGTTTTGTTGGGACAGCTCTGCTTCTCCCTATTGTTAGGCAGTGGACTGCCAGCCTTGCCCAATACTGCAAGGAACTCAACCAGTGAGGGGAGTCACAGGCAGGGTTTTGGGACGTGGCTAGATCAGAAGCACAGACTGCAGGCAGGTCCCATGGGTTGGTAAAGTCACAAGAAGAGCAGATTCGAGGCACTTTCTGCCTTAAGTGTGCCTTTCCTCCATTCTCTGTTTCTCTTGGTTTTGTTTTGATTTGGAGGAGATACCCGAATACTCATACTCAACCTTCAAAACTCTGCTCGAATACCACCCTCCCCCCAAATAACCTCCCCAGGTTCCAAGAGATCAGATTAAAGGCTCCCTTAGGGCACAGGCCTCCCATGCATTTGATGTTATGTGGCACGGTGTGTTTGTCTGTCTCCCACTGCTAGGCAGCGAGCTTTCAGAGCAGAGACGTGACCTAGCAACATGTCAGTTGTGGAAGAACTGAGGACAGATGAAGCTCATGTGTGCATGAAGCTGTAGTGCAGGCAGGGGCAGCAGGCTGCAGCCTGGACTAGCCACCTTGAGAAAGAAGGGCGTCCAGACTGCTGGTCACCCATGCAGCCAGTGCATAGTGAGAGCCCAGTAAAACGGCCTTTTTGGGAATCTGATACGGATTGGTGCATGGAGGCAGCAGTCATGTTGGCCAACCAGAGGGCAGGGTTGCTCAGTTTGTGAGTCCTTGCCCTAGGCTGTCTGCATCACCAGTCTGTCGGGAATTTCTTTCCTGCAAAAGCAGCATTTGAGGGGGAATTGAAAAATGCACTCCCCACCCCACATTGATCCATTGACTCTTGACTAGAACCAAGACTGGAAAAGTCTTATTCCCTTCTCAGATCCTCCCAGTCCTCAGCAAAGGGTCAGATAAAGTGAGACCAAGACACAGAGGAAGGAGATGGAAAGGGAGAGAAAGACAGAGATGGTAGACGACAAGACAATTGTGAAGCGAAGGGAGAGAGTTCCATGCAGGAGAGGGCAGCACTGGAGGGAGATTCACATGAAATCTATGTAGGAAACCAAACTCCAGCCCAACCCCTGCTACTAAGAGGGTCCCACCCCACCCAGTTCTGTTCTCCTATGCATAGAAAAATTTAAAAATATATTTTACTCTTTTGTCTGATACTCAATTCCCCTGAGGAATATTTTTTGTTTTGCTTTGTTTTGTTGTTTTTTGTGCTTTTTTAAGGGAAAAATGTTCATGGAAGGTTATAAAACACATATAATTTACTCACAGTAATTGCCCACATGTTATTTCTGTGCTGTGCTGGCAATGAGACCGAGAAGAACGACTTGATCAATGCATTAGTCTAATCACGGGATTCCTGCTCTTAATTTCTTTCTTTGATAATTTCCATACTCGGGCAGCAATGTGTAGAATTATCTCGATTTACAGATCTCGGAGCCCTGGGGAAAATCTCTTTGGAGCCATTTCTATCTCCTGGGAAATTTGATATTTGTTCAGTACTGAGTTTGAAAGCCCTATAATATGGATTCCACAACTCCAAATAATGCCTTAGAAATTTAGTAGGTCTGTGTGACATTTTTCCTTTTTTAATTAGAAATTTTAGGGGGCTCAGAAATGGATCACAGAACCTTTTTAAGAACAACTTTTGGTCAATTTGAAGCCAAGATTTGGCAGACTTGGCGTTTGTCAGGAAACACACACAAATGAAAACACTACTCTTTCTTTTCTTTTTAAATCTACACAAGTCCCTGGCTTGGCTTTGCCCAGGGTTTGTAACACAGCCTTCCAAGGCGAAGTATTTATGGCAAATCTATTGAAAGCCGTGGGAGAAATTTCCTGTAACTTCAATTTACTTTGACAGAAGGAGATACAACACCTGCTGTTAGTTGAACCTGCTGACCAGCCTCTGTCTCCTCAAAGTTTTGGGGGAGCAGAGAAGATGGTATGAGCAGAACTTCTTTCTCTTGGATCAGTTCCTAGGTTTGTTCTAGTGCCTGGAGAGACAAGTCACAATATCTCCAACTGCAAAGCAGGTGCATGGAGCCACAGTCCTTCTGTTGAGCAAAGCCCTTCAGAGGGGCCCATGGGCAGGTGAGTCCTCCTCCCTTAACATAACATCACAGACAGTCCAGCCTCCAAGCCTCAAAGGGCAGAGCAAAAGGGCCAAAGAGGAAATGGCAGCCACAGCCTGGACTGTCTGAGATTTCAGATCCGCAGAGGAAAAGTTGGCAAGCGTCGGGACCAACATTCTTCTACCATTAACACTCACCTAGGAACAATATCTATCATTTTTGGGCTGGAACTTCAGATTTAGTGTCTCCTATAATCTCAGCAACCTAGGAGATAGATGCATTCATATTCTTATTTTGCAGATGAGGCAATTGATCCTCCGACAGGTTGAGGAGCACCTGCAATGTCTCAGACAGGTGGTAAGTATCAGAAAGAGAGAGTTGAAATGCAGATTCGGTCTGATTCAGCAGGAGCTCTCATACTTGAACAGGTGAGTCATCATCACATTTCAGGAACAACCAACAGGACATGCTGAACTTTCTAAGGCAGTAGGGTGACCAGCTGCCTTGATTTGCCAGGGACTGGGAGTTTCCCAGGACACGACACTTGCAACGCTAAAACTGGGAAAGTTCTGGACAGACTGGGACAAGCTGGTTCCCTTATCTGGAAGTGAGAATAAAACATAAGCTACTAAGAGTGCTGTGACTTAAAACTAAAACCAAAATAACTGGCAAACCAGTGGTTTGTGTGTAGGATGTGAGTCTCTGGCAAGTTTTATTTGACCTGGGTAGAGTTCCTAGGGCATTTTACACAGATCGCATTGGAAATGCCAGAGACGTTGCATAGAAAGTTGGACCTGGGGCTTTCAAAAAATAGAAAGATCAGGTCTTGGAAGGCTACAGTCCCAGCAAGGGTGATGGCTCCTTTCATAATTCTCAGTTCCTGACTGGTCAACCGTATTCATTAGGTCATAGGCTTGGCTCTTGTAGACAGTCAATGTGTTTTCTGCAGACAATGTTACCCCGCAGTATCCAGAAAGCAAACACCAATAGATCTCCAAAATATTTTATCACACCAGTGGATTGCCTAGAATATCCTGTGGTCTTTCTGTTGCCTTTGAGAGAATGTCATGGAATACTAGGTGTGGGGTGGGGCACGTGAGATCGGGGTAGCAAGGATTCTGACACAGCAAAGCGAAATTCTGTATGGGACAGACTCAAAGGTCCCAGATGACCTCTGAAATGAAGATGGCAATATTCCAAATATTCATTGACCCAGAAGCATCCCACAGCAGGTATAAGATCTGGGAGAACTCATCTTATTCCATGACCAGGAAACAAACATCCCTTCTGGACAATGTCACCAGGCCACAGGTCTCATCCACAGAGCAGGTGCCTGTTCTCCCTGGGCCATCTGACAGTGGAGATACAAAAGCTGCAAGAGAAAGCTCACAGCATGGGGCTGAGCCCTGGAAGGGAAGTCCCGAGGCCTGTATTCTAATTAACTGATGATCAATTTGCAAGTTCTTTCTCTCTTAGTTCCCTTAGTTTCCTTCCAGGTAATACAGAATTCCTTGAAACTTTTCTAGGTTGTTTTACTTTGCAATCTTTGGTCAGAAGGAGTCTTTCCTGTGTTAACAGGTGTGTTAAGGTAAGAGCCCCAGACTCCCGGGCTTCCCCCAGCCCCACTCCACGACAGCAAAAGAGATTCCATTGGGAGATACAGTTTGAATTACCTGAACTAGACAATTATTACAGCTTCTCTTGCAGGTTGAGTATTTCAGGCCCCCTTGCAAAACAGGGGAAGATCTTGTTCAACCAGAATCCCAAATAGATTTCAAATACACTGGAAGTTTACATGACCCTAAAAACTGCTCTCCATGAGAGGCTCCGGGGCTGGGGTAGTACCATCTAAATTCCCATGGGAAAATGAACATGCTCCAGCAAGAGCTTGGGAAAAGAAGATAGTCCCTAAGTTTTGTTGTTTGAAATTTGTCACTCAAGGATGTGAACATATCGCTGACAATTATGTAGCATCTCAGAGCTCAGAAAGCACTTTCACATCGATTATTCCATTTCTTGTTTGTGCCGATTGTGTGAGGTGGACGTCATGTTCATTTGAGAAATGCAGCCCAGAGAGGCGCAAACCCAGCACTTCTAACTCCCAATCTCTCTCTTTTCTCAGCACCATGTGGTAGATCTTTATTAACCAGAATGTCCAATTAACCAGAACATGCCTGTGTCTTAGGAATCATTCCAGACTGATTTTCTTTGTAGGAAACCCCCAGGGAGCCACAGCCTTTCCTGCACCTCCTTTTGTTAACTGTATGTTTTTTTAAGCAGCCCAGTGAGGCCTGCATTTCAGAGCCTGTGTTGCAGAGCTCATTGCTGTGGACGAGGTGGTTATGGGCTGGGGCCTGGGTCTTCTGCCCCTGCCTGGCAGACCAGGAGCTTCAGTCGCTCCCTCTGAAGTTCTACTGTTCAGGAGCCTGACACAGACGACAGCCCCAGGTGATCCCTATTCTTTAAGACCAAGCCAGGGAAAATCTTCCAGATGTTCTTGCCACTCACCCCGACCTTGCGGTCTTACCCTTGTGGCTGAACAAGAGACAAACAGCTCCTCTCCACTTGGCTATGTGAGGCTTAACGAATGCGTATGAAGACCGTATAAATAATTCACATCACTCAAGAGGTGGCGAGCTGAACAAGTCCCTTCTGGTTACATTTATTTAAAGATAAGGTGAAACTAAGTGAGTGATGTCCCAGTTACAGAGGCCAGGGTCCAAAGGGGATTGGGACACTCTAAGTTACACTACCAGAGTGATTTGTGCAGAACTGTGTCAACTTAGAGATCCTGGCACCTTGGGGGAAAAGGAAATGTCTTATCTCTAAGAAAAGTGATACAGGATGAGTGTTTTCCAAGTACAGCCTATAAGCTAATTCCGCAGAATCAATTTGGCTCTGTCAGGAACCAAGTTTCCGCTTTAATCTAAGAGGAACTCTGAATTAGTAACCTTGCAAATGTTGTCTTTCCTTGGAAATGTCACTAAGGGACACTTCGAAGCATGGGTGTGGGTCCCTGGTGTGGGTCCTCTAGGTGCACGAGGTGGCACTTTCCAGAAGCATGGTGAACCTCCCAAGGGACTCCAGAGTCTTTGATTGGAATCAATGGATGAGAAAAATATTGTTTTGCAACTTGAGTGAATGCAGCCTACATGATCAAAACTCGGACTAGAAAAGCCTGTGGAGTGGCCCTAGAATGGGGCAGGTTGGGGAGCAGAGCTTTCCCCTGCTGTGAATTTACCACTCATTCCTGTATTGTAGCCACAAGCTTCAACTTTTTTTTTCTTCTCCCTTTTCCCACAGTGCCCCCTAAATACTTCCACCGAAGACTTTTAGAACTTTGTAATAAGGAAATTGTATCTCCAGCTGACAGTAAAATTTACGAAGCAAAGAATGCCTCCATTAATACTTTCCAAACGTCTTTGTTTTTCAACGAGCAAGATGCTGAGAACCTTCCAATTCAGTAACCCTGCCTCTGACAGGCAGCAGAACAGTTAGCAAGGTTGACATATAGATGCAGCCACACGATGCAATACTCCTTGCTGCACCGAACTTTGTATTTAAACACTTATTTTATGTTTAATTAATTTCTCCAAAGTGGAAAACTTCCAGGCTGCCTTTGAAGCCGGCTGCTTGTTTAAAATATTTTGTTTTAAGAATAAGAGAAAAAAAGGAAGGAAGGAAACGGAGGGAAAAGGTTTATGTTTTTCCTGTTGTTTTTTCAAATATGATGTGACATTGTGAAGAGGCCTCCTGAAAGTGCATTTTTTGTGTGTGATGGAAGAGAGATGCACCTATGAGTCTTACCTCATCAAAGAAACAGACGCGTATCTATAATTTATGCTTTGCTTTAAGCTTCTGCTGATCTGATGTGGCTTTTTTAAGACAACACAGGCAGCCCTGGCATCACTTGTCAATCATCAGGGCATGCTCAAATCGTAGACCATTAGTAGGAGAGACGGCGGAGTTTCTTTAATGACGCTTTTATATGAGGCATCCTGGCAGTGAAACAGAGAGGGTCTGATTTGATCAATGCATTAGCCTAATCACAGCGTTCCTGCTCTTAATTTCTTTTGTCGGCAATTTCCATACATGGGTTGCGTTCAGGGTTCTGGCAAAGACCCGTTCAGAACTCTGCGTGACATGTGCAG
>NW_012116166.1:3581047-3736802 GCF_000951035.1 Colobus angolensis palliatus
TAGCAGCCAAGAGTACATGTGCTGACTCCAACTGAGTTCACACATGCCGAATTGTTTTTCTGTCACATAACTAGATCTTCAGAGATACCGGACTTGATGCATATTCTAGTAGAGCTCAATAAATCCCCCTGGAAGTCTGGGTCTTTCTTTATTTGAGGTCGGCTTTGGCGCCATCCTCTGACTGACCGTGCATGTGATTGCTGGCTGGTGGTCCATTACAGCCAGGACTGCATGTTCTCATTCTCTTTCCAGGTGAACAAGAATAACTGTTTCTCCAATTACAGGACATTGTAAGTTGTTTCCTCCATTCTGATTGAATGCACCCACGTCACTTGCCACATTTGGACCAGTAACAGACCCCAGAAGAAAGCCATGCTGATTGGCTTAGAAGGCTATGGATGTTTCCAAGGCTAGGAAAATAACAGAGCAGAATCAAGACTCTGTTGGAAAGGTGTGCTGGAGAGGAGACCACGTGTTACAACTCAGATCTATCAGCTTATCAAAGGAGGAAGAAAGCTAGCTCTTGGGTGAAATTTCCCAACATTTAAATAAAGGCAGCTAATGCAAGTTCTGCCCTAAAAACATCATGTAGGTAGGTGGGGCGCAGTGGCTCAGGTCTGTAATCCCAGCACTTTGGGAGGCTGAGGTGGGTGGATTGCCCCAGCTCAGGAGTTCGAGACCAGCCTGGGCAACACAGTGAAAACCCATCTCTACTAAAATACAAAAAATTAGCCAGGCATGGCCTGTAATCCCATCTACTCAGGAGGCTGAAACAGGAGAATCACTTGAACCCTGGAGGCGGACATTGCAGTGAGCCAAAATTGCACCACTGCACCCCAGTCTGGGTCACAGAGCGAGACTCTGTCTAAACAAAGCAAAACAAAACAAAACAAAAAAACAAAGCTAACAACAACAATAAAAACAAAAGCCTCATGTAGGTCAATCATGTGAGCACGTGGCACAATGAAGCATGATTAAGCAAGACCTGAATCTGGTCCTCGAACCTCCAGTTACGGTTCTCTGGGGAAGTAGGAAACTGACGGAATGGAGAAAGCCAGGAGTGGGTGGAATTCCATTCACAGGATGGTCAAGAACTCTAGACTTGAGAAGCTCCTGGCGAGTTTCTCCTTCCTTCTTGTGACTATCTGGGAAGAACACATGTAATAGATTTCAGTAGGCCCCCAACAGCACCTCAGAGACTTTTAAAAGGTCAAGAGCTTTCTTAAGACCTTAACTTACTACCAGAGAGTAACTTGGGTGCTGGAGAAAATTAGGATTAATATTCATTGCAAGTTAAATCCTTCCTTTTTTTTTCCCCTCTAGGAAAACTCTTAATGTTAGCAGAAGCCTGGATCAGCTGAGGAAGCTACAGGTTTTCTGTTCCAAAAATGCTTTTGTTGCTAATTAAAATTAGTCTAATTTTGAAATGATCACATCATTAAAGAGTATTTCAACTGATATTGATTTGATGATACCTACAAACATCTTAGAATAAAGAGGCTGGTGTTTTAGCATTAAAAGGTGCTCTGATTAAGCCTAAATCTGTGAAACTGATGACATGAGCTTCTGGTACCTCTTCATTCGTTTTTTCTCCCCTTCTGCATAAAATAATTATGAATACTTCACTCCATGCATTCCACGTTTATTTTATTTTTTACAGGGATGGAGGAGGGCTGGATTAAGTGCTAGCTCTTTGCTTGTCTATGGTATTGCTCTAGCAATATCTTAATTAAGTCTAGAGTCAAGATGAAATATGTGCCCCAAGTACGTTTTCTAATCCTTTCAAACTTGCAGGTTTGATGTGTGATCCTGGGCCAAGTCTTTAGAATGGTGTCTCTTATGTCAATAAATCTTCTGAGACGTGTCAGCCAGGTCATTGACATCTTTGGTGAAATGGAGAACTGGCTCTCAGAGGGGCTGCAGGTTGAAGGCACAGTCCCAGAGGATTTTCACCTTGTTCCCTGGGGCAGGGCTTTTTCCACAGTCTACTCTGCATAAATGTTCTGTGCATTCATGTTTCCTTTCCTCTACTTGCCTCTAACTCCATATCTTCTCCTCTCAGCCTGTCCAAACTCTAACCAGCTGCAAAAGCCAGTCCTGAAATCAAGAAGCTTTCTCTCCTTTATCTCTTGCAGGAGTTACCAATGATGCCAACCATTTGGATGCTCAATCAAAGTACTTCAGCAGATTTATATTAAGTACCTGTGGATTCATTCATTTGACACATTTCATAGAACCCATGCTCTCTTAGAGTAATAAGAAAGGCAGACAGGCAGATGTGATCACTACTCCTAAGACATTCACATTCAGGGGTATGATAGGGAGTAAACAGTGAGGTGCACGCAGCATTTCAGATTGTGAAATGCTCACAAAGGGAGTGAAGAGGGCAGCAGGACAGGAAGATTGGTGATAGGAAGCTGTGTGAACAAATAACCTTTTACCCCTCTCCCCAGTTAAGGAAGACATGTCCAGTGAGTGGTGACTCGCTTCTCATGTTTGGGTATATCTGCTAAGGAAAGTCAAGTCTGCTAGGCCTTGGCCATGACCTAAGGATATAGTAGAACTTCATGAGGATGACCTCTGGAGAGGATGGCTTTGGGGCTGAGAACTATGGATGAGAAAGGAAGAGTCTTTCAGGAAGTCCATGTTGTTGTCTGGAGTCCACTGTGCATTCATCTAATCTTTCCACCTCCTAGACTGAGAAACTGAGAACCCCTTAAAGGCCAGATTGGCTAAATTCATCTCTATAGGGCCCCTGAATTCTGGCAGTGGGTGGACCTTCTAGGTGGTACTCTTCCTAATAGATACTTTGCTGAGCCTAACTGAAGGAAACACAGTCCAGACTCTTCCCATTCCCTAAAGGGAAAAAAAGATGAGAGCAATTCAGGATGACAACGTGAACCTGAGTATGGAAACTTCACTCTTAGAAGTGATTGTATGTCTTACACTTCATGTCACCAGTATTTCGCAAGTTGAAATGCAAAACCACAGAGGCTCTTCACCATCTATTGGGAGTGAAGAAAAACTTCTAAGCTTCTTTTCTGGCCTGAGTTTCTCCATCTTTCTTTCCATGTCCTTTTGGACTTTAGAACACCTCTCACAGCCCAGCCATAAGGCACTCCTCAACACAGTGTAGGACTGAAACATCTAGCTTGTGGTGTGATGATTTGAGGCCACACTCTTATTCCTGTAAGACCAGCCCCTCCCAGAAGATCTTGCCTGATTCCTCCTTAGGAATCAGTGCAAGTGCCCTAGAAGAACAAGCAGGCCAGGCCATGGTGTGTGTTTGCCCAACAATGTTTTAAGACTCTCTAGTACAGTGGGGACTGGCCAGAGCTGCTGCCTTTGACCTCAAAAGACTGTCATATAGTCATGATTGGGAGAGTCTGTGGACTGAGCACCCAAGCCAGAGTAACCAGCAGCAACTTCTCTGGGCATCTTGCAAATAACTTTTCTTTTTTTTTTTTTGAGACAAGGTCTTGCTCTGTCACTTGGCCTTCAGTTTAGTGGTGTTAACATAGCTCACTGCAGCCTCGAATTCCTGGCCTCAAGAGATTCTTCTGCCTCAGCTTCCAAAGTAGCTGGGACTGCAGATGCCCACCACCATGCCTGGATAATTTCTTTTTAGTTTTTGTAGAGATAGGATCTCATAGTGTTGCCCAAGCCGATCTCTAACTCCTGGCCTCAAGCAGTCCTCCCACTTCTGTCACCTGAAGTGCTGAGATTACAGGTATGAGTCACTGTGCCCAGCAACGAAGAACCTTTTACCACCCTCCAAGGTAAGGAAGATGTGTCTAGTGATGGGTGAAAGACAGTTACTCGGCTTCGCATGTTTCAGGTATATCTGATGAGGAAAGTCAAGGCTTCTGGGATCTGGCCATGACCCAAGGATTTAGAACCTCACTGAAAGTTTTGAATTGGCACATATGGCTTCAGATTGGATGTCCATTTGGTACTGGGCTGGATCTTTGGTTCTAAGCCTCTGCACAGTCCTGAATCTGCATAATCATGAAAAGTAGAGTTCACATTTCCCCCCTGTGTGAGCTACTAGCCACAATGACCAGTAGGTCCCACGAGTCATTCCCCTTACCCTTCCCTTGAAGGCAACCTCTTGGCTTTCATCTTCACGTTTGGCCACCTTTGGGGAAAAGGTAGAACAGTTAACATCTGAGGCCACTTTCAAGTCATGTCTCAAGCTTCCTCCCCCATGGTGGTGGCACATTGTGAAGGAGGGAACAAAGAAACACTTTTCCTATCAGGGACATTCCAAAGATAAGATAATTTTAGTTCTTCTTCTGACCTATAAAAAATTATCAAAAAAAAAAAAATCTAACAACATTCATTTTCATCTGTGTATGATATTTACAGTGATTCCAGAATAGAAGACAAATGCACACAGTGAGATTTCTCATTGCTTGGGATTTTCTTTGCCTCCAAACATTCCAGATACACCACACGGCTGTTGATTTCAATGCCTTTGAAACTTCAATGCCAAGTTTCAATGCCTACTTTAAAGAGGAACCCTGAATGCATGACAGATAATACTTTGGCTCTTGATTTCAATGATTTTACCATTTGTATTGAGGTTTTGTGGGGTGTATTTATTTATTTATTTATTTATTCCTGATACACAGAGTCTCACTCTGTCAGCCAGGGTAGAGTGCAGTGGTGTGATCATGACTCATTGTAGCCTTGAACAGCTGGGCTCAACCAGTCCTCCAATTCAGCCTTCCAAGTAGGACCACAGGTGTATGCCACCATGCCAAGCTAATTTCTCTCTCTCTCTTTTTTTTTTTTTTGTAGAGATGGGGTCTCACTACATTGTCCAGGCTGGTCTCAAACTCCTAAGCTCAAGCAGTCCTCCTGCCTTGGCCTCCCAAAGTGCTTTTTGTATTCTTACCAGTTGTATGAGTTCTAGTTGAAGAAATACCAGAAGTAAATATTGTACGGTATCAAACATACAAGGTAGCACACAGTGAGGGTGTACCAAGTGGAAATTTAGGAATTCAGCTGAAGCCCTAGTAATTGGCTCTTGTGAGGTTCCCACCAAGCTGTAATTACATATCAGCGGCAAGCCACCCAGTGACTGTCCCTCCAAGGGTCTGCCAGTCCTGTGAGAGGGGCTGGGCTCTGTGGTGCTCATCAGCACACCCCTACTTTCCTCGGATGGATCTTTCTGATGGATGGCCTGCTGACTCCTGTGGGAAAAGAAGGGTTAACAGAAAAGGACAGAAAAGGGACAGGGGAGAAACTCCTCTGACGGGAGACCATGGTGTGCACAGGCTCCGTTCGTCCGTCTGCTGGGGAGGAGGTCTGGCCCTAGTGTGTGAGGTCCTGCTCATCTGTGTTCCTGTAAATCTTTGTGAACTCTCTGAGATAAGCCCAGGGTCACCAAGCCCCACCCCACATCACCAGTCCAGCATAGGCTGACCCATTCCGACACCCAGTGCCAGTGTCTGCATCACTGTGGCTTGGGGCTACTATTTTTTTTTTTTTCAGAAGCACTGAAGGCTACTCTGCCTGTACACAACAGGTGGGATGTGCCAATGAAGGAACACTCCCAGCAGCAGCCCTCAGTCAATGACTGCTGGGAGTTGCAGAGAACCACAGCACTTCCTTCTCAGCCCACCGGGAACCTCCTAGCATCTCCCATGGCGCCAGGCATCACTGTGGTGATCATCTTCACAATGCATTTACAGGTGGACAAACTGTCTGTGCCACAGTCACATTCCTGCCAGCATTTCCCAGGGAGCTGAATAAGGAGAACACGTGGACACAGGGAGAAGAACAACACACACTGGGGCCTGTCAGGGGGCAGGGTGCAGGGGGAGGGAGAGCACAGGATAAATAGCTAATGCATGCGGGGCTTGATACCTAGGTCATGGGTTGATAGGTACAGCAAACTACCATGGCACAGGTTTACCTGTATATCAAACCTGCACAGTCAGATTCTTGTTCAGGGTCAGCTTCTGGAGCAATGCAATCTGAGACCCCTGAACTCTTGGAATGTCAGCCAGGCACCTGGTGGGCAGGTTCCTGGACCTCTCGTTTCTTATTGACCATGTAGGAACTCCGATCAACTTGCCCTCACCTCTGCCCTGCAGTGGATGTTCTGGTAGGGAGATCACATAAGGAAGCAGCCCTTTCGTATAGAGAGAAAGAAACCTCAAAAGAGAGGATCTGGTAGTGATTTCCTGGAGCAGGGTTGCAAAGAGAACTCCTATTTTTAGTAAAGGAATAAAGGAAGGTTCCTGCCAGGAAGGATGATGATGGGATTTTGAAGGATCTACAGGAGTTGGAAAATCAAATGGGATCAGAAAAGTCACACAAGTGGGAATATTCCAGGACAACATGGAGCACCATGAGTAGGTGGTCTTGGCTGGAGTGGATGAAGGGTTTATGAAGGGGAGGACTGGAAGAGAAAGTGGCAGAAGAACATTAGGAAGATGCAGGAGGTTGTTGGGCCCTATGCAGCACTCACAGAGGAATTTAGAATAGGTATGAAACATGTATCAATGTTCCGATCTATGGAATTAAATTGAAATAAGCCCTCCTGGGTGTAGCTTTGGACCCAAGCCATTCAAAGGCTTAAGGGAATAAAACAGAAAAAAAAAAGATAAGAAATGAGCTCAACCTGTCAACTGTGATGATAACAGTGATTGCAACGTTGATAAAGTGCTTTAGTAGAAATATGGAATTTGGAAGAAAATGAAATGAAGGCAGCATGGACTGTTCTCACTGACAGTGACGTTGGCAAGCAGGAAGGCTTGACTGCTCCCAGACTGGTCATCCCCAGCCACCCCACACCTTGAGGTTCCCACAAGCCTGGGTTCAGGGTCTTAGTTTTTCAGGATGGGAACCCATCACATTGTGCTTGTTTAGCTGGATTCAAAATCTCCCATTCTGGAAATGATGGGAAGCCAAGGTCTTGAGTTCACTTTATTAGTTTTGGGGAGAGCAATAAAACAGTCTAAGACAGAAAGTCAGAGCAAAGGCAATTGCCTGTTCACAGGGTCTCTCCCACACACCTTCTTGGCTTGGTTTCATGGAAGTTGCATGCAAGAAATGAGTAAGACTTGTCCAAGACTCAGGCTGCCTAAAATCAGATCTCTCTATGTCTCCAAGCATCCTGGCAATAGTTCCTGGGAATGGTAAGTCCACTGTACTGAACAGGGATCAGTGCTGTGGTTAAAGATGTTTTTTCTTTTTTCCTTTTGGTGAATACTTTTGAACTTTTTATCAAAGTGTAATGTGCATATGGCTGTGGAGAAATAAAAATGCTTTTACACTGTTGGGGGGAAGTAAATTAGTTCAGCCATTGTGGAAGACAGTGTGGCAATTCCTCAAAGGCCTAGAACCAGAAATACCATTTGGCCCACCAATCCTATTACTGGGTATGTACCCAAAGGAATATAAATTACTCTATTATAAAGATACAAGCATGTGTATGTTCATTGCAGCACTATTCACAATAGCAAATACATGGAATTAACCCAAATGCACATCAGTGATAGACTGGATACAGAAAAAGTGTTACATATACATCATAGAATACCATGCAGCCATAAAAAGGAACAAGATCATGTCCTTTGCAGGGACATAAATGGAGCTGGAGGCCATTATCCTCAGCAAACTAACACAGGAACAGAAAACCAAACACAGCATGTTCTCACTTATAAGTGGGAGCTGAACAACAAGAACACATGGACACACAGAGGGGAACAGCACACACTGGGACCTGTTGGTGGGGGCGGGGGGAGGGAGAGCATCAGGATAAATAGCTAATGCATGCAGGGCTTAATACCTAGGTGGTGGGTTGATAGGTGCAGCAAACCACCATGGTACATGTGTATGTATGTAACAAACCTGTACATCTTGCAGATACATCTTGGAACTTAAAATAAAATTTAATTTAACAAAAGAAGGAAAATATCTACATTAAAGCCATCTATTCTAAGGAAAAAGAGTTGAAAATGCAACCAACTCTTGGAAAAATGTACAAATAAATCTTTGCTGTATTTTATTTCAAATACACTATTTTAAAATAAATAAAGTGTACAAAACATAAGCACATAG
This sequence comes from Colobus angolensis palliatus, assembly GCF_000951035.1. Lineage (NCBI taxonomy): Eukaryota > Metazoa > Chordata > Mammalia > Primates > Cercopithecidae > Colobus > Colobus angolensis. The sequence goes on from NW_012116166.1 coordinate 3,589,124, forward strand.
CTGAATAACTTTTCACAAACCAAATGCATCCATGAAATCAGCACACACATCACAGAATAACATTATCAGTACCCTCAGAAGTCTCATTACGCCCACTTCCAGTTGGTACTCCTTCTCACCCAGAGGAAGTAGTCTGACATCTGGATTAGTTCTCTGTTGCTTAAAACAACAGTATATGTTTATTATCTCTCACAGTTTCTACGGATCAGGAGTTTTGGAGCAGCTTAGCTGGATGGTTCTGACTTGGAGTCTTTCATAGGGTTGTAGTGAAAATATCAACGAGGGTTATAATAACCTCTAGCCCGACTGGGGATGGAGAATCTGTTCCCAAGGTGGCTCACTCACAGGGCTTATCATTTGGGGATGGTTGTTTGTAGGCCTTTATTTCTTTCCCTTTAGTGGGGCCCCACTAAAGGCTGCTTGAGTTTCCTTCCAACATGGCAGCCAGCTTCCTCCAGAGAGTCACATGAAGCTCACCTTAGAAATCACATGATATCACCTCCTGCCACATTTTTTTTTTTTAGAAGCAAGTCCCTAAGTCCAGTCTGTCTTGAAGGAGAGGTGATGAGGCTCCATTTTTCAAAGCAAGGAATGTCAAACATTTTGCAGAAATATTTTAAAACCACCACAACTTGTAACACTGTAGATTGCTTTCACCTGTTTTTAATTGATATGCAGGAGATCGTATAGTATCAAATACAGTATGTATGTACTCTTTCGTGTCTGGCTTCTATCAGTCAACATTATGTTTGGGAAATTTTCCATGTTGTTTCATGTACTTGTAATTCACTCATTTGCATTGCTGTAGAAAATGCTACAGTATAACTATGCCATAAAATGTGTATCTGTGCAATTGTAGACAGACATTGACTATCAGGAATAAAGTTGCCATGAAGAATTTAAGTTTCTGTTGGCTTGCTTCATAGTTTAAGGCCAGCACATGACTCTGTCCCGTGAGAAATTATTGTACATTGGCCTTCTCCACAAGCATGATCAAGAAACCTGTTACTCCCCAAGGAAAAGTTCTAAATCCCACACTGACCAAAATTGAGACCTGGTACTAGCAGTCATAGCGACTTTGCCATTTGGGCAACATTTGAGTTCCCCTGCCCCCGTGAACTTTCTTTCAGAAAACACAAAGAGGTTAATTAGCAGTAGTCACAGTTTAAGAATTAGCCAAAAGCCTCCCCTGTTTGCATGCTATCTTTTAAGAAGCTGAAGCAAACCCCATGGCATCTGAAGCCGGAACACTTCTCTGACTTGTCCTGTTATCTCAGAAAAGGCCTGGAGGAGACATGAGCAAATGAGTGTACTCACGGGTGAACCATCCAGTGGGAACAGAGTCTTGGGACAGACAGATATGAGGTTACCTAGCAATGCAGCATGACCAGGGAGAAGGGCCTTCAGAGGGCATCTCCAAACAGGCTGTGAAGAGCACACCCCTGAAAGGTGTCATTCCACATGGAGATAGAGAGGCAGGTGGCCCTGACTCCCAAGAAGTCCCTGGCAGAGGTGGAGCGGATGCGGGCACCAGGAATAACTTTAGGAGCTCTTTCTTTCTCCCAGAAGATCACTTCACTGACTTGCACTTTGTAGCCCTAAACACTCATTTCTCTGCTCCTCACACTCACATTCCTCTAATCTCCCAGTGAGGAGGTCGAGCAGATGCTGTCCTGCCCTGGTCTCTTCTGTGCATATAGCCTCACTTCCACCTGCTGAGTGTGCACTTCAGTGCCTAAGACATTTCTTAGGGCACTGGAGTCAAGACAACAGCATGGCAGTCAGTTTCCCTGCTCTCCAACAAGGAGGCATCCTCTACCCACAAGTGCCAGGAGTTGATGGAGAAACACTGTGGCTGCCCCTCTGATATGGTTTGGCTGTATTCCCACCCTAATATCATCTTGAATTGTAGTTCCTATAATCCCCACATGTCATGGGAGGGACCTGGTGGGAGGTAATTGAATCATGGGGTGTTTTCCCCCATGCTATTCTCACGAGTAATGATAATGAGTAAGTTCTTACAAGATCTGATGGTTTTATAAGGGGCTTCCCCCTTTGCTCAGTTCTCATTCTTCTCTCTCCTGCTGCCGTGTCAAGAAGGACATGTTTGCTTCCCTTTCTGCCATGTTTGTAAGTTTCCTAAGGCTTCCCCAGTCATGCTAAACTATGAGTCAATTAAACCTCTTTTCTTTATAAAACACCCAGTTTGGGGTATGTCTTCTTTAGTAGCATGAGAATGGACTAATATACCCTCCCTCTTGCAAGAGGGCTCAGGGCTGTGTCCTGTGCAGGCTCCTGCAGTGAAATTCCCCATCGGGATTTGTCGTTAGTCACCCACAGGGGAAATTGCTTGATAAGATGCCATTTATTGGCTCTTTTTCTTCCTTGCCTCACCTATCCACCTACCAGTGTTTTTTCACCTCCCAAATAAACAAATTACAGTTGAGTCCTTTTCTCAGGTTCTGCTCTGGGACAACTGAGACCCACACAGGCGGTCCTTGGAATCATAGCTTTTAGCTCATTCATCGATTTATTCGATACACATTTATTGCTCTTTTGCCCGGTGCCAGGCATGGTGCTTGTTGCTGGAAACTCACTGAGAAACAAAACCCCAAAGGAGCTTCCCTTCCTGTTAGGGAGACAGGCAAAAACCAGGAAGCAAGAATATAATGATGTATAAGAGGGTGACTCTGCTGAGAGGGACTACTTGAGATTGGGGTGCCAGCAAGAGTCTCTCTGAGCTGCTCAGGTTTGAGATGCCTGGCCAATCTGGGCCTCTGTGGGGCTCTCCCCCAGGAATGCATGGTTGGTCATTGTCCCTCCCTGCCACTCCCACCCCCAGTAGCTGGCTCCATGGCTGCCACTCACCATGGGCTGCTCCTTAGGGGAGACTTAGCCAAGCTCAGGTCCATGGGCCCAGGTGGGTTTCTTCCTATCACTGCATCCTCAGATTCAGGCTGCCCTCTAGCTCCAGCTCTCACCTGGCCATAACAGCCTTCTAAAACCTGGATCCAGATGTTATAAGACATGGGCCACAGAACTGATACATGAGGGAAGAATAAAGACCAACGCTCATCAAGCTATTTCTATGTGCCAGACTCTACTGGGGGCTTCAAAATATGTGGCCTCATTGACTCCTGTTTGGAGTAGGTATTTTATCACTGGTTTTAGAGGGGAGACTGACACTCAGAGGGGCAGAGTGATTTCTCTAAGTGTCAGTGCTGACACACGCCAGGGTTTAGGCTCTGGTCCACATGTCTCCAAACCCAGTGTCTCCAGACCACAATCATACTGTGTGCACAACCCCTGACTGGAGTCTCTCCTGAGACACTTAACTTTCTTTTACGGACTCTTCAGTCTCTCCCTCATGTCCACGCTGGCTCAGTCTTATCCTTTAAGCCCTTATGATGTCTCATTCCTCCCAGAAGTCTTCTAAGAGGAACAATCAGAGACAGAAGTCAAAGACTGGAGCCCCTGGCTTGCTTCTGGGGGAACCTGGGCTGGAAGTCAGCAGATGATATTAGAACGTCCCTGGTCATTGCTTCTTGCCTGTGTACAGACTGAATACCACTTAGGAAAGGGTCTGGAAGGCAAGGCTGGCTGGTGTGTGCTGGCCTCTCCCTCATATCCCAGGCTGGGCAGCCCCCACTGGGTTTCCATAGTGATGATGACAACTATGATGATGACCATATTGGTCATCACTGGGTGGCCACGTTCAGTGCTCAGCATTTTCTATGTAATATCTTAGGTAATTCCCCTGCAACCTGCTGCTCCACAATCAGGTCTGTTGTAACATGTCTGTTCTCTAAAGGGGCAGGGCACAGACAGAATCAAGTGGGGATGACGCAGTGGGTTGTGTCTTGCACGGCAGTGGAGAGGATATCACTGAACTATCTAGACTCATTTTACAACATTCTCCTGTCATTCCTTGGGAAGTGTTCAACAAAGCTTCTTCCCTTTGCATTCATCTGAGCCTGGCTTCTGTCAGTGTATGCGCTTTTCAAAAATGCTGTCAATCCCCCACTTCTTGAATCAGTTAATTAACTAGTTGACTGTCTGTTTAAGCAGAGGAAAACCCAAATTGCGTAGGATCCCGCCCACCTCTCTGCAAGTCAATTCAGTAAACATTCACCGCAGCCCTGCTGGCTTGCCCAACACGGTGGCCACATGAGAGGGATGTGGAAGAGGTGGCCACCTGGGTCTTGCCCTTGGGAGACAGGTATGTGCCCTTCCCTGGCTACCAAGCAGGAAAGAGCATGTCTGGTGTCAGGTCTGTCCTTATATAATCCAGGAATGACAGGAAGGAGTGCTGGCAGTGCAGAGGGGAATAGAGCTATGCCTTGCAGAACTAGGTTTCAGCTAAGAGAAGGGTGTCTTTCCCTTTCCTTCTGCAGCAGAGAGTGCAATGTGCACAGTTCACTGGGTCTGGTTAACTTGCACAGAAATTGAAGTGTGTTGGGAGAATCACAGGAAAGGCTGAAGAAAGTGAGATCCAGGTGACAGGAATTAATAGGCAGCTACTTCAGGAAAACTCTGCTGGCATGAGATGGGTGCCAAGTGTTGACCTTACCTGTGTCTGTCCAGTTTGAAAGGGAAGGGAGAGGAAAGTGGGAGAGGGAGCAAGAGTGAGAGAGAGAGAGGGGTGGGAGAGAGAGGGAGCCTCAATTATGCCCAGCCCCTAGTTGGGAAAGGGCAGAGCCCTTGGCCCTTGGCCCCCAAAGATTGATCGCAGTGCCTCAAGAGGACTGCCCCAAACCTAGTGTTTTCCCCAGAAGATGGAGATATGGATGCAAAGTGGATAAAGCTAAAGATACCTGCTCCAGGGCGTGGGGATTGAGGGTGCAACTTCATGCCTCAGAGAGAAGTGTGTGAAGGGCCTGAATTTTCCCTGACAAACAGCAAGACCAACTAGGTGATCACAAGCACTGGGTTCCTTCCAAAGTCTAAGGAATCAAAAGCCTCCCCGTCGGATGGTTGAGTCTAGGAGAAAGCAGCTGGGGCGTCTCTGGAACATGGATGAGAGACTGGAGGTGAATTTAGTGCTGTGGAAATTAGAGAGTCCAAAGAGTGGTAGTTGTGGGGTGTCCTTGAAATATTAAGCATAGAATTACTGTATGAGCTGGCCATTCCACTTGTGGGCACATACACACAAGAGTTGAAAGGACGGACTTGATTGGATATTTCATTTGCACGCGCATGTTCATGGAAGCATTATTTACAATAGCCAAAAGGTGAAAGCAACCCAAAGAAACCCCTCTACATATGAAAGGATAAGCAAAATGTGGGCTATGCATAAAATGGGAGGTATTCCGCCTTAAGAAGGAGGGAAATTCTGACACATAGGACTACATGATGAACCTCAAGGATAAAGATAAGTGAAATAAGCCAGTTACAGAAGTACACCTTTGTATGATTCCACTTATATGGGGTGCCTAAAGTAGTTGAATTCATCAAAACAGAAAGTAGACATGTGCTTGCCAGTAGCTTTTGGGTAGAGGGAAATGGGTAATTATTATTTAATGAATGTGAAGTTTGTTTGAGATCATGGAAAAGTTCTGGAGCTGGATTCACAACAATGTAAACATGCTTCATGCCAAGGGAACTGTACATCTAAAAAGGTTACAATAGTAAATCTTATATTATGTGTATTTTACCACAATTAAAAAAGAATACAGAGACAGGGATGCGCTGCTTGGACCCTGTCACCAGAGACATTCAAGCAGAAGCTGTGTGACTCTAGATCTTGGTTCTGAAATGAGATTCAGATAAAAGATAAGGTTTGTCTCGCCCCTAAACTCAGGGTGATGCTGTGGAAAGGCGGCTTTTGCAGTCAGACAAAAATGGTTGAGTATCCCAACTCTGCATCCTAGGTTAGCTGTGGGACTTGGCCGAGTTGCCTAAATTCTCTAAGCCTTCCCTTCCTTCCTCATGTGTAAAATGGATGCTGCAATGACTACCATGCTAGTTAATTGTGAAGACTAAATGAGGCAATGTACCTGGAAACAAAACCCAATGGAACCCAATCAAAAACACCTGAGGACAACAGATACGCACAAATGACCCTGAAACATATGAAGATGCCCAAATTCACTCATAACAGGAGAGATTCAAATCACAAAGGCTCGATACCTGAAGATATCAATTTTGACCTATCAGATTGGAACATCCAGTGGTTTGAGAACATACACTACATTATTGGAGAGGCCATAGTGAAAGAGCCACAAGTATTGCTGGTTCAAAGGAAAATGATGCCAACTCTGTGTAGGGCAATTTGGCAGTGTTTATAAATATATAAAATCAACATTTCCTGGTGACCTACATTATGAGATATACGTCATATAATCATCTATCTATCTATCTATCTCTCTATCTACCTATCATCTGCCTGTCTATGTATCTAGCTAGAGGTTTTCATCCTGCCTCCTAACTCCCATAGCCATTACCATAATGTCAGGGCCTTAGACCTCAGAAGCAGACCTCAGAAAACAGAATCTCTCTCTGACCTTGTCCTTCCCTCCTGCCACCTGCCCCATACCCTGGAGAAAAAAATACTACACGGAGAGGCCAAAAATAATCTGAACGGACAGGCCTGGCTGGGTTTGGATCATGCACTTTTTGTCCAGTCACATTTCTACATGTTGATCAGTCATGCCCACCCAGGGAAGTCTCCATAAAAGGTCCAAGAAGACTGGGTCTGGGAGTTTCTGCATGGCTGAATTTATGGAGGTTCCTGGACGGTGGTGACCAGGGAGGGCATGGAAGCTCAGTGCCCCTTCCTTTGTACCTCACCTGTGTATCTCTCCATCTGATTCATGTGTGATAGCCTTTATAATAAACTGGTACCTGTGTTTCCCTGAGTTCTGTGAGTCACTCCAGCAAATTAGTCAAGTCCAAAGAGGGGGTCATGGGGATCCAAACTTGAAGCCCTTCAGTCAGAAGTTCCAGAGGCCCAGAATTGCAACTGACATCTGAAGTCAGGGAAGTCTTGGGGACTGAGCCCTCACACTGTGAGATCTGACACTATCTCCTGGTAGATGGTGTCAGAATTGAATTGAAATAGAGGACACTCAGAGAAATGCAAGAGGCAAAGGCTCAATACTCTGAAGATATCAATTTTGACTTGTCACACTGGAACATCCAATGGTTTGAGAACTTACATTGTGGGGTGAGGTTATGGTGGAAGAGCTACATGTATTGCTGGTTTAAAGCAAAATAAAACCAACCCTGTGTGGGGCAATTTAGCAATGTTTATAAATATATAAAATCAACATTTCACACTGCAGTGTCCACTGCGGAACTAAAGGCTCACTTGGTGGTGTGAAGAACTTCCCACATATTTTGGGGTCGCAGAAGTCTTCTGTGATGATTGTTGTGAGGGGTGAGAGCAGGAGAAAACACAGTTTGAGGTTTTTTTCCTAAACACCTAGCAATTTCACTACTGGGAAATTATCCTACAGATATACCAGCAAGTATACAAAATGACATAATACAAAGTTTTTTTTATAGTAGAAAAATGTGTAATATCAAAAAACTTAAAACAATTGAATATTCATTTATAAGGGACTGGTTAAATAAACTGTCATATCCACAGAAAAGGGATGGTGTGCAGCACAGGAAAGGACTGAGGAAGCTGTACTAATAATATTAAGTGACAAAAAGCAAAATTCAAACAGTGTGCACAGTGAGCCACGTTTTCTTGTGAGAGAGACAAAGAGGTCAAAATGATATCTGTAGTTGTTTCTTTTTGCCTAAAGAAACCCTGTGAGGATAAACACAAACCTAGACTAGGCATGGTGGCTCACACCTATAATTCTAGCACTTTGGGAATCCAAGGTGGGAGGATTGCTTGAGGTCAGGAGTTCAGTACTAACCTGGGCAACATTGTGAGACCCCATTTCTTAAAAAAATAAAAACAAAAAATAAAACTTTAGCCAGGTGTGGTGGTGGCCACCTGTGGTCCCAGGACACAGGAGGATTCCTTTAGCCCAGGAGTTCAAGGCTGAACTCCAGCCTGGGTGACAAACCAGACCACATCTCAAACAAAACAAAACAGTAACTAATAAAGCCAAGTAACTAATAAAAATAATTTCCTGTAGGTGAAGGGACTGGACTGGGACTGCGATATCTCTGGGTTTACTTCTAATTTTTAGATCATGTTAATGCATTACTTACATAAATCTTAATGTTTAAAAAAATGCTAAAAATAAACTTTAAAAAACTTATGAAACTTCGTTGGATACATAAAAGAAAATTTAATGAATAAATTGGCATATTATGTTTCTATTGAGTCTAAGGAAAGGCTCAGTACTCTGAAGATAATCAATTTCTTTCAAATTAATCAATTAATTCAATGCATTTGTAATCAACAATGCAACATATAGAATCTGAAAGCATTATTCTAATGTTCATCATACAGAAAAGAAATGAATCCTAGAATTGTCAGGACAGTTTTGGACAAAGATAATGAGGGGTTTATGTTATCAAAATATACCTTTATAGTAAAGCATATTTTAAACACATTAATTATATTTTATTATTACATGGAAAAAGAAAGATACATCAATGGAAAAGAGTGCAGAGTCTGGAAACAGACCCATATGTCTATGAAAATTTACAGAATAATAAAAATAAAACAAGATCTTTAAATCCTGTTATAAAACAGAATAATAAAAATAAAACAACACTAATGCAGCTAAATGAAAGTAGGTTAGAAATCTACAGATTTAAAAACAAAACTTTAAAAGCACAAGAATAAAATGCAGAATAACTTTTAGGGTTTGGGTATTAAAAACTTTCTAAAGCAGGAGAGAAAACTTAGATATAATAAACTAAAAGAGTAATCAGATTTTACCAGCAATTTAAAAATCACCATACATACAGTTGTTTCAATTTACTAGTGACAAACAGAAATTAAAAATTTTTTAAAAATTGCTTTTTATGTTTGTGTTCTTTTTTTATTATACTTTATGTTCTAGGGTGCAAGTGCACAACATGTAGGTTTGTTACATACGTATACATGTGCCATGTTGGTGTATTGCACCCATTAACTCATCATTTACATCAGGTATACAAAATCCAAGGGAATAGAAAGTTTGGAGTCAACATTATCAAATGCTGCTGAGAATTATGTAAAAACCAAACAAACAAACAAATACTGTATGACTTCACTTGTACAAGGTATCAAAAATAGTCAAACACATAGAAACACAGTTGAATGGTGGTTTCCAGGGGCTGGGGGTAGGTGGAAATGGGGAATTATTCTTCCATTGCTATAAAGATGAAAAAAGTTGTAGAGATCTGCTGTATAACATTTTACCTATAGTTGACAATACTATATTGTGCAATTAAATTTTTATCAGCAGGATAGATATCATGTTAAGTGTTCTTATCACAATAAAATTTTTTAAAAAGAAAAAATATTTGCAACAGTATTAAATTTTCACATCTAAATTTAAAAATATAAATCTAACGAAAGGCATATGAGGCTTCTGTACAATAATTATAAAGTGTTATCATTAAATAATCATCTATATATTACCTATTATTATTTAATAATGAAATCATTATTACTAAGATCTAAATGAATGGATCTATATACCTTGTTCTTGGGTTGGATTTTAGCTATGCCAATTCTCTCCAGATGATTTATTATATTTGATGCAATCTCAATAACGACATCAATATCTGTTTTTTGGAGAAAATTGGCAACCTGACTTAAATTTTAATGAAACTATAAAGGGCTAAGAATAGCCAAGATACTCCTTAAGAAGAAGAAGAAGGTGGAAGGACTTAGTCTTCTGGTTATTCAAAGTTATGATGAAACTACAGCAGTGAAGACTGTGGCATTGGCTCAAGGATGGATAAATAGACCAGTGAACAGGAAAGACGTCAGAGAGAGTCAGGGACACTTGATCCATGACAAAAAGCACACTGCAATGGGGAAACGATGTCCTTTCAATAAACACTGCTAGGCCAATTGAATAATATAGAGAAAAAGGTAACTTGACTCCCTACCTCACACCAACCTGTCCATATACGAAGATCAATTCCAGGTAGTTTATAAATCTAAGTATGGAAGGAAAGCAATAAAGCTTCTAAGGAAAACATCGGAGAGTTTTCTTATAGCCTTAGGGTAGAAAACACTTCTTAAGTAAGATATTGAAAGTACTGCCATAGGAGAAGATTGATTAATTGAACTGCATTAAAATGAAAAGCTTTTGTTCATTAAAAGACATCATGAAGAAGCAAAGATAAATCACAGAGTGGGAGAATGTATTTGCAACGCAAATTACCAATAAACAACTTATTCCTGGAATATATAAAGAACTCCTACAAATCAATACAAAATGACACACAACTGTGCCAGTTATTAATTTATTGCCTCTCAGCTCCAAATTCACCCCATTTCCCCCTAGTTTGCTATACTGGAGCTGGGATCTGTACTCAGTTCCTGCTTTGCCCAGTGGCTTTATGTCAGGCTGTGTCAATAGGGATCACTGATGGAGACTGCAAGAATGGAAGAGGGACAGGGATGTTTTCTCTCCCTGGATTTTGCCATTGGTGGTAAGCAGAACAGTCCAAGGGCTGTGAGTTCCTGCAGCATCTCTGTGACAGTAGGCATTTCTCATGGTTTTGGGACAGCCCAGCAAGCTTTGTCTTTATTGCAGAGGCATGTGACAAATTTCTGCAACAGCTGCATCATCTCAACTATCTGAATCTCAGCTTTTAGAGGCCTCTTTTCTAAGCTGCCAAGTTTCTTCCTTGGCTTCCTTTTCCTTCAGCCTCAGGAGTGGTCACTTTCTGCAGCTGCTACCCAGATACAACTTAGAGTCCTCTTTTACCTCTTTTGGTTATTGCCATCTCTTGCCTACTTAAGAAATATTTACAATACTTTTTTTTCTTTGTTCAAGTTTCTGAGCAAACTTAAAACTTGTAGTTGTTTCTTTTTGCCTAAAGAAAAGCATATTCTCCTAACTGAACCCTGGCATGTATAACAACCCAATAGAGAAATGGGAGAGACTCAAACAGGTACTTCATAAAGAGGATGCCCAAATGGCAAATGAACATACGAAAGAGCGCTCAGCTTCATTACTCATCTGAGAAATGCAAATTTAAGGCAAACACAATACCACTATACACCCATCAGAATGGTTACAATTAGAAAGACTCACAATACCAGATGTTGATGAGAATATGGAATAGCCAAAACTCGCACAACACTGATAGGTCCATGAAATGATGCAACTACTTTGAAAAAGGGACATTGTATATACTCTGTGTATACTATGTATACACCCAACTGCAAAGGAAAGATACACTGAAAAACATGTACAAGAATATTCATGGCAGCATTGTTTATAAAAGCCAAACTCTGAAATTAAAATCAAAACAACTCAGAGGTCCATCAAAAGTAGAATAGATAAAATACGATACAATTATTAAATGCAATGTTATACAAAACCAGAAACAATCTGTACCTATGTTATATAATATGGATGAATTTCACAAACATGATACTGACCAACAGAAATAAGGAGCCAGGCACTGAGAAGTATATGGCATATGATTATTCTATATAAATTTTTAAAGGGCTAAATGCATCTTTTGGTAGTTATTGTTGCTTGGAAATCACTACCTTTATATGGAGAAAGGAGATAGTGTCTGGGAGGGTGTAAGAAGGGAACCTCCTAGCAGGTAAAATTTTTTATTTCTTGACCTGGGATATGTTCATTTTGTGAAAATTAATTGAACTCTCTCTTTTAAAATCATGTACTTTTCTGCATATATGTTATTCTTCAATTAATAAGTAAAAAGAAGACAGAAAGAAAAAGAAAAGGTAGCACGTTAACACAAAATAGTTAACTATATTTTTTTAGTGAAAGTTTAGGATCCAATGCACATAAAGAGCTTCTATTTAAAAATGACAAACAACCTTAGAGAAAAATGGACAAAGATTATAAAAAACAATTCACATAATGCATACTATTTTCCAATATAAAAGGCAGATTCCCTTAGTTTCTCTCTTCGAAGCCTTGGAAATAGGTACTTAAACACCAATGGCCTTGACTACCCATTTGAATAGGAAAACAAAAGGCTGACAAAATGTTGGGGGGGGGAGTGGGAAAAGGGGCACTTTACCATCAGTTAAATATAAATTATTAAAATGCTTTTGGAGGAAAATTTGGTCATATTTATCAAAATAAAAGCAGGACTAACCCCTGGTCCACCATTTCACTTCTAGGAATTCTCAAATAACATTCATGCATGTTCAAAAAGATGTAAGCAAAATAATGTTTATTGCAGCATTTTTGGTAACATAAAAAAGAAATGGGAAATTAAGTCTCTATGAATCAGAAGAAAATCAAGTGTCTCCATACGATGGAATACTACGTGCCTGGTAAAAATATAATGGGGTCCTCTGTGACTTGACGTGACAAAATCTAGTGTAAGGCTAACTCATGAAAGCAACTCTCAGATCAGTGCATTAAACATTATAGCATTCATGCAAAAGAATTAAAGACTCAGGGTATGTGTGTAAGGGTTGTTTTTCAAGTTTGTCTTTATAGCCTCATAGACTACTTAAATATACCATACCAGAATATTTTTAAATCACAGCATTTAAAGTTCCCTCCATGACACCTCCTAGATAGTAGAATTCTTATTCCCTGATGTCCTAATGGCAGACTCTGGCTGATGAAAGTGATCAACACCTAACTACACAGGCATTTCAAACAACGGGATTTATTTATGAGAGGACAGGAAGGAGGCAGCAGAAATTCTTGTTCAGGAAAGAAAATAGTTGGAATTTCATTGAGCTTGTTTATTCTTGGCCTACTCCATGATTTGGAATACTTACTTGGATCATCTTCTATCGGTTTAGGGATGGTGGGATGCTCTCTGTCCTGGACAAGGCTGATATGGATCCACAGAAATAAAATGTGAGCCTCCTGTGTGACTTTAAGTGTTCCAATAGCAAAATCAGAAAAAAAGTAAAATGAAACCAGAGAAATTAATTTTAATAATATATTTTACTTAACCCAAAGTATGAAAACGATTATTGTCTCAACATTTAATTAATATAAAAGTATTAATGGAATATGATGTTTTCAATTTTTTGGTAAGATCTTCAAAATCTGGTGTGCACGTTGTACTTACAGCCCATCTTGATTTGAATGCTATGTGTTTCTTGACTTGATCTGTATTTAAATTTCACAAACTTCCCAGTAGATTCAAATACCTAAGTTGTTTTGAACATATCTAAGCATATGAGTTTTAAGAACATATTTAAGAATTTAAGAACAGAATCAGTTTCTTAAAATTTGAATTTAGACAGAATGAAGTAAAGTTAAAAATTCAGTGCCTCCATTGCTCTGGCTGTATTTCGAGTACCCAGTAGCCACATGTGGCCAGTGGCTCCATATTGGACAAGGCAAGTGGAGGCCAGTCCTCCATGCAGTCTTGGAGATGGGTCTTGGCATTCTTGGGAACTGCTGCCCCAGCCAGCTGGGGTCCCTGGCCGTGTGCTGGGATCTCGGCTCCTCTCTGCATCCTGAACACGTGGGAGCTGCAGGCACTGGGACAACCAGGCAAGGGCTGGAGCTCTGCCAGCTTCCAGGGCAGGCAGCTGGTCCCACTTGTCTCAGACACCTGGCTGCCTGACATTTACCCAGCAGCCTCAGCACCACCATGCAAAGCTGGCGAGGACAAACCAGGTTCCTGCGGGCTGTGAAGGACTCTGCAGAGGGACTGCATTCCTGGGGGATGAGCCTGACCTTGGGATGAACCCAATGGGATGACATAAGCCATTATTTCACAACATGGCAGTAATCAGGAGCTCGCTGTGAGCTGGAGTGGACCGTGGTTTCTGCTGAGAGCATGGCGGCTACAGGGGAAACTGAGGCAGCCCACGGCTCTGTCCTGCACCAAGATCTCTCCTTCAAGACAGGTCCCAGAGCCTCAGCAACGTCAATCCCCAGGACACACATATTAGTGGTGAGAAGTTGTATTCCCTCTGAAAACGGAAGGGCTGCTTTTCCACATCTTGAGAAGTAGCTATTTTTCTCTTTCTTTCTTAAATCAGTGATGAAGCTTCTGTTCAAGATTCATTCTTGAGAACTGTGCAGAAACTTCCCTCTCTTTGCACTCTGGGCTGGGAAGACTACATGCTTCCATCAGTATTCTGTGTTCCCATTTTGGTGAAATTGAAATTTCACGGATTAAATCATCTCTCCTATGTACCCAGTGCATGCCATGGAGACAACCCAATAAAAGGCATGGTCCCTGTTCTCCAGGATCCCACAGTTTCATGGAGGAAGTCAAGGGAGACTTCTTTTTATTAAAAACAGTGGCTCACAACCTTGCCTGTGCAGTAGAATCCCTGGAAAGTTTTAAAAAGCATCAATGCCTGGGACCCACCGCAGAGGTTCTGATTTAATTGGTCTACAGTGCAGCTTTGGCATTGGGATTTTATTTTATTTTATTTTATTTTATTTTTTGAGATAGAGTTCCGTTCTGTCACCTAGCCTGGAGTGCAATGGTGCGATCTCAGCTCACTGCAACCTTCGCCTCCTGGGTTCAAGCAATTCTCCTGCCTCAGTTTCCCGAGTAGCTGGGCTTACAGGTACCCAACACCACACTCACTTAATTTTTGTATTTTTAGTGGAGATGGGGTTTTACCATGTTGGCCAGGCTGATCTTGAACTCCTGACCTCAGGTGATACACCCACCTTGGCCTCTCAAAGTGCTGGGATTACAGGTGTGAGCTACCATGCCCAGCCTAAAGGATAACTTTGGAGGCTGCATTGAATACAGAAGTCCTGTCGCACAGGATGCGATTAGAGTTCCTGGGACCTAGTTGATGGTCTCTAAGGTCATGGAGTTGAGATAAAAAAACTCACTCTCACCCAGACTGCACGGAGAATTACCTGGGAAGCTTTTAACATCCCCATGCTTGAGGTCAGGTGTTTGAGACTAGCCTGGCTAACATGGCAAAACCCTGTCTCTCTTAAAAATAAAAAAATTAGCCAGGTGTGGTGGCAGGTGCCTGTAATCCCAGCTACTCGGGAGTCTGAGGCAGGAGAATTGCTTGAACCCGGGAGGCAGAAGTTGCAGTTAGCCAAGGTCATGCCACTGCACTCCAGCTTGAGCAACAGAGCAAGACTCCCTCTTACCAAAAAAACCAAAAAACAAAACAAAACAAAACAAAACCACAGGACAACAAAGTGATCCTTCAAAGTGTAAATTAGGTCATAGCCTTCTTGTCTTCAAAATTCTCTGTTAGCTCCCCATGTCCCTTTAAATAACAACCAAAGCCCTTATGTCTCCTTCATAGTCCATATGATGGGCTTCCCATGACATCTGGGACCCATCGTCCATGCCCCTCTGCCAGCTTGCTCCCTGGGATCCAGCCACCCATGCCTCCTGGCCGTTCCTTCAATATCCCAGGCTCAGCCTTGACTTGGAGCTTTTGCACTGGGTGCTTCTTCTGCTTCCTCCCGTCTGGGGGACGGTCTTCCCCCAGAAATACATGTGGCCAAGTCTCTCTTCTCCTTCACACTATTGCTCACATATCATCTTCTCAATGAGGCTTTCTCTGGTCCTCTCCCAGCCCTGGTGCCCCTTTACCCAGTTCTCCATTTTCCAGGGTACTTGTCTCCTTCTAACGTACTATATGATGTACTTTCTAGCAATGTTTGTTTGTTAGCACCTGTCTCTCCTGCTGGGGATGTGTGTCTGCTTTGTTTGCTGAAGTATTCCTGGTACCTAGGATGTGCCTGACATGAAATATGCTCTGGAAATATTTAACAAATAGGTGAAAATCTGGAGAGTCCTAATTAAGACAGATTTCTGCGTAAATGAAGGTGATGATTTTAGATGTTTAATGTCCCCCATCCAGATACCAATGAGAATAACAAAAGGACCATAGTAAGAGTGATAACCAACATCTTCCTTGGAAAATAGGGAAGAGGGGTGCTACAGAAAGGTCAGAAACTGCAAGAAATTCCATATAAAAATAGCAGGAGTCTAGGTGTGGTGGCTCATGCCTATAATTCCAGCTACTGGAGAGAATGAGGCAAGAGAATCTCTTCAGCTCAGGAGTTCGCGCTGCACTGAGCTATGCTTGTACCACTTCATTCCAGCCTGGGAGACAGAATGAGACTCCCATCTCAAAAAAAAATCTAGTAAGTAAATGACAGGTTAAAAAATGAAGAAAAGACCCAAAAGAAAGGCACATCTGCTTGTCTGAGAAAGCAGTAGTTGTCAGGAGACTAGAAGAGACTATGGCAGATCCATTTACACTTCTGCATTGTAAGTGTTGAGAACCGAGCTATGGGCAGGTCACACGCTTGACGTGAACTCCTTGTTCTTTAGCTGTTACAGGTCAACACCGTGGGACGTAGCTGCTCGGGGAAGTTCAAGGGTGAGTACAGTAGTGCCTCTTTATATTCGGGAGATACGTTCCAAGGCCCCCACTGCATGCCTGAAACTGTGGATAGTACTGAACCTATACATACATACCTACGATGAGGTTTAATTTATAATTTAGTCACATAGTTAGAGATTAACAACAATAACTAATGATAAACCAGAAAAAAAATAAGTAAAATAAGGGCTGCCAGGCTCAGTGACTTACGCCTGTAATCCCAGCACTTTGAGAGGCTGAGGTGGGTGGATCCCCTGAGGTCAGGAGTTCGAGACCAGCCTGGCCAATATGGTGAAACCCCATTTCTACTAAAAATACAAAACAATTAGCCAGGTTTGGTGGTGGGCACCTGTAATCCCAGCTACTCAGAAGGCTGAGACAAGAGAATCGCTTGAACCTGGGAGGTGGAGGTTGCAGTGAGCCCAGATCGCGTCACTGCACTCCAGGTTGGGTGACAGAGTGAGACTCCATCTCAAAAAATTAAAAAATGAAAATAAATTTAAAATATAAGGGCTACTTGAATACAAGCTCTGGAATACCAGGACAGTGCATATGATAACCTAAGTGACTAATGGGTGCAGAGTGTCTACAGCCTGGATACACTGGACAAAGGAATGATTCTCATCCCAGACAGGACTGAGCAGGATGGCACGAGATTTTTATCAGCTACTTAGAACTCCACACTATTTAAAAGTTATGAATTGTTTATTTCTGGAATTGTTCATTTAATACTTTCAGACCAAGGTTGACCCCGGGCAACTGATACTGTGGAAAGCAAAATCTTAGATAAAAGGGGACAACTGTAATAGCAGCCACAAATACGAAACCCCAGGCATGGAAGGCTCCCGTCACGGACATGATTCTTCCCAAGTCAGTGGACCGGACCGCGGGCCTGGGAAGCAGTGGTATTCCACATTGGAAGTGGAGGCAGATCTAAAGGGGAAACTCCATATGGAAAGCTAATCCTTAGTGTTTGGCTTAAGCAAACACAGAAAAGGAATTGTAGCAAATTGAAATTTTCCTGCTTTGATCATCTCCCGGGATGCTTTCTGCTCCTCTCCAGTCTCTGTAGAACTAAACTGGTTTGTAAACTTCTGTCAACCCATCTTTCAGTTTCAGATCTGAATGTATCCAGGTGGACAGGGAGGGACGAGGGGGGGAAGAATCAGCTCACACTGTTTGGGGCATTTACCTAGTTTGGTAGACTTCTTGTTTTAGCTTGAATAATGTGACCAAAAAAAGGTACCTATGAAAAGACTCTGCATTATTTAAGCAAAAGAATATGGCAGTTATAACATACTTAAAATATACTGCATTATTTACCATGTGCTTTCAGTTAAATTCAGAAAAAAATAAACTCTGTAACATGAAGGAAAAGATGTGAAAATGAGCAAACAGACTGAAATGAAATGGAGATTCCTGAATTACTAAAATCTGATAAAGAAATAGAATCACGGTGCAGGTGAAAATGACATTATAGGCATTAAATGGCAAAAGTGATACCAGAAAAAAAAAATCAAATGAGGGATGCAGAAGGAAAACACAATAGCTCCAACAGGGCAGAATTTTTTTTTTCAGCTATGAAGACAGACGTACTGAGAGTCAAGATGAGAGAGACATGGAGGAGATAAGAGAAATATTGAAATATTCATTCAAATATCAAATATTCAAATATCTGAATACCTAGATTTAAAATATAGGAAGAAACGGTGAACAAAAAAGTATCTACCACTGATATTCCCCCAAAAAGAGACAAGAAAAATAAAACTGAATACGCTATCAAGGATATAATAGTATAAATGTATTTTGGTTTTAACAAAGACATTAATCTGAAGATTCACATGGCTTTATATTGACAATATTGATGAGGTTCATGAAAAGTGGTTAGTTTTTGCACATAAGTTTTGTAAAATATTTTTATTTCAAAAGAAAGAAAAACTCCATAAAGGACAGAAAAGCCAACTAAAACAGAAGAAAGATTAGGCTGTTTTCTTACTAGTGCTCTGCGGTGTTAGGAGTGAAAGAATGATGAAACTTGCCTCATTCTACATGGCGAACTTGATGTCCAGAGAAAAAACTTCTGCTACAGAAAACTTTAAAATGTGGCACATAGTCTAAGGCACAAAAGCAGGACAGGAGACAAAACCTAGGTGTGCTCTAGCTGGGTGGTCTGATCAGAGGCAGCTATACATAGAACCCTAGAAGTGAACTCGGGAAGAAACATACCCCACAGAGGAAATATAGAATATCCTTGTGGCTTGTCTTAGGTTCTAGTTAGAAGGAATAAAAAGAAGTAAGATTTTACTAAGAATTGCTAATATAAATCATTACATGAGTTTGGGACTGAAATTTACACTACCTGTGTGGCCTGAAAATCTCCATGAAATTATATTTTTAAATGATTCCAGATTGGCAATCCTCATATGTCTAGGAGAACTAAATTAAATCTGCTTTGGAAGACCATTTTAACTTCAGATTTCAAAAAACTCCAACAGATAAAAGTCCTGATAATGTGTATCCATAATCGGAAATTACAAATCACATGAGGCAACAAGGCTGCCATAGCAAAAATTAGCAAAAAAAACCCCAAAAAACAAAAAAAACTACAGAATTATCAGACATGCAAAACCTATAGCTACCATAATGATAAAATTCAGAATATTCTAAAGTATGTTTATTATGATTAAATAAATAAAAGAGTTTCAAAAGTGTGATTATGGAACTAGAAACTATGAAAAATTACCAGGAAACCTTTGGAAAAGAATGACAAAATCCCTAGGACTTAAAAAAACTCAGGGTCCAGGTTAAACAGAGTAGGAAAGTCTAACATGTCTTTTCAGAGTTCTAGAATAAACACATTGAGAGAATTGGGGGAAAGGTAATATTCGAAGATAAAGTGGCTGCAAATTTCTGAAATTGATTAAAAAATACTAATTGTCAGATTCAGAAAGCACAACTTCTCCCAAACTGAATAAATCTACAGCTGCAAAACCCTCAGGGCAAAAAGTGGACACAAAATGAAGAGGAATGATGCATATTAATGATAACTTCTCTGGAAATGGAAATATCAATAGCAATGCTAGAAGCTAGAAAATAGAACAGTACCTTCAACATTTTGAAAAAATATTACTCTAAACCTGGAGTTGCCAGGAGTAAAATTATATCTTGCAAGAATGAAGCTGAAATACATATATATCAACAAGAAAAAATTGTAGAGTTTAAAAAGAATAGGTGCTTAAAAAGGAAACTTCTCAAGTCCATTGTTTGTAATTCAGAGAAAAAAAATCTGAGGTGTAGGAAAGAATGGTGAGCAAAGAAAAGTATATACATGTGGGTAGAACTAATTAAATAATACAATGTAAAACAAATATTATAATTTATTAAGTGTACAGTACAAACTGAGTAAAAATAAAATATTGGACAAAAACAGCACATATCGGTGTCAGGTGTTAAATATTCTAAGCTGATTGTATCAATCTGAAAGGGGGAATATCTATTAATTAACTAGAAATGGGAAAAACAGAAGATTAGACCAATCACCTACATTTAAAATACATCAAAAGGGTAGAAAAATAGTGAAAAGAAACAAAAATCCCCCAAAATTAAATGATAGAAATACTATCAATTATAATAATCTTCACAATAAATGTAAATGAATTATACTTTCTAAGTGAAGAGCAAAGGTTTTTAGACTCCAATTTAAGGAAAATATTCTGTTTATAAGAGGAACGCCTAAAATGTTCAGTCACAAAAGTTTGAAAGTAAAAGAATGAAGACAGGTACACTGCATAAAAACCAATGAGCCAAAAGGAAGTTAGTGTAGCAATATCAGCATTATACAAACTTAGACAATAATTCAAAATGAACTACTGAATATAAAGTATATCACACCATATTGTGCCCCAAACGTCTGTGAATTTAATGCATAGCTTTACAGTATGCAAATGAAACAATGAATATTACTGAAGCAGAACAAATAAATCCATCATCTTGCAGAAGATTTTAACACGTCTTTCTCAGCAACTTATAGATCAGGTAGAAGGCAAGTGATTGAATCTATAGAAAATTTAATCCATAAACTAACAAACTTAATTAATAGATAATATAAAATAACACTCTTAAACTGAGAAAAATTCTTTCCAAGGATACGTGGAATATTTACTAAAATGAAACACATGCAGTAAGACAAAAATTTCGAAGAACTGATTTCATAGTGAACACAACATGGTTAATTTGGAAATTAAAATTATTTTTAGAATCTCAGACATGGAACTTTAAAAATGTATCTCCAGGTAGCTCATTGTATCTATTAATGTTAAAAATACTTTGGTTTATACACACACACATATGTGTTTATAATAACTCTTGGAAAGCCAAGAAAGTTGCATCCAAAAAAACTTTATACCATTTACATTGGACAAGAGGCAAATGTTAAGATAGGATAGAAATTAATAAAATAAAAAATGTTATGCTAGAGAAACTGAACAAAGCCACTATTTGGTTGTTTTAAAAGAATAATAAAATAGATCAACTCTGGCAACATATATTATGAAAATATCATAGAAGAAAAGCACAAATACAATTATTTCGAGAATGAAAAAAGCAAAATAGCAAAAAGGTTAAATGGTGATTTAAAGAAAGTAGCTTATTTCTTCAACTTCATGACAATATGTGCAACATTTAACTGAAATAGACAAATTCTTTAAAAAATCAACTAATCTGACCAAAGGAGAAATCTTAAATTTCTAGAGTCCTATAGCCATTGAATACCTTGCATCAGTAGTTAAAAAAATTAATTAAAAAAAACTTTCCACAATGAAACCCTAGGCCCAAATGATTTTATAGATAAATTATACAGATGAAGAAATAAATAATCCTAAACCTTCACAAACACTTTTAAAAAACAAACAAAAGAAAGAGGCTACAATTCCCAAATTATGTTATATACCTAGCACAACACAGATATATCAAAGCCAGACAAGGAAAATGTGTGAAAAAAGTTACAGGCTAATCTTACTCATGAATATGGAGCGGAAACCTAAATCCCTTCAGCTAATGACCTGTAAAAAGATAACATACAATGACCAAGTAAGTTTTATTTCAAGAATGCAAAGTAAATACAAAAATTGTAAAACTTCTAAAAGTTACTCATGTTACATTCAGAAGATCATGTTAAACTCTTTTATTCTGATTACTGTTTTCTAATTCTAATTTTAATTCTCTTAATGTTTGCTTCTTATAATTTGAAGGTAGGTTTTTATGCGCATTCACATTTAGAATGGAGTGGTACATTCCCTTGGATTTATCCCTTTTTGATTATGAAATATATCTCTGTTTTTAGCAATGTTTGTTTAAAGTCTACTCTATCTGGTATTACTATGACTGCCCTAACTTTTCTTGGTTAGAGTTTATATGATATGTCTTCTCTCATCCTTTCACATTTAACAACTCTGTGTTCTTACACCCCAAGTTGTGAGTCTTAAACAGGATATAACTTGGTTTTGTCTTTATACTCAGTCTGACAGTCTTTGCTTCTTGGAGCATTTACCCATTTATATGTAATGTAATTACTGTTATATTGTGTTTATTGTCCTCCACTTTTTTTGTTTGTTTTTTTTCTACTTGACCCACTTGTTTCATGTTCTTTGGCCTCTCCTGTCTTGACTTCTTTTAAATCAATCAGACTTTTCATTATTCTCATTCTTTCCTTTATTAATTTATTGTTATTTGTTATTTTATTATTGTTTTAGCTTTTACCCTAGAGATTACATCATTTATTAATGTGTTAATGTCTGAAATAAATTATCACCTTTCCACTTCTTTGATTATGCTCAAAATCTGAGACATTTTAAGTTCACTTAAATGGGTATATTCCATTATACCCGCCTAATGAGTTCCAATCTTAATGTATTTTAAATTTTTCTTTTGAAAATTTAAAGAATTTCTTTTAAATTCTTCTTTTGAATATATATATATTTGTTTCTTCTTTTGCAATCTTGCTGTCATATATTTTAATTTCCCATGTTTCAAACCTCATATTATTAATACCATTACCTTTCTATACAGTTGATTTCAGTCCATGTGCATATATATTCACTGTCTTGCTTTCTTTCCTTTCTTTCAATTCTGTGATTCCCTGCAGAATTACCATTTTTTTTGTATTAGAATCAACTTGCCATTATTCCATCAGTTTTCATCAAACACGAGCATCACTATCATATAGTTCAACCCAATATTACCTTAACTCATTTGTCTGAATAACCTGTGCGATTTTATAAGATGGAGTCTTGCTTTGTTGCTCAGATGGGAGTGCAGTAATTATTCACAGGTGCTATTGTAGTGCTACAGCTGCAAACTGCTGGATTAAAAAGGTTCTCCTTCGTCAGCTTTCTGAGAAACTGGGACTGCAAGGCATCCACTACTGCACCTGACTGTGAGACTCGTGTCTGTTTTTTCTTTTGTCTCTTAGTCATGTGGCCCTGATTTTTGATGTGTATACTATTTTCTTTAAATAGAGTTTTAATTACACAAAGCACACAAATGTTAATGTGTGCCTTGATGCCTTTTTTAGATACGTGTATCCCTGTGTAATTTCCACCTAGATCAAGGTATATAGGATTTTTAGCAGTTCAATAGGTTCCCTCACACCCTCTACCAATTATTATCTCTCCAAGAATAGTTGGGGGAGTTATACTTGCTTTAAATTTCATGTGAATGAAATCATAGAGTTGATGTTTCTCCCTTAACTTTATGTCTGTGAGTTTATCCATGCAGTATCTATCAGGATTTTGTTCTTTTTCATTTTTGCGTAATATTCCATTGCAAAAATGGAATTTTTTCATTTAGTTGAAATTTATTTATACAGTTAAAAATTTTGACACAGTTGAAATTTTTTTCAAATATATTTATCCATTCTACTATTTACGGACACTTATTTTACATCATGGTGCTTTTATAAAGAATGTAGCTATAAACATTCTGGTGCATATCTTTTGGTGGACATGAGCACTCATTTTGGGAGAAGATTTATATACTGGTAATTACAGTTGCTAGACCATAATATGTATGTATATTTTGATTTAGTAGGTATTCCCAAATAGTTTTACAGAATGATTGTGCCAATTTATATTCTTATTAGCAATTTAAGAGAATTCCAGCTGTTCTCCATCCTCCTAAACACCTGGTAATGTGAGTCTTTTAAATTTAGTCTTTCTTTTAAGTATGTAGAAGGGTCTCATTGAGCTTTATTTGTATTTCTCTGATGCTTAAACACTTTTTCATATGTTTATTGGCTATTTCAAAATCGTCTATTGTGCTGGACGACAAGGTGAGACCTCATTTCTACTAAAAATACAAAACATTAGCCGAATGTGGTGGCACATGCCTGTAATCCCAGCTACCTGAAGGGCTGAGGTGGGAGGATCACCTGAGCCTGGGAGATCTAGGCTGTAGTGAGTTGTGATCATGCCACTGCAGTCCAGCCTGGACCACAGAGTGAGACCTTATCTCAAAAAAAAAAAAAAAAGAAAATCAATCCTATATTGTGAAGTGCCTGTTCATTTTTCTTTCTTATTTTTGTTAGGTTTATCAAAATTTTTCTAATTTACTTGTAGAAACTTTTTTTAATACTCTGAATTTGAGTTTACAGTTGAATGTTTGTACTGGAAATATCTCTTTCATGTTCATGGCTTATCTGTTTATTCTCTTAATGGTGTCTTTTAATGAAAAGAGATTCTTTATTTTGATTAAATCCAATAGATAAATCTTTTCTTTTCCAGTTGGTATATTTTTGGTCTTGATAAACAGATGTTCACCTTATTCAAAGATAATTGAAGATCTTTTCCTACTATGTATCTCCTAGAAAACTAGTTTATTTTTATTATCATATGTAGTTCATTGGTTCATCTTGAATTAATCTTTTTTGTGTAGTATGAAATGGGTGTTGTATTAGCCAGGAATCTCCAGAGAAACCCAACCAATAGGATAGACAGATACATACATACACACATACTAAAGTTTATTATAAGGAATTGTCTCACGCCATTGTGGAGGCTGAGAAGTTCCAAAATTTGTAGTCAGCAAGTAGAGATCCAAGAGCACTGGTAGTGTCGTTCCAATAAGGAGCCAGCAGGCTTGGGACTTGAGGATAACCAGTGTTTCAGTTGGAGTCTAAAGGTTGGAAAAAACCAATATTCCAGCCTAAGGCTGTCAGGTAGAAGAAATTTCCTCTAACTCAAGGGAGGGTTAGACTTTTGTTTTATTTATCCAGGCTTTTAATTGACTGGATGAGAGACACCCGCATTAGGAAGTGTAATCTGTTTCACTCATTCTACCGATTCAAATGTTAACCTCACCCAAAAACTCCCTCACAGACACACCCAGAATAACGTTTGACCAAATACCTGGGCACCCCATGGCCCAATCCAGGTGATACATAAAGTTAACCATCGTAAAGGTCAAAGTTGGCTTTTATCTGTGTGTGTGTGTGTGTGTGTACACATACATTTTTGTTTTTCATCATGGTGAATACTACACAAACATATTTTGTATGTCAGATAAATATAAAAGAAAGCTCAATAAGACACTTCTATATACCTATATGTATACACATACACACATATGTGTGTATATCCATATAGATGTGTGTGTGTATATATGTGTGTACACATACACACATATATATTTGACCTATCACCATTTCAAAAAACGACCATCCTATTTCCACTGAATTTTCTGTGTATCCTTTGTCATTAACGATATGTCTGTATAAGATGGTTGTTAACACAATCAATAAGGTTGACTGAAAATATAGCTATATATACATTTGTAAGTATTTTAGAATATTTTATATTTTTACTAAAGTAATAAATGTGTGTAGTTAAAAAATAATGCAGTATTAAATAATTCTGCTTCACTCCTTTATCCTCCCCTAGTCCTACTTCCTATAAGTGATGGCTTTCATATTTTTTCTGTTCTAATTAATACTTATGTTGCTACTTCTTGATTTATGAATGTTTCATATTATATACTGATTTCTTGTTTTATTAGTTACAATTTTTATTTTTACATATCCACCCCCCATTTCCCTTCCTCCTTCTAATCAATAGATCTACATCACCATTTGTGATTAAATCATTAATTGATGTTTATATTGCTATGACCATATTGTTTTCTGACTAGACAAGCAGTATACAGTAATTGTTTTGTACAACTTTTTGCTTTTTTGGCACTGACAATTGCTTTGTTTCATAATTTAATTAGTGTTCTATGTATAAGGAGCCACTTCTCTCGAAGTGCTCCAAAGACCTGTCAAATACCTGTCAGTAATTTTCCAAGTGCTCAGACACATTTTCAAGGACATATATGCATCCCGCCCCCAGAGACTTCCTCGTATAAGCCTTGGAGAACTTGGTCTCCCAGCTTACAGTGTTACAGCAGAGAAGTAGGGTTTTTATCTCATTTCCTATTCCTTTGTATATAGCCAGTTTGCATTTTTGATTGTTTTTCCTCTTGGAATCTCTTAGGTTCTACTTTTTCATCCCTGGTGTTCTGAAATTGTGTGATGCTGCATGTGGCTGGCATAGGTCTTTTTAATTTAATTTAATTAACATTTTGCACATTTCCCTGTATGCTTCATGGGCTCGATCTGGCCATTACTCAGCAATTACTCAGCATTATTTATTTGATGATATTCTTCCCACAGTTTTCTCCTACTAGTCAGGTGTGGGAGCTCCTGGATGGATCTAACAGGCTTTTCACTGTCTCTCTCCTTATATTCATCTCTTTATCACTTTAATTCTACTATCTGTTTTATTCTCTTCCATCTATTGTCTGTTCCTCCAAGTTCTTTTTCTATTTGCTTATTTGCTTTATTTTTAAAATTTTAATTAATTATTTTTTTTTAAGAGACAGGGTCTCACTCTGTTGCCCAGGCTAGAGTGCAGTGGTATGATCATGGCTTACTGTAGTCTCCAACTCCTAAGCTCAATTGATCCTCCCGCCTCAGCCTCCTGTGTAGTTGGGACTGCAGGACACGCCACCACATCCGACTTATTTTATTTTTTATTATTCTGTAGAGATGGAGTCTTGCTTTGTTGCCCTGGCTGGTCTCAAACTCCTGGTCGCAAGCTATCCTCCTTCCTGGGGCTCCCAAAGTGCTGGGATTACAGGTGTGAGCCACTATGCATGGCTGTTTTAATTCCTGAGTCCCTTTTTGTCCTGGTCTATGCCTTTCATGTCGGGTCTCTTCTCTCAGGTATCGGTACTTTGAGCTGCCCATTCATATTTAGCAGCAAGACTTTAAACTCATTGGAAGCCCTGGGTATCTGCATCAGCTATCCACAGTGGACCTCCACCATGGTGCGGTTAGATGGCCAGCTTTTTTGTCTCTCTGGTACACAACCCCGCTAATGACAGGCCTTATAAGCCTTTTTATTTGTGACCACTTGGTTTCTCCTGAAAATAATCCTGCAATCTCCCCACCTACTGGTAGGGGTTATGCCCAGTGACTGACTCCTGGGAACAGGGCAAGGGAAGAGAGGAGGGGCTAGAGCATTCTAGATGTAAACTTACTTATTCCTTTTGTGGTTTCCCGACATCTGCAGCCTCTCAGTTCCAAAGATAATAAAATTCCTATTCCCTGCAGAGATAGGAATGGATATTTCCATGGCCACACATGGAAGACAAGGAGATTGGAAAAGACATAGGGGTGGCACCTAACTGCTCAGCACAGATGTGCAACCTTGGAAACTGGTGCCCCCAAGTCCCAAACCTCCCCAGAGTCCTGTGGGGAAAATTAATTTGTTTTTAACTATGACTACCTCTGTAGGCACAAATCTTTCTGTTTTCTTAGCCCTCCTGACTCATTTACCCCGACTCTGTCTTCTGTCTTTGAAATCTAACTTGCTTCTGTGAACACTGTTGATTCATCCTCTATTATCTTTATCTTTGTGGGTTATTATTACTTCAGTTACTTTACTCTTGCACCAATAGAGTTTTGGGAGAGTAAAACAATTCTTATTTATATCTAAATCTCTTTACACACACGCACACACACACATAATTATTCCCAAAATAAACAGAGAATGCTTATTTAAAAATAAAACTTGTACTTTCACAAAGATTGACACAAAGAAAATCTCAACCAACTATAAAAGGTAAAAATACAAGCCCATATTCTGTGACTAAAATACAATAAAATGCATGGCAAAATACTAATCCTATCCACTTGTCAACAACAGCAACTGTTACCAGCCCCGCTATTATTATTATAAATATTATTATTACTACTAGTAGTAATTAACTCCTGGAATAAAGAGGAATTCAAAATAACTTATAAAGTCTTTAAAAATGAATAGTAATGAAAACATTACATGTAAAGATCTGTGAATACACACATGTATATGTATAGTCTAACACACATATCAGAAAATAAAGAAAATTAAAAAATAAACCTAAAAAATTAAAAAAAAATAAAATACATAAACCTAAAACTCAAGAAACTAGAAAACTGATTTAAAAAAAACTGAAATTCTACGTGACTATTTCATAAAGATAATGGGAACAATTACTAAAATAGAAGTTTAAACAAATAAATCAAAACTCAGAAAGGTTGCTTAATAAGAGTAATAAAAATCAAAATTTTCATAAGCCTAATCAAGAAGAATAAAGAAGGAAAAAGTAAACAACATTAGAAAAAATGAGGTAGATGCATAAAGATTGAGAAAATTATGAAAAGTTATGTGTAATCTACACACGGCTTTATGGTAACAAATGTGAACATTTAAACCAGGTTTTTAAAGATAATAAAAGTGGAAAAAAATCAACTAAAGGAAGGATCGACTACCTAAATATATTAAGAACCATAGAATAAAATGAAAGGGACTCACATATCAATCCCTAAAAATGCTAACAGGATGAGATGGCTTTATGGGTAAGTTCTACAAAATTCTTTTTTTTCTTTTTGAGATGGAGTCTCGCTCTGTCACCCAGGTTGGAGTGCAGTGGCCCAGCCTCGGCTCACTGCCAGCTCCACCTCCTGGGTTCACACCATTCTCCTGCCTCAGCCTCCCGAGTAGCTGGGACTACAGGCGCCCACCGACATGCCTGGCTAATATTTTTGTATTTTTAGTAGAGATGGGGTATCACTGTGTTAGCCAGGATGGTCTTGATCTCCTGATCTCGTGATTTGCCCACCTCGGCCTCCCAAAGTGCTGGGATTACAGGTGTGAGCCACCATGCCCGGGCTATTCTATGAAATTCTTACTGAATAAAAATGATACTATATACCCTATCAACTCTTTCAGACCAAGAAAATAAAAATGTAAAACTCCTCAACTAATTCTAGAATCCTAGTTTAACTTCACACCTAAACCCAATAAAGAGCTTTTTACAACAGTCAACAAACCAAGGAAAAGGAAAGAAAAAAACTAGCCATGCTTACATTTGAACATATACTCAAAGATACTCAAAGAAACAATACAGATATTATCGCAACAATAATATAAAAAATAGCAAGCTTCGGCTCACTGTGGTTAACTCAGGAAGATAGAATGGATTCAACCTTAGAGAATCTATCTTATAATTAACTAACTTAAAAGATTGAACAGAAAAAAATGTGATAATCACAAAAGATGATAGATTTTAATGTTCATTCTTATTAAAATTATTAGCAAGCTAGTTATAACAAGGAAGATACTTGTTAAAGTAAGAATTAAGAATCACAGCAAATATTTTAAAATAGTAAAATATTGGAAGTCTTTCTGTTTAAGTCAGAAACAAGAATGCTAACACTCCCTGCAGCTTTTCACATTCTTCTCAAAGTTTTAGCCAGACAACAAAAAGAGATTGTAAAATCGAAAAAGAAAAGAAAGATCGCCTCTAAATAGTTGACTTATACATGAGTTTAGTATGAGATTAAAGGAAAAAGTTCACCATACTAATAACTTTCCTCAGCTCCAGCCATCGCCAAGTAGAAAACATAATTTAAAAAAGATGCTAATCTGAAAAGAACCCAAGTAATAATTAACTAAATTCTTAGGGAAAATACTTTTCAAAGTTTTCTTCGGTGATCTTATTTGAGCGTCAGGCTAACGTACTGAACTATTTATTTGCGTTATGTGTGTGTTAGTTTGTGTGTGTGTATTTGTATGTGTGTTTTGGTTTGTGTGTATTTGTACTGGTTTATGTATGTGTGTGTTGGTTTGTGTGTATGTGTAATTGTGTGTGTAAGTGTGTATTGGTTTGTGTATGTGTGCATCAGTTTGTGTATAGGCGTATTTGTATGTGTATGTGTGTATTAGTTTGTGTATTTGTGTATTGGTGGGTGTAGGTGTATTTGTATGTATATGTCTGTATTGGTTTGTGTATGTGTGTATTTGTGTATGTGTGTGTACTGATTTTTGTGTGTGTATTTGTATGTGTGTATGTATGTTGGCCTGTATATGTATTGGTTTGCATATTGGTTTTTGTGTGTGTGTTGGTTTGTGTATGTTTATTGGTTTGTATGTGTGTACTGATTTGTGTGTGTGTGTATTGGTGTGTATGTGTGTTTTGATTTGTGTGTATGTGTGTAGTGGTTTGTGTGTGTGTATTGGTTTGTGTGTATGTGTGTAGTGGTTTGTGTGTGTGTATTGGTTTGTGTGTATGTGTGTAGTGGTTTATGTGTGTGTGTATTGGTTTGTGTATGTGCATATTGGTTTGTGTGTGTGTTGGTTTGTGTGTGTGTATTGGTTTGTGTGTGTGTTGGTTTGTGTATGTGTGTATTGGTTTGTGTGTTTGTGTATTGGTTTGTGAACATGTGTATTTGTATGTGTATGTGTGTACTGGATTCTGTATGTGTGTACTGGTTTGTATGTATATGTATTGGTTTGTGTATGTGTGTATTAGTTTGTGTATGTGTGTATTGGTTTGTGTAGTGGTGTGTGTGTATGTGTATTTGTGTGTGTGTGTGTGTATTGGTTGGTATATGTGTGTTGGTTTGTGTATGTGTGTATTGGTTTGTGTGTATGTGTATTGGTTTGTGTATGTGTGTTGGTTTGCATGTGTGTATATTTCTCCTTTACTCTTCCTCTGCAATCCCATGAAACTGGACCTTTTCCTGTACTAACTCAAGACAGGTACTGAGCCCAGGGCTGAAAAGGGAGCTGTCTGCAGCCTGCATTCTTCCCTGCTCTCTCAGGAGCTCACGGAAGAGGTCATGCTACCCATCAGTGCCAAACACCAGAGAAGAGAGGAGGCCTTTGAAGATGACAGGGAGGTAAGAGGACATGCCTTCTGCTGTTCTGAGGAGGAGGTCAGAGTCCAAAGAGAGCAAGGACACAAGAAGGCTTCACCTGTGGGATGTGAGGAGGCCTCAGGATGATGGCTCATACTTCACCTGTGAAGGCAGGGCCCTGGGGTGCTGATTTCCAGTCTCCACCAAGGCTGGGCATGGACACAAGAGTGACCTAACTTAAAGGGACATTCTGGGTTTGGGAAGGAGCATAGCTGGGGTGACTTGGATAGCTTTAAGCGTCAGAGGCCCCTCATCTCTTTTCCGTTTTGGACCCTGAAGGAGACAGGATGGCTGGTGGTTAAGAATCTGGCATCTGAGGTCAGCCACGTGCTGAGGGCAACAAGATACAGAGCAGGAGCCCATGCCCTTGTGGACAACACGAGGCCGCCATGACACCTGTCAGGGCCAACGCTGGGAAGAGAATGAACGTCCACTTTGTTTTAGGTTTCCTTTTTTCTTTCCCGTTTCAGGTGATCCGTTCCAACCCTAAATGATGAACTCTGTGAGGGTCAGTTTCCTCTTCTGTAAACTGCAGACGGTCCTCATAGCATCCTTGTGAGAATGGAAAAGCTAAGATGTCCAGTGTGCTTGGCACAGTTGTTAACATGTCATAAACACCCCAAACGTGTCAGGCATTATTATTATTGTTATTGTTGTTGTCATGAATAACATCAAATCAAAATATATGCTGAAATCCTAAGAGAAACATAAAGATAAATAGAGAGAAGCATAACACTGGTGGTAGATTATAATTGCATTTTTCTAATTTGATACAATATTTTATTCTTAGCTCACTTAATATATCAAAGTCAGAGGAGTCTATTGATAAAACTGATTTTAATAGTAATATATCAAACCTTGCAGAGATAATGCTTGCTTTTTTTTTTTTTCTAGTGCCCATGGAATATTTACAGCAATAATTACATTCACCCTTTAAAGGATCTGAATAAATTCTTTAAAATGTTGTAATGCCTGTATTGTCTAATTGCCACACAAACTATATATAAATGATAGAATTTAAATGAGAAACTTCTTGAAATTTAATAAACATTCCTATGTAACTCAGTAAAAAGTGGCACACAGCTGTAAGTATAGACTATTTGTAAAATAATGAGACAACAGCATAAGACACTATATGAGCTGCAGCCAAAGCTGTACTTACTATTACAATAATAATCTTAAATGTTTTTCATATTGAGCAAGACAAAAATAAGTATGCTGACCATTACATTCAATAAATCAGCAACAAAACCGGGAAGCATAAGAAAAGTGGGAGGAAGGAATTAACAGAAATAACGAGCATAAATATGCATTCAGCAGAATTACTATAAATGAGATTGGTTTCTCTGAAATGACAAATAAAATATTCAAACCCAAGAAATCTAATCAAGAAAAAATGAGACCAAAATAGGATTGAGAATAAAGATATAATCACAAATACGAAGAGGATTTACAGACTTTTAAGAGATTTCTATGAACAGCTCTGCTAAAAATGGAAATTGCACAAAATTGATCATGTTGCAAGAAAAATGCATTTAAAGTGGCTTATGAAAATCTAGAAAATACAAATAAACCAGAGACTCTTAAAATAATAAAGGATTGTAAAAGAACTACGTGTGTATTTCTATGTGTATGTGTGTATCAGTTCTATAAGGATGCTGGGACCAGAGGGTTTTACAGGCAAAGTTTATCAATCCTCTAAGGAAAAGGTAAATTCACTGTACTTTAACTATTACAGAGAATTGAAAAGTTGGAAGGGTTACTCCCTCTGTCTCTCTCTCTCACACACACAGAAATTTAAAATGAAGAGAATATATTCTGAAAAAGAGGAAATACTGTATTTGGATAACATGATAACCTACCTGGAAAATTCAACAAAATCATCAGAAAAACTGCTTGAATTAACAAGAGAGCTAAGGGGAGTGGAATATTAAATAATGTAATATAAAAATAATCACTATTAGAGATAACCAGTTGATACATTTAATTTAGAAAATTCCTATTTATTACAACATCCCTAAACAAAGATTGTTCAGAAATAAATTCAACAAGAAATGTGCAGGACCTATATGTGGAAAAAAAATCGTACAAAATTTTACCCAAGGCTGCACAGGTCAACACACCAGGACGGACAGGGTGGCAAGTCCTAGGCTCAAGGAAAGAGATGCTGATATCAGATCAGTGGGTTGTGATTTGAAGATTCAAGTGCTGAGCACAGGTCTTTTTCATGACTGGGTATATCCTCAAAGGAAAGAAATTGATCTACTATTAATAAAAAGACACTGACATGCACATATTTATTGCAGCACTAATCACAATAGCAAAGATATGAAATAAACCTATGTGTCCATTACGAGTGGATTGGATAAAAGAAAATGTGGTACATATACATCATGGAATACTACACAACCATAAAGACAAATCAAATAATGTCTTTTACGGCAATTCGGGTGGAGCTGGAGGCCATGATTCTAGGTGAAGTAACTCAGGAATGGAAAACCGAATACCACATGTTCTCACTTAAAAGTGGGAGCTAAATATTTTGTCCAAATGGACATAAAGATGAGAACAGTAGACACTGAGGACCCCAAAAGGGGAGAAGGAAGGGAGGGGAGCAAGGGCTGCAAAACTATTGGGTACCACGCTCACTACCTGGGCAGTGGGATCAATAGAAGCCCAAATCTCAGAATCAGGCAATACACTCATATACCACACCTGCACATGTATGCCCTGAGTCTAAAATTTATAAAAAGTAAGAAAAAAATCAATAAAAATACAATCTAGATACTATTAAAACAAAACAAAACAAATATGTTTTTGTTTGTTTGTTTGTTTTTTGTTTTTGAGACGGAGTTTTGCTCTTGTTGCCCAGATTGGAGCGCAATGGTGCGATCTTGGCTCACCGCCACCTCTGTCTCTCAGGTTCAAGCGATTCTCCTGTCTCAGCCTTCTGAGTGGCTGGGATTACAGGCGTGTGCCACTAGGCCCGGCTAATTTTTTATTTTCAGTAGAGATGAGGTTACTCCATGTTGGTCAGGCTGGTCTCGAACTCTTGACCTCAGGTGATCCACCCACCTCGGCCTCCCAAAGTGCTAGGATGACAGGCGTGTGCCACTAGGCCCGGCTAATTTTTTATTTTCAGTAGAGATGAGGTTACTCCATGTTGGTCAGGCTGGTCTCGAACTCTTGACCTCAGGTGATCCACCCACCTCGGCCTCCCAAAGTGCTGGGATGACAGGCGTGAGCCACCGCGCCAGGCCAAAAACATGTCTTTTTCAAGTCTTTGGGAGACTTTCAATAAAGAAATTAGTGAGAAATTCCCAGAAGCCTGGATACATGTAAATAAAGTGAAGCTGACGAGGACCGACCCTGTGTTGGGAAAACGGGTCCTCCCTAGTTGAGATTAGATACTCTACTCCTCTCCATTGAGGACCTGAGTAAGCAGGATCCTGCCTTGATGGGGGCACACATGGCGAAGCTAGGAGAGAAAGTAAGTTCTCTTCCTATGGGGGCATCTGCGCATGCACACTTCCCATTTCCATGGTCGCCAGCCCCGTAAGGACCCTGTGTCTGACCTTCCCACTGTTTACTTCCAACATGAGGAGCTTCCTTGACCTCCCAGAGGCAGGAGGCTGGGAGGAGCACCATCTGAGGTCTCAGACTCTGGAATTAACTTGCAGCTCAAGAGAGCTTACTGACTGCATGTTGTATGTGGGGACGTGCTTCACAGAGGGTGATGTAGTCCTGGGCCTCTGTCCCAGAACCTCCAGCTTGACCCCTAGGCTTAAAGTTGTTGTTGTTGTTGTTTTATTTCAATGGCTTTTGGGAGTACACGTGGTTTTGGGTTACATGGATGCATTCTATAGTGATGAATTCTGAGATTTTAGTGCACCTGTCACCCGAGCAGTGTACATTGTACCCAATATGTAGTCTTTTATTCCTCAAGCCCTTCCAACTTCCCTAACCCCCGAGTTTCCAAAGTCCATTATATCACTGTATGTCTTTGAGTCCTTATAGCTTAGCCTCCACTTGTGAGAACATGTGGTATTTGGTTTTCCATTCCGGAGTTACTTCATTTAGAATAATGGCCTCCAGCTCCATCCAAGTTGCTGCAAAATACATTATTTTATTCCTTTTTATGGTTGAATAGTATTCCATGGTGTATATCTACTACATTTTCTTTATCCACTCATTGCTTACCTTAGATCTCAGACCTGAAACTAAAAATTCTAAAGATAACACAGGAAACACTTTTCTGGACATCCAGGCAAAAAAAAAAAAAAAATCGTAACTAAGACCCCAAAATCAAATGCAACAAAAACAAAAATAAATAAATGGGATCTAATTAAACTAAAAAACCTTCTGCACAGCAAAAGAAATAATGGACAAAGTAAACAGATAACTCAGGCTGAAAGATAAAGGAGAAGGCAGGTGGCTTTTTCATTTGTCAAGGGTCTCAGAAGTCAGTCAGCCCAGTTGATTGACACTCAGTCCAGTTGATTCACCTCCGGCTGTCCACATTAACCGATTTCCTAGGTAATTTCTAAATATTCATCACACTTTTCTACAGACTGGGTTTGCTGGGATCAAACTAGGGTGGACTAGGAAAGTTTGAATCTTCACTCTCATCAGCTTCCTTCCTGACCCCACCCCCAAGTCACTTCAAATAAAGACAAGATCTAAGTAGAAAATGATGCACTTGCTATGAACACCCAGCTTCAAGAGAAGTGCCTTAAATGCCTCCGGTAGAGAAAACCTCAGTGCATCCTATGCTTGTTTCCATATGCAAATGAAGGCTTCACCAACTTCCACCCCTCTTTGCTGCCTGGCATATCGTGATTGGCAGGGTTGTGCTTCCTACCCTCCATATGCAAATACACCTCATATTCACTAACGCACAGTTTTAAGCCAACCCCACAGGTGGGAGGTTGGAAAAGCAAAGGGCTTCTTTTTTTTTTTTCTAGTTCTTGTCAGTTAATCAGCCAAGCTAGTTTATTTAATTTTATACACTAGCTCAAAGCCACAGCCAGTGTCTGAAAGGCCTGAGGGGTTTCTCAGAGGTCTCCTAATTTTGTACAACCAGCTCTTGACTTTCATCTGCACCAAGGTGGGCAGTCAAGATGAATGAGTGAGTAGAAATATGACACAGGAAGGCCCTGAATAGACTCAGTGGTCAGGAGACATTAATCTTGACGTGTGTGATCTACTTTCTCGGAGGAGCTAAAGTCACCCTTTCTGCCCACCACACCTCATTTATCTGGTTAATCTCCCATAACTTGGACCTTATGATTAACCCTGTAAGTAGGCTCTGCTCTGGTGGGTCTTTGCCCCTCTGAGTTTCCAAAATGGCATAGATTTTTGAAATCTCTCCTCTGACCCATTCCTAGACATCAGCCTTCACACCATCTGGGGCTGCCCCTCTCCTTTGTGACTTTGACATTAAACAGCCCACTCCTATAAATACCACCACTAAGGTCAACGCCAGATGCAAAGAGCATGGTTTGGTGTGCAATCCCTCAGCACCTAGTTGGTGCCAGGCCCCAAGGGATGTGCTCTTGGGAGTGCAGAGATGATTTATGCTCAGAGAAAGGAGACGTTCACTCTTTAACCTGGCGAGGCATGTTCTGCAATTGAGGAATGTTCCTAGGAAGGATGGCAGGTGGAAGCTTACTGCTGGCTTGTGGAGGCGGAGGTGATTGAGCAGACTTGCTTAGTTGACAGGCATTTGTCAGGCGGGAAAAACAAGGGTAGAGTGGAATCACAAGTCCGATGTGATGAACTTTAGTGTGAGGGAAAGAGCATACAGCAAGGCTGTTTGGTGATGTTAACCTGGGTCATTCCTCTCTCCTAACTGGGTAAGGCACAAAGACAGTAGCTGCTGCATTTACCATTGTGCAGAAATTTCAGATGCACCATCTTATCATTGGTTCCAAGATTCTGGATGCCCTCAACCACACTAAGGATTTTAAAAACGGTTAAGAGAATGGAGATGGGGAGAGAACAAGTTAGATGAATTTCTCTGGAAAAAGTTGGATATGGGTCCTACATCCCTCCTCACAACCTCACCTCAAGACAGGATGGAAGTGCTTCAAAAGAGTTGCTTGGGGAAGTTAGTGTGTGCCCTGCAGCCAGGAGGTCACAGGTGCTGGTGGCTGCCTCCTCTTGGGAAACCTGGAGGTGGCTGATTTGTCAGCAGAACAAGAGAGAGACAGTTTCAGCAGCCTTGGGACAGCCTGCTCCCCAGAGTCCACAGGAATGCCTCCCACTGGCTGTGCAGGAGTTAATACCTTCTTGCAGGGCACAGCCACTCCCACAGGGAAACTCCCTGGGGATAGGCCCCTGGGAATTCAGGGGCTGAGGCCAGGGTGAAAGGCATTATGTACTTCCTGGACAAATTTTTCAAAGTGGAACCCACAAAAGCAGCCCTCAAGAGCCTGTGTCACTTTGAACAATCTGCCAGCCAAGTGAGAATCTCACTAAACTCTCCAATCTCCCTCTCCCGTGCTCCAACTGCCCAGGACCAAGAAACATTTGCTTGGAAGTGGGAGCATGACGGCAGGCTTCCCTCACTTCCCCGGCAGCCCATCGGCCAGGGAGAGGTCCCAGCTGTGCAGGTGGGACTGGTAAATGGGAGAAGCCAAATTTGTAGAGAAAATTGGAAACTGACTACCACGTAAGACTGGCTTTTAAAACCACTCAGTTGGCACTTCTGTGAATTCAGACTATTGTAAGAATTTTCTATTCTCGAGTGACTTGGAAAGTTATGGGGGCTCATCTAAGTTTGCACCCAGGAGATAAAGAAGAAATAACCCAGCAAGCAGGCTTAGAGGACAGAAGGAAGGAAGCAAAGATCAAGTTGCATACCATGCCTCTGTTTGTTTCACACACTGGGGACAGCACTTAGGCTTTGAAAGAGTGGGTCTCAAAGGCTGGGGGTTGCAGGGGTATGCACACTTTTCATGGGTGCCTGTATTAGTTTGTCTTCACCTTGCTGATAAAGACATACCCAAGCCTGGATAATTTATAAAGAAAAAGAGGTTTGATGGACTCACAGTTCCACATGGCGGGGGAGGTCTCACAATCCTGGGAGAAGGCAAAAACACATCTTACATGGTGGCAGACAAGAGGGAGTATGAGAGCCAAGTGAAAAGGGAAACCCATTATAAAACCATCAGATCTCATGAGACTTATTCACTACCGTGAGAACAGTATGGGGGAACCTGCTCCCGTGATTCAATTATTTCCCACTGGGTCCCTCCCACAACACGTGGGAATCATGGGAGCTGCAATTCAAGATAAGATTTGGGTGGGGACACAGTCAAACCATATCAGTGCCCCAAACTTAATGTTTACAAAACCTAGAACACTCCAAGGTGCTAAAGACACATTTTATGTTATTGTAGAAAGTGAGATAAGTAAACTTCACTTCCAAACCTCCCTCTCTTGCATTTTAGGGCAAGCAATGGTAGAAACATATAGAAATGGAGAAGTCATTTTTCAACATTGTTATGCAGTTTTCTAAATTCTAATGACTGTATAATAGTCTACTTAACCAATCTCTGATGGATGGACATTAGGTTACTTCTAATTTTTCACCATTAGAAACAACGCTATGATGAATATTCTTGTGCATAAATCTTTGTGATTTCCTCTGATTATATCCTATGGTGAAAACAGCAAAAGTGGGACTACTGAACTAAAGGAGGGAAAAATTGTAAGGCTTTTGAACATGATGTTGGTGTCCCCCAAACCTTGTACCAATTTATATTCTCATACTTTCACCTTAGCTCTAAGTTTCTACTCAATGGAAAAGAAATATTTTAAAGTCTTTTCTAACCTGATAAAAGATTACTGGAATGTAAAGGTTTTAATTTGTATTCCTTTGAAATCTAGTGAGAATAAATTTTCGGCCAGGCATGGTGGCTTATGCCTGTAAACCCAATACTTCGGGAGGCCGAGGCAGGCGGATCACTTGAGGTCAGGAGTTTGAGACCAACCTGGCCAACATGGCGAAACCCCATCTCTACTAAAAATACAAACATTAGCCGGGCATGGTGGCATGCACCTGTAATCTCAGCTACTCAGGAGGGTGAGTCGGGAGAATTGCTTGAACCTGGGAGGCAGAGGTTGCCGTGAGACCAGATCAAGCCACTGCACTCTAGCCTGAGTGACCGAGTGAGACTCCCTCTCAAAAAACAAACAAACAAAAATTCTACATTAACCAATGTATTTCCTCTTTTACAACTTTCCT
Source organism: Colobus angolensis palliatus (assembly GCF_000951035.1). Taxonomy (NCBI): domain Eukaryota; kingdom Metazoa; phylum Chordata; class Mammalia; order Primates; family Cercopithecidae; genus Colobus; species Colobus angolensis. Next base: position 3,628,073 of record NW_012116166.1, read on the forward strand.
TTGTCGTTTCTTTGTTTTATTTTATTTTAATTGAAAAATAACTGTATTTAATTATGGGGTACAATGTGATATTTTGTTACATGTATGGACTGTAGAAAGATCAAATCAGCCTAAGTAATGTATATATCACCTGAAATATTTATGAATTTTTTCTGTGGTGACAACATTTAAAATTTTCTGTTTTAGTTATTTACAAGACATTGCTATTAACTATAGTCACCTTGCTGTGCAATTTGTCACCAGAACTTGTACTTTCTACCTAGGTGAAACTTCAGAACCTTTGACCAAAGTCTTCCCTTCCCCTACCTTCCACACCCCCATTCCCTGGCAACCACCATTCTACTCTCTACTTCTACAAGTTTGACCTTTTTATTTATTTATTTATTTTTATTTTTATTTATTTATTTATTTTGAGATAGGATCTTACTCTGTCACCCAGGCTAGAGTGCAGTGGTGTGATCTTGGCTCACTGCAACCTCTGCCTCCCAGGTTCAAGTGATTACTCATGCCTCAGCCTCCTGAGTAGAGTTACAGGCATGTGCCACCATGCCTAGCTAATTTTTGTATTTTTAGTAGAGATGGGGTTTCACCATGTTGGCCAGGTTGGTCTCGAACTCCTGACACGCTCGCCTCAGCGTCCCAAAGTGCTGAGACTATAGGCATGAGCCATCATACCCAGCCAGGTTTGACTTTTTTAGATTCCACATATAAATGAGATCATGCTATATTTGTCTCTCTGTGCCTGGATTTTATCACTTAGTGTAAAGTCTTCTAGGTTCCTCCATGTCTCTTTTATAAGTCTTCATGTATTACCTTTCATTTGTATATATTTTCGTGTTCTTTATCTTTTTCATATTTGTTTATATGTTATTTACATCATAAAGGCATTGACTGCTTGCTTATTTGATGTAAATTTCAACTACAGTTAGCTGTTTACCTTTTAGTAGTGATTTTTGATACTTGGGTCTTTTAAATAGTATGTAGCAAAATCTATAAATCTTTTTCTATGAGATTTATTCTACTAAGGCTTTGTAATAAGAGAAAAATGTCTATGTTATAATTTTAGGTTAAAAGACAAGGTAGGAAATTATATTTACAGTATAATTAGAACTATATCACACACACAGTCTGACACACACGCACACACACACACCCCAAATTAAAACCAAAATCTTAATAGCAAAATCAAGAAGTTTGTCAAAATTTAACAATGGCTTAGGTTGAGAATTGGCCATGTAGATATTTTTTCTTTTTATTTCTATTTTTCTATACATCTTCTGCCTTGTGTATGGAGACACAAATATGAGAAGTGAATCTTATGCCACAAACCCAAGTGTGCAAGAAATGTCATAATATTTTTATCTAATCAAGATAAATCTCACTTGAATTACCATCTAGCAGGGCTGTCAGGAGATTTTAGCCCACCTATTTTGTCTCTTCTGTCCCTTTTTTTAAAAAAGTAATTTTTTAAATTTAATATTTTGATTCCATAGATTACTGGGGAACAGGTGGTGTTTGGTTACATGAGTAAGTTCTTTAGTGGAGATTTGTGAGATTTTGGTGCACCTATCTCCCAAGCAGTATACACTGTGCCCAGTTTGTAGTCTTTTATCCCTCCCCCTTCCCACCCTTTCCCTGTGAGTCCCCAAAGTCCACTGTGTCATTCTTATGCCTTTGCATCCTCATAGCATAGCTCCCACTTATGAGTGAGAACATACAATGTTTGGTTTTCCATTCCTGAGTTACCTCACTTAGAATAATGGTCTCTAGCCTCATCCAGGTCACTGTGAATGCAATTAATTTATTCCTTTTTAAGGCTGAGTAGTATTCCATCATATATATATATATTCTCATATATATATACACACATACATATACAAATTCATGTATGTATATATGGATATATGCATATATGTATATGTACAATATATGTACGAATATATATGCAATATATTGTATATATATTCAATACAATAGATATACAATATAATATACAACATACAATGTATATGCAATAAAAATATATGTGTATATATACACTATATATACACTATATACACACTATATATACACATACTTTTTTAATATTCCATCATATATATATATATACACACTACACCCACACCCACACACACACACACCTCAGTTTCTTTATCCATTCATTAATTGATGGGCATTTGGTCTGGTTCCACGTTTTGGCAATTGTGAGTTGAACACTCTAAAATCCCAAAGGTTGAGCCAATAGTCACTAAACAGGAGCTCTCAGTCTTCAGCTGATCCTGGTCCCAGGCCCTGGTCCTCATCCAAACTCTTCAATCCATGAGGAAAGACATTCTTCCAATCCTGACCTGCCACAGGCACAGGAGCTTTCCCAAGACCCAGAGCCCAGGTACAGGTTCAGCCTGTGTGTGCCACACTGACATTCTGCTCTGAGGCCTCAGCCCGCTGTGGTCCTGCTTCTGGGCTGCGAAGTCCCAACCACCACTCCTTCCCATACATCCATCACACCCCTGCTTCTAACCTTCCCCACCCTCCACTTCAAAAGCATGTGTGTCTCTCCTCTCTCCCAAAGAACTCAGGCCTGGGGAAAACAAATGTCAGGAAGGGAGGTTGCCTTTAGGAAAACCCCAACGTGTCTACAGAAGGAATTTAAAGATATTGATTCAAGGTTTCAGTGAGACAGGAGGAGTAGGTTTTAGCACTGCATCATGACCACAGTTAATGTTAAAATATTATTATTTCAAAATTGCTAAAAGAGTTTTAACATTCTTGCCATAAAAAAAGACAAATTGGCGAGCTGATGGATATGTTACTTGATTGGATCGTTCTATAATGTACATGTAGATCGAAACATCACATTGTACCCCATACGTATACATGTTTATATTTAACTGTGAATTACATTTGTTTTAATTTTTTATCCATTTTTTATTGTAGAGATGAGGTCTCGCCATGTTGCCCAGGCTGGTCTCAAACTCTCAGCCTCAAGTGATCCTCTCATCTTGGCCTCCCAAAGGGCAGGGATTACAGACATGAGCTACCATGTCCAGCCAAAAATTAATTTTTTTATATAAAATAAGGAATTTAAACATCCCTTTCCTTTAAATCAGGATTTGTGGTGTCCACTCATCTGACCTGTGTTCTCTTCCATAACTGCCCTCTTAATACTCAAAGCTGCAGTCTTGCTTCCTAACATCTTGCTATGGCTTCAATGTGTCCCCCAACATTTATGGGTTAAAAACCAAATCCCCATTCCAACAGTGTTGAGAGGTGGGACCTTTAAGAGCCGCTCAGGTCTTGAGGGCTCTGCCTTCAAACCCAATGCTCGCTCTCTCCTCTGGGTGTCCTCAGATACTGTTGCCTGGCCTGGAATACTCCTCTTCCATAGAATTCTCTTTGCCTGATCACCTGCCATCGCCATCTCATGTCTCAGCAAAAAGCTACCTTTCCCTGGAAGCCTTCCCTGTCTCCTCATGCCTGGGAGCGTGTCATTTAGAGTACTCTTCACCTGGTGTTACATAGCCTGTTTCCTTACTTACATCCTTCTCGGGACTAGAAGCTCCAAGAGGCAGGGCCGTGTCTGCAGTGCAGTGGGCACTCAGTGGATGAAAAAGTGAACAGTGCTCCCTTGCTTTTGCTGTCCTGTCCCACTGCCAGCATGCTGGTCCCTGGGCAATGTTGGGAGTGTGGGAGCTCTGCTTTGTACAGCTCATTACTCCAGTCACTTAATGTGGGAGATTGCCATTAGCTGTTGACATACCTGACTCCCCCAGCTGATATGTGGACCACTTGAGGGATAGGATCATGTCTCATTTGTCTTTACTTTCTGAGTGCTTAGCTTAGTGCCTGGCACACAACACACACACATGAGATTTTTTTTTTTTTTTTAGAGTTCTTAAATCCAGTCCATTTCTTTGGGGTCTGCTGTGGAAGATGAAAATGGAAGTTGGCAGTTGGAACGGATGTCTAGACAGGAAACCTGGGAGATGGCAACTGCTGTCCTGGGATGGGAACAGGATCCGGGGAAGGATCAGGGGCTCATACCTTCCAGATTTCAGCTCTTACCTCTCCCTCAGGGCTCAATCTCTGACCTACAGACCTGCTCCTAGGAAGGGCTCTGCCAGTTATTCCTTTTGCTTTCTTCTTGCACTTCCCACAACCAAACCATGAAATAACAGGACCTGGACTCTGCCAGACAAGCAGACATCTCCTACCTAACTGGACAGCGGAAACCTGAATATTGCTCTTGGCCTCACTTGGAATGTTTGCTCCACAGCCTGCCTCTCCCAATACATACACATGCACACGCACATGCATATGCACACACGCATACACACATGCACACACATGCATACATATGACACACACATACATACATGCCTGCATGCACACACACATACACTTGCATACATATGCATACACATATACACACACGCAAGCATGAACACACACATGCACACACATAGGTGCATGCACATGTTCACCTACACACATCACTCGTATTTACTTGCTATTCATCTTTTAGTCTAATACAAATTACTCCAAGAGCCTTCCCTGAACTACAATTTCATCAGCCCTTCTGCTGATGTATGAACCCTCAGTGCACTGGGTAATTTCTTATTTAGTGCTACATCTCCCACTAGGTACAAACTCCTGAGCGTAGAGGGTGGCTGTCATGGTCCCTGCCTTGCCCCTGGTGCCTGGCATGGCATCTGGCACCCATCAGCAATGTAATGGATACCACTGAGTGTGGAATTCCTCCACAACCATCACAGGTAGGAAGTCCCCAGCGGTTTTGAGTTAACTCTCAGCTCACCAAAGCCAGTGGCCACCATCCCTACTGTCTGACGTTTCAAGCCAAGCTCCTCATGTGAGGCTGAATCAAAAGATGTTCTCTGCTTTGTGACCTCTCAGGCTGAAAAAACTTGAGAGGTCAAGGATTGAGAAAAAAAAGGGGAGAGGTGGAGTTAAGCAGTTTGAGCTCTTTACAAACAAGACGCAAGCAAACCAAGCCCAGGCCCCAGGCAAAAAATAAACATAACATGTTCTATAAATCACAATTATAAAATATTCATCTGTCCTGCTTAAAACACAATCCTGCATAAGCCATTCTGAAATATGTAAAATGTTACATGTGTGATCTCAGATTTAAGAAGAACCATTGAACCCAGTACACCCCACTTGCCTTTATCTTTTGGTATTTCCAGAGCCAGAGGCTCCAGTAACCCTCATTCCCCCTCATGCCCATATCCTGCAAATCTGTGCCACTCTTGACAGACTGTGGGCCCAGTACTTGCCTTAGCTGCAGTAGATAGAGATTTGCCATCAACAGCAGTTAGGAGATAAAATGGGTACAGTAGTCTCAGACATCGGAACCACAGAGAGTTAAAGGTTCAGAAAAGACTATGATAAAAAAATGTGATAGAAAGTTCAGACAATCCCATTACTGGGCATATGCCCGAAGGAAAATAAATGATTCTATGAAAAAGACACCTACAGCACTCATATGTTCATCACAGCACTACCCACAAAAGCAAAGACATGGTATCAACTCAGTGCCCATCAACAGTGAACTGGACAAAGAAAAGGTGGTCCATATACATCATGGAATATGATGCAGCCATAAAAAAGAGTGAAATCATGTTTTCTGCAGCAACATAGATGCAGCTGGAGGCCATTATCCTAAGTGAATTAAAGCAGGAACAGAAAACAGAGTGTCATATGTTCTCAATTATAAGTGGGAGCTGAGCCTTGGATACACATGGACATAAACATGGGAGCAATAGACACTGGGAACTCCAAAAGAGGGGAAGGCAGGGAGGAGGGCAAAGGCTGAAAAACTTCCTGTTGGATCCCATGCTCACTACCTGGGTGACGGGATCAATCATATTCCAAACTTCAGCATCACGCAATGTACTCTTGTAATAAACCTGCACATGGACCCTTAAATCTAAAATAAAAATTAAAAGAAAAATAAAGAAAGTTCAGGTCTCATATAGATCTTAACTGAAACCTAATAATAATATTTGAATATGAGGAGGAAGAAAGCAAAAGAGATAATTATTTTGCCTTAAAACATGTGCCAGCAAACTTTTGTAAGGTGACAATTAGTGAACATTTCAGACTGTGGCCACGTGGCCTTTACCAAAACTCACCTCTGCCACTATAGCATGAAAGCGGTCATCAAGAGTGTGTAAACAAACGACTGTGGCAGAGTTCCAATACAAGCTTACTTATGAAAATAGACAGCTGGCCAGATTTGGCCCACAACCCATAATTTGCTAACCTCTGTCTTACAGTAATGGAATGGAATAAAATGGAATAGAATAGAATAGAATAGAATAGTTGTGTACTCTTCCCAAATCAACAAAAGTTTAACAACAGTCTAAGAATTGCATGTCTATATACACATTTATTGACAAAATGATTCTGAGTTTCATTTGAAGAGCAAAATAGGAGTAAATAAATTTTGTAAGGAAAGAGTTAGGAAAGACTTGTAGTAATAGATATTAAAATACATTATAAAGCCATAGCACTTAAAACAATGTGGTATTGACTAAAAGAATGGACAGATCAATGGATAAGAATTGATATCCCAGAAACATTCCCTAGTGTATACAAACATTTCATTTATGATAAAATCAGCATCTCATCAAAAGAAAAAGATAGATTGTTCAATTGATAATTACTAATTAGGAAAAAACCATTCAAGCCATATCTATCTATCTTATTCTATAGCAAACCAATTTTAGATTAAGCAGTTAAATTTCAAAAGTTACTGAAAATACAACAACAATCAGGATGGGAAAGAATTTTCAAAGCATAAAATTAGGGTAACATACAGGAAGTGAATAAAACTAACTTCTTCATCTAAAAACACATCACTGTCATAAACAATAACAACAAAAAACAAATGAACAGGGATTTTTAAAAACACTATAGATAAGGAATTTTCTTTCTACTTTTAAAACTACTTAGAAATCAATTTAAGAAAAAATCTATGTACCTGAAAACAAAATCAATTAGCGATCCTTTCTGAGTTGTGGTAATACTAGCAATCTTTATTTTTACGCTTTTCTGTATTTGTCTATATTTTGCAATGCAAGTGTATTACTTTAAGCAGAATAAAGACTAACAACGTTTTAAAGCAAACATTTACCGTAATAGGAGTGGGTTGGGGGAAGAGGTTGTGAAAAACATGAAATTCTAAAGAATATTAGTGCAAATGGGTAATAAATACATACAAATGGGCATAGTCAGAACTAATTAAAGAAATGACAATGAAACACTAATTTTAATGTATAAAAATGGCAGAATTTTTACAAAAGCATATAAAATTCTCTGTGGGGAACATATAAAGAAATTGTATTATCATACATGCTTGTCATCAAGTAAATGGATAAACCACTTCTAGAAGGCAATTTGGCTATATATATATATATATATATAACCTTAAATATGTATATACCCTTTAGTCTAGTCCCGCTTCTAAAACTTAGTCCTTAAAAGTGAATTAGGCAGGTGCACATAATTTATGGACAAGAGGGGGATAGGGGGATAACACAGAAGGATAGGTGCGATAAGAGTGCCCTCCTGCATTGGTACATTCTGGCTTTGATATAAAGTAGTACCCGAGGCTGGGTAACACATAAAGAAGAGGTTTATTCCGGCTCACAATTCTGCAGACTGTATGGAGGCATGGCAAACAGCATTTGCCACTGGTGAGAACTCAGGAAGCCTAAAATCATGGTGGAAGGCAAAGGGGGAGAAGGCATGTCACATCCAAGAGTGAGAGCAAGAAGCAGGAAGTCCAAGACTCTTTTAAATGATCAGTTCTTGCATAAACTACCAGAGTGAGAACTCATTTATTACCATGGGGATGGCACTGAGGCATTCATGACGGTTCCATCTCTGTGACACAATCACCTCCACCAGGCCCCACCTCCAGCACTGGGGATTACATTTCAAAATGAGATTTGGAGGAGACACACATCCAAACCATATTATTATGCCTTTGGCCCCCCAATTGGCATGCCTTTCTTGCATTGCAAAATACAATCGTCTCTTCCTAACAGTCCCCCAAAGTCTTAACTTTTTCTAGTGTTAAGTCCAAAGTCCTAAGTCTCATCTGAGACTCAAGTCAAGTTCCATCCACCTGTGAGCCTGTGAAATCAAAGACAAGTTATTTAGTTCCAAGACACAAAGGTGGCATGAGTATTGAGTAAATTCCCATTCCAAAAGGGAGAAATAGGTCAAAAGAAAGAGGCAATAGACGGCATGCAAATCTAAAATCCACCAGGGCAGACTTTAAATTTTAAAGCTCCAACATAATCTCCTTTGATTCCATGTCCTGCATCTTGGTGCTAGAGGTGGGCCCCCAGGCCTTGGGCAGCTCCACCCTTGTGGCTTTGCAGAGTGGAGCCCACATGGATGCTCTCACAGGTTAGAGTTGAGTGCCTGTAGATTTTCCATGCTGATATTGCAAACTGCTGGTGGTTTTACCATTCTCGGGTCTGGAGACTTCCTTCCCACAGCTCCACTCAGCAGTGCCCTGGTAAGGACTCTAACCCTACATTTCCCCTCAACACTACTGCAGCAGATGCTTTCTGTGTGGCCTAAGACTCTGAAGCAGGCCTCTGTCTGTATGGACACCCAGGCTTTCCAATATATCCTCTGAAATCTGGGTGGGAGCTGCCAAGCCTCCTTCACTCTTGCATTCTGTATGCCTGCAGGCTTAACATCACATGGAAGCAGGCAAGGATGGTTCCTTCCAAAGCTGTGGCCTAAGCTGTATCTGCAGCCCTTTGAGCCAAAGCTGGAGCTGGAGCAGCCAGGGAGCAGTATCCTGAGGCTGCACAGGGACAGCAGGGCCCCAGGCCTGGCCCTGAAAGCATTCTTTCCTCCTAGACCTCTGGGCCTGTGACGGGAGGGCCTGTCTTTAAGATTTCTGAAACACTTTTGAGGCCTTTCCCCATCGCCTTGAATATTAGAACCTAGCTCTCTTTTAGTCATGCAAATGTCTAAGTTGTTGCTCTTGTAGCCTACTTGGGTTTCTCTCCTGAAAATGCTCTATCCTTCTCTACTACATGGCTAGGGAGCAAATTTTAAAATTTTTATGCTCTGCTTCCCTTTCAAGTATAAGTTCCAACTTTAAGTCATCCCTTTGCTCCTATATCTGTTCATAGGTTGTTAGAAGCAGCCACGCCACATCTTGAATGCTTTGGTGCTTAGAAATTTCTTCCACTAGATACCCTAGGTCATCACTCTTAAGTGCAAACTTCCACAATGACGTAGGATGTGATCATGATGCAACCAAGCTCATTGCTAAGGTGTAACAAGAATGACTTTTGCTCCAGTTCCCAGTAAGGTTCTCATTTTCATCAGAGACCTTTCCAGCCTGACCTTCATTGTCCATATTTCTAGTGGCATTTTGATCACAGCCACTTAACAAGTCTCTAGGAAGTTTCAAAATTTCCCTCATCTTCCTGTCTTCTTTGGAGGCCTTCAAACTCTTTCAACCTTGTATTAGTCTGTTTTCATGCTGCTGATAAAGACATAACTGAGACTGGGCCATTTTATAAAAAAGAAACAGGTTTAATGGACTTACAATTCTACATGACTGGGGTGGCCTCACAATCATAGAGGAAGGCAAGGAGGAACAAATCACATCTTACATGGATGACGGCAGGCAAAGAGAGAGCTTGTGCAGGGAAACTCTGCTTTTTAAAACTATCAGATCTGGTGAGACTTATTCACTACCACAAGAACAGCATGGGAAATACCTGCTCCCATGATTCAATTACCTCCCACTTGGTCCTTCCCACAACATGTGGGAATTCAAGATGAGACTTCGGTAAGGACACAACCAAACTATATCATTCTGCCCCTGGCCTCTCCCAAATCTCATGACCTCACATTTCAAAACCAATCATACCTCCTCAACAGTCCCCCAACATCTTTGTTTCAACATTAACTCAAACGTCCAAAGTCCAAAGTGTCATCTGAAACAAGGCAAGTCCCTTCTGCCTATGAGCCTGTAAAATCCAAAGCAAGTTAGTTACTTCCTAGATACAATGGGGGTACCAGCATTGGGCAAATATAGCCATTCCAAATGGGAGAAATTGGCCAAAACCAAGGGGCTACAGGCCCCATGCAAGTCAAATCTTAAAGCTCCAAAATGATCTCCTCTGACGCCATATCTCACATCAAGGTCATGCTGATGCAAGAGGTGAGTACTCATGCTCTTGAACAGCTCCTCCTCTGTGGCTTTGCAGTGCACAGCCTCCCTCCTGGCTGCTTTCATGGACTGACAGTGAGTGTGTGTGGCTTTTCCAGGTGCATGGTGCAAGCTGTCAGTGGATCTACCATTCTGGGGTCTGGAGGATGGTAGCCCCCTTCTCACAGGTCCACTAGGTGGTGCCCAAGTAGGGACTCTGTGTGGGGGTTCTGACCCCATATTTCCCTTCTGCACAGCCCTAGCAGAGATTCTTTATGAGGGTCCTGCCCCTGCAGCAAACTTCTGCCTGGACATCCAGGCATTTCTATACACCCTCTGAAATCTAGGTGGAGGTTCCCAAACCTCAATTCTTGACTTTTGTGCACCTGGAGTCTCAACACCACATGGAAACTCCCAAGGTTTGGGGTTTTCACCCTCTGAAGACATGGCCCGAGCTGTAGCTTGACCCCTTTCTGTCATAGCTGAACAGCTTGGATACAAGGCACCAAGTCCCCAGACTGCACACAGCAGGGTGCTCCTAGGCCTGGCCCACAATACGATTTTTCCCTCCTAAATCTGTGATGGGAGGTGCCACTGCAAAGGTCTCTGACATGCTTTGGAAACATTTTTCCCATTGACTTGGTGATTAACAGTGGGCTCCTTGTTACTTATGCAAATTTCTGCAGCTGGCTTGAATTTCTCTCAGAAAATGGGATTTGCATTGTCAGCTTGCAAATTTTCCAAACTTTCATGCTCTGCTTCCCTTATGAAACTGTACTCCTTTAACAGCACTCCAGTCACTTCTTGAATGCTATGCTGCTTAGAAATTTCTTCTGCCAGATACCCTAAATCATCTCTCTCAAGTTCAAAGTTCCACAGATCTCTAGGGCAGGGCCAAAACGCTGCCAGTCTCTTTGCTAAAACATAACAAGAATCATCTTTGCTCCAGTTCCCAGCAAGTTCCTCATCTCCATCTGAGATTACCTCAGCCTGGATTTCATTGTCCATATCATTATCACTATTTTGGATTTCTTCTGCACCATCCAAACTGTTTCAACCTCTGCTTGTTACATAGTTCCAAAGTCATGTCCATATTTTCGGGTATCTTTTCAGCAGTGCCCCACTCGCAGCAGCAATTTACTGTATTAGCCAATTTTCATGCTGCTGTTAAAGACATACTTGAGACTGGGCAATTTACAAAAGAAAGAGGTTTAATAGACTTACAGTTCCAAGTGGCTGGTGAAGCCTCACAATTATGGCTGAAGGCAAGGAGAAACAAGTCACGTCTTACATGGATGGCAGCAGGTAGAGAAAGCTTGTGCAGGGAAACTGTCCCTTATAGAGCCATCAGATCTCCTGAGACTTATTCACTATCACAAGAACAGCACGGGAAAGATCTGCCCCCATAATTCAATTACTTGCCACTGGGTCCCTCCCACAACACAGGGGAATTCAGGACAATGTTTGGGTGGGGACACAGCCAAACCACATCAAACTTCTTCCCATTACCACATTTTCAGGTATCTTTATAGAAACACATCACTCCTTGGTAACAATTTTCTGTATTAGTCCATTTGCATGGCTATAAAGGAATACCCAAGGCTGGGTAATTTATAAAGAAAACAGGTTTATTTTGAATCACAATTCTGCAGGCTGCACAAGCATGGCACTAGCATCTGCTCCTGGTGAGGCTTCAGGAATCATCCAGTTGTGGTGGAAGGTGAAAGGGGAGCAGGTACATCACAAGGCAGCAGTTGGAGCAAGAGAGAGAGGTGGGGAGGTTCCAGATTATTTTTAAAAATCAGGTCTCATGTGAACTACCAGAGCAAGAACTCATTCATGACCATGGGAGGGCACCAAGCCATTCATGAGGGAATCCATCCCCCGACCCAAACACTCCCACCAGGCCCCATCTGCAACATTGGTGGTCACAACATTTCTTTTCTTTCTTATTTCTTTTTTGTTAGCTTTTTTCCTTTTTCTTTCTTTCTTTCTTTTTTATTTCTTTTCCTTTTTTTTTTTTTTTTGAGACAGGGTCTCATTTTATCACTTGGGCTGGCATATGCATACAGTGGGGCAATCGTGGCTCACTGCAGCCTTGACCTTCTCCTGGGCTTAAGTTATCCTCCCACCTCAGTCCCCCAAGTAGCTGGGACTAGTGGCATGCACCACCACATGCAGCTAAATTTTTTGTTTTTATTTGTGTATTTTCAGTAGAGATGGGGTTTCCTCATCTTGCCAGGCTGGTCTCAAACTCCTGGGCTCAAGCGATCCAACCACCTAGGCCTCCGAAAGTGCTACGATTACAGGCCAGAGCCACTGCGCCTGGCTGGAGGTCACATTCCAACATGAGATTTGTAGGGCACAAAACATCCAAACCATATCATCTCTCTGAGCTTACCATCAGCAGAAAGCTGACCCCGCTTCTGGCACTGCATAATTTCTTTTCCATTTGTGACAAATTACTGGTTTCAGCCTGGACCCTGACACCAACAACGTCCTCAACTCTCAGCCTGCACTTGATAAGCACCTTAGGCAAGTTTCTGGAAAAGTTGCTGCTCAAGATGGGCTGGTCACATCCCTGATGCCTGATGACTCTTATCCCTGAAAGGTTCTCATCTTTCTCCTTCCTTAAATGGGCTGAGTCTGGTGTCATGGGGGTGGTGTTTTTTGTCAAAGGACCTGGAGGTCTTAGCCTATGCTCTGCACAGTGTGATTTTAGGCAGACCACTTCTTCTCTAACTCAACAAGCATGTACTGACTGCCTGCCATGTGCTGGGCTCTGTGCCAAGGTATATGCTGGTGAACAAGACACCTGGGATGAACCTTGCACACTTGGTTTTTTTAATCTTTAAAAAGTAATGAAAACGTGCTTGTCTTCCACCCTTAGTGCACTTAACCCTCCCACCTTCAGCTATCGCGAGGCAAAACAAAGACAGTATATGTGAATGTGCTACACAGTCAATGAAGTTCTACAACCCTGCAAAACATTTTCTTTAGGGTACTCCAAGTTATGCTATGATAACTGCAGATATCAAGGCCATGAAATCTCTATCTTTCCCCGCTATGCCTTGACAAAGAGCAGCAAAATATCCTGGAAGGTCCTAATCATCCTAGAGCAAGACTGGATGAGGTGGGATTCCTATTCTGAGTCACATAGTGGTGGATATTGATGAAGATTTTTCTGATACAGTTCAGTTGCAAAGGCAAAAATCCAAGAGTCATTCTAGAAAGTTCTCTCTTGATCAACCCTTCCCCATCACCATATTCAAACTGCCACCATGCTCTGTTGATTTCCCACTTTCCTCCAGATGATTTCAGAATACTGTGTAAAATTGTTTGAAATCTTTCTTTTGCTCTTAGGATAAAGACCCACTGTCTATAGGCAGAAAAGAGCCAATCCCTCCTATTTAACATCATATCTAATACTTCTGTCTTCCAGCTTCCCTGACCTCTAATGCACCAGGGGGTACTGCCCCGGGGCCTCTGCACAGCATGCTTTTCTTGCCTCCTTCCTCATCCCCTTTCCTTACATATTCCTTTTGTCTCCCACCAATTTTGTATGTGGCCTCTGAAACATCAATTCCTTAGCAAACTTATCCCCAAGCCCTAAATTTGGACAATATTCTTTTCTTTTCTTGAGTCCCTATTACAGTTCATAAAACTTTGTGGTTTTTGTTTGTTTGTTTTGGTTGTTGTTTTGTTTTTTGGAGACAAGGGTCTCACTCTGTCCCCTAGGAGTGCAGTGTTGTGATCATGACTCACTGCCGCCTCAACCTCCCAGGTTCAGATGATTCACCTACCTCAGCCTCCAGAGTAGCTGGAATTACAGGTGTGTACTACCAAGCCCAGCTAAGTTTTTTTTTTTTTTTTGGTAGAGACTGGGTCTCACTATATTGCCCGGGCTGCATGCAACTTTTCTATCCTAAGCTAAGCATGTCCCAGTTTGTGAGATAACTTGACTATATGTCCCTATTGTGGGATATTTAATTTTAGGCTCCTTGTCTGTTTCTTTTTTTTAATTTTAATTTTAATTGTTTTGAGACAGAATTTTGCTCTTGTCACCCAGGCACCCAGGCTGGAGTGCAATGGTGCAACCTTGTCTCACTGCAACCTCTGCCTCCCAGGTTCAAGAGATTCTCCTGCCCCAGCCTCCCAAGTAGCTGGTATTACAGGCATGCACCACCACATCTGGCTAATTTTCTTTTGTGTTTTTAGTAGAGACAGGATTTCACCATGTTGCCCAGGCTGGTCTCAAACTCCTGACAGGTGATCCATCCACCTTAGCCTCCCAAAATGTTGGGATTACCAGCGTAAGCCACCGCGCCTGGCCTGTTTCTTCTTTCAAAGGTAAGCTCCCTGAGGGTAGATTCCTACTGAATGGATGAATGAACAAGTGGAGAGTAAAGAGCTTGACCATCTGCACTGGAGACAAAAGCTAAAGTCTGGAACATCAAACTGATGGCCACACTGAAATGAGAGCCAGGAAACCAAGCCTTCCCATGGGCCAGCATGGGACGCCTCATATCCATGGTCTGACCATCTCCTGCACATGGACATAGAGCAGAGAACACCATGAGCAGCAGGGGAGATTTTAAGAAAGAAGTAGAAAATAAAAGATCTCAATCCCCATGCCCGTGAGACATGAGGGCTCTGTTGCCCTGTGGATTCCGTTTTATGCTTCCTTTTCTTCTTGTCCTGTGCTTTTTCTTCTCTAGTAAAGTGCTCTGTATTCTAAACGTGGTAATAAACCAAGGGGCCTTGTCCGCTCTCATCTTTAACCAGAAACATAATCTCCTCATTAACCTTTGGGGGGAGGTTTGGCACTGCCCCTCAAGGGTCGGAGGCCAGAATGTTTGGGCATGCCTGTGGCCTTAGCTTCCTTGGTCAGCCTGAGTTAATGGGAGATCAGCGTGTGGGGCAGAGCTCTCATTTGCTGGGGGTGGAGGGGGTGCAGTCATTATTGGTTTCTGTGGCAAAACACTCTGGGTCTTTTGCATTTGAGAATATTGCTACTTATTTATTCATGTGTTTATTTATGGTTTAGAGACAGAGACTCACTCTGTTGCCCAGGCTGGAGTGCAGTGGTACAATCATAGCTCACTGAAGCCTTAAATTCCTGGGCTCAAGTGATTCTCCCACTTTAGCCTCCTGAGTGGCTGGGTTACGAGTGCACACCACCATGCCTGGATCATTCTTTTTATTTTTTCTTTTGTAGAGACAAGGTCTGGGTATATTGCCCAGGCTGGTCTCAAACTCCTGACCTCTAGAAATTCCCTCACCTTGGCCTCCTAAAATGCTGGGATTATAGGCATGAGCCATTGCACCTGGTGGGAGCATTGTTACTTAAAAGTTTGTACATATTCGTCCTGGGACTAGTGTGGAATCCTGAGGCCCCAGGAAATTCAGACTTATGTTTCATGATGGGGAGGGTCTGACTCCTTGTGTTATTCCTTCTGATCATACTCATCCAATGGGGAGAAATAAAATAAAGAGAATATCAGGTGAGTCACTCCATCTGCTATCATTTTGGCAACAAGAAATGGAAGCTGACCCAGCGCAATGGTTCATGCCTGTAATCCTAGTTCCTTGGGAGGCTGAGGTGGGAGAATGCTTGAGCCCAGGAGCTGGACACCAGCTTGGGCAACATGGCTAAACCTCATCTCTTTTAAGAAAACATAAAAATTGGGCAGGCGTGGTGGTGTGCACCTGTAGTCCCAGCTACTCTGGAGGCTGAGGTTGGAGGATCAATTGAGTCTGGGAGGTCAAGGCTGCAGTGAGCCGTGATTGTACCATTGCGCTCCAGCCTGGGTGACAGAGCCACGCCCTGTCTCAAAGTAAATGAATAAAAAGTGGGAGCTATTTCTGCAGCATCCACAGCAAACAGAGATGGACTTACTCCCTTAAATCTGAGCTGAGGATCAGTTGGCCAAATTATCACTGGGTAAGACGGTCTAATGCCAGCAACATTTCCTGGATATGAGAATTTTCAGAGCTCTTAGAAGGGGTTGGGCCAGGCATGTTGGCTCATGCCTATAATCCCAGCACTTTGAGAGGCCAAGGTGGGCAGATCACCTGAGGTCAGGAGTTCAAGACCAGCTTGGCCAACATGGTGAAACCCCATCTCTACTAAAAATACAAAAATTAGCTGGGCATGGTGGCAGGTGCCTGTAATCCTGGCTACTCGGGAGACTGAGGCAGGAGAATCACTAGAACCTGGGAGGCAGAGGCTGCAGTAAGCCGACATGGCACCACTGCACTCCAGCCTGGGCAACAGGGGGAGACTCTATCTCACTCTTAAAAAAAAGGGGGGTGGTGGAGGTTGGAGCCATGGGTGTCTGACTCTCCCTGGGATGATTTACATATATTATCTCATTTAATCTTCACAGCAAGCCTTTGAGGCAGGCAGCATGAGTCAGCTGAGGCTCAAAGAGATAAGGCCACCCACCCAAGATTGGGCAGCTGGTAAGCGAGATGCCACCTACACCCCAGTCCTACTTACTCGGAATTCCATGTACGCTGATGTTTGCTGTTACCACACTTTGTGGTTCTGCCACTATCATCCTTGTGAAGCTTGTGAAAGCTGCAGACATGCCACAGCTCAGCCTTCCCAATTATAAAAGGAGAATAAAAAATATCTCCAAGAGGATGGAGTTTTCTAGAGCTCCTTCTACCATCTAGTTGATGGCCCTTAGAAAATACTCAGTAAAATGAGAAAGCATTTTTAGTAGGAAAAGGTCAAATGCAGAAATCTTCTAGCTGATACCGTAAATCTTTAAAAACCCTCTTGACTTCTGTTCTAAGCACTTCCCAGTACTCAGGCCAAGAGAATCCCATTGCCTCTGAACCATTTTTGCAGAGAGTCAGGCATTCATTCATTCATTCCTTGAATGTTTCCTGAGCAGTTCTGACCAAAGCACAGGGGAGTCAGCCACTATTCCTACGCTCCAGTTGCTTCTGGGCTTGCGTCTTAGTCTTCTGGGCTGCTATAACAAAATAGCACACACTGGACGGCTTTTAAACAACAGAAACTTGTAGCTTCCACAGTTGAAGGCTAAAAGTTCAAGATCAAGGTGCTGGCAGACCTAGTGTCTGGGGAGGGCCCGCTTCTTGGTTCATAGAAGGTGACTTCTATGTGTCCTCAGATAGTGGAAGAAAAAAACAGTGGTTTCTTCCATCACTTGTAAAGACAGGAATCCCATTCATGAGCACTCTATCCTCATGACCTAATCACCTTCCCCACCCTGCCCACTCCCTAACACCATCACATGGGTTTCAACACATGAATTTTGGAGAGATGCAAACGTTCAATCCCTGGCATTTAATAAATATGTCTTGCAAGTAGCTTGAGGGTATAGGAAGCAAATGCTTTGGGAGCCCAGAGCAGTGTCCCTGGCCTGGCTTGACTGGACATGCAGCTTATCTTAGAAGCCCATGCGGGATGGAAGTTCTCAGGGGTTCACTCTTGGGGTTGCACCCTAGGCTCTCTCTGTTGCTCCCCTGCGAGCCACTGCTCCCCAGTTATCTGCAAGGGTTCACCTCTGGCTTTCAGGACGCAGTGGAGACTTGGGCACCCTTGGGCAATGGGACCCTTTCAGGTAGACAGATAAGGTTTATACCCAGTCTATAGGGCCAGATCAGGATCCTGGCATGACTATGGGCATCTTGGTGTGCCAGGGCTTCTCTCCAGCACCAGGGGACCCAGGATTGCCACTGTCAAGTATCTGGTAGTTCAGCTCAACACATGTGATATTTTAGCTTCTTGAATTTTTCTTGTTGGACCTTAGAGGCAGAGGACCTAGTTAATTATATTCCTTGGTTCAAGACACTTTATTACGATGTGTCAATTCTAGGCCCTCTGTTTTTATTTATTTATTTATTTATTTTACAGCTTTTATTTTAGAATCACAGGGTCCATATGCAGGTCTGTTACACGGGAATACTGCGCGATGCTGAGGTTTGGGATATGCTTGATCCTGTCACTCATGTAGTGAGCATAGTGCCCAATAGGCAGGTTTTTGGCCCTTGCCCCTATTCCTCCCTCCCCTGCCTTATAGTCCTCAGATGGGAACAATAGAGTTCCCATCTTTATGTTCATAAAGATGGGAAAAAAAAAACAAAAACGTGTACCCGACATTTAGCTCCCACTTCTAAGTGAGAACATGTTGTATTTGGTTTTCTGTTTCTGCATTAGTTTGCTTAGAATAATGGCTTCCTGCTGCATCCATGTTGCTGCAAAGGATATGATTTCACTCTTTTTTTGTGGCTGTGGAGTGTTCCATGGTGTATATACAGCACATTTCTTTATCTGATCCGCAGTTGATAGGCGCCTGGGTTGATTCTGTGTTTTCGCTATTGTGAATAGTGCTGTGATGAAGACATGGGTGCATTTTTGGTAGAACCATTTATTTTCCTTTGGGTCTACACCTGGTAGTGTGTGATTGCTGGGTTGAATGGTAGTTCAATTCTTAGTTCTTTGAGAAATCTGCAAACTGCTTTTCACAGTGGCTGCACTAATTTACATTCTGTCTGATCTCTGTTGTTTTTATTTTTAACTCTTCCCCCACTTTAAATTTTACACAGTAAAGTTGGAAGACATTTACAGTGATCACCTGTATACCTACCTAGATCCTACCTTGGCACATCATTATAGTTTAAAAATATCATTTTTAGTAGAGACAGGGTTTCACCATGTTGGCCAGGCTGGTCTTGAACTCCTGATCTCAGGTGACTCACCCATCTTAGCCTCCCAAAGTGCTAGGATTACAGGTGTGGCAGGCGCCTGTAATCCCAGCTACTCAGGAGGCTAAGGCAGGAGAACTGTTTGAACTCAGGAGGCAGAGGTTGCAGCGAGCCGAGATCGTGCTATTGGACTCCAACCTGGGCAACAAGAGTGAAACTCTGTTTCAAAAAAAAAATCATGTATCTATCCATTGATCTAAACTTGTATATGTTGATGAATCTACTCTTCAGATGCATTTCAAGGTAAATTGCAGCTATCAGTACACTTCCCTGAGAAGACTTGGGTATTTACTACAATATTTGTTTTTGGCGCCTTTTCTCTTTTTTTGTAAAGTTTACATAAAAATGAATACACAAATATTAAGTGCACTAATTATGGAGTGTTGACAATGTGTACACCATTACAACCCTAACCTCTATCAAGATGTAGAACAGTATCTTCTAGAAAGTTCCCTGAAGCCCCTTTCTGACCCATCCTCCACCCCACTCCACAGAGGCACCCACTACTCCAGTTTTTTCCATAATAGATTAGTTCTGCCTGCTTTGAATCTTCACCTATATAGAATCATAGATCATACAATCTTTTGGGTAGGGCTTCTTTTACTCAGCATAAAGTTTTCAGGCTTCATTTGTGTGCTGTAGGTATCAATAGTTTGTTCTTTTTTTCCTGCTGAGAAGTATTCCATTATACAAATATGCCAGAAATTTCTTTATCCATTTTCTTTAGGCCATTTGCCCCATTTGAATAAAACTGATGTGAGCATTTAGGTACAAGTCTTGATGTGATCTTAACGTTTTCATTTCTTCCTAATTAATACTTAAGAGGGGAACTGTCATGTCACTGGCTAAGTATGCTTTTAGTTTTGTAAGAAAATGCCAAGAGTTTTGCCAAAATGAATGTACTATTTTATCTTCCCACCAACAATATAGGAAAGTTCTCAGCGGCCCCACATCTTTGCCCATATTAGGTGTTGTTGGACTGAATATTAGGCATTTCGCCAGGTGATAAGCGGAGTCCCATTGCAGTTTTAATACACATTTCACTATTAGCTAATGATGTTGAGTGCCGTTTCTCATACTTGTTGGCGATCCCTTTATCTTCTTTCGTGAAGTGTTTTATTAAATATTTTTCTTTCATTTCTTTAATTGGGTTATTTGTCCTTTTATTATTGAATTGTGGGATCTTTTTTATGTCCTCCATAGTAGTACTTCATGAGCCATGTTTTACTTTTATTTTTCCCAGTCTGTGGCTTGTCTTTTATTTTCATAGTGGTTTCTTTTGAGGACCAGCATTTTATAATTTTGACAAAGTGTAAATCATCATGCTTTTCTTTTCTTTTCTTTTTTTCTTTTGAGACAAGTTTCGCTCTTGTCACCCAGGCTGCAGTACAATGGCGCAATTTCTGCTCACTGCAACCTCCGCCTCCTGGGTTCGAGCTAGCAATTTTTGGGTCTCAGCCTCCCAAGTAGTTGGGGTTACAGGCATGCGCCATTACGCCTCGCTAATTTTTGTATTTTTGGTACAGATAGGGTTTCGCCACATTGGTCACGCTGGTCTCAAACTCCTGACCTCAGGTAGTCTGCCTGCCTCAGCCTCTCAAGTGCTGGGATTACAGGCGTGAACCACCACACCTGGCCTATCATGCTATTTTTTTTTTAATGGTCACTGTGTGCTATGACCCTGTCCAAAATCTTGTGCCTGCCATTAGTTCACAAGGAGATTCTGTTTTCTTCTTAAAGCTTTATGATTTAGCTTGAATGTTTAAGTCTGTCGTCCATCTTATTTTGTTGAAAAACTTTTTTTCCCTGTTATATTAGTCCTTACTTATTTGTGAAAGAGATGTTCCCAGACCCCCAGCAGATGCCTGAAACCACAGAGAGTTCCAAACCCTACGTACCCTGTGTTTTCTCCTATACACACATATCTATGACAAAGTTTCATTTATAAATTAGGCGTAGTAAGAGATGAACAACAATAACTAAAAATGAAATAGGGCAGGCTGAGCACGGTGGCTCACGCCTGTAATCCCAGCACTTTGGGAGGCTGAGGTGGGTGGATCATCTGAAGTCAGGAGTTTGAGACCAGCCTGGCCAACATGGTGAAACTCCGTCTCTACTAAAAATACAAAAACTAGCTGGGCATGGTGGCATACGTCTGTAATCCCAGCTACTTGGACGGCTGAGGGAGGAGAATCACTTGAACCCAGGAGGCAGAGTTTGCAGTGAGCTGAGATTGCGCAATTACACTTCAGCCTAGGCGACAAGAGAAAAACTCCGTCTCAAAGTTATTTAAGGGCCATTTGTTGGGAAAAAAAAAGAATGAAATAGGACAATTAGACAATACACTGCTATCACAGTCGTGTGCATGCTGTTTCACTCTCTAAATAACTTACTGTACTGCACTCAGCCTTCTTCTTGTGATGACATGGGATGATAAAAGGCCTACGTGATGAGATTCCACGACCGTCAGTCTGATAACTGAGACAGCCACTGAGTGACTAGTGGTGGGCAGCACCTACAGCATGGATATGCAGGACAAGGGGATGATGTCCATCCTCCATGGGCAGAGCCGGTGGTGTGAGATTTCATCGTACTGTGCTGAACTCCCAGCAACTTAACACTTATGGATGGTTTGTTTCTGAAACTTTTTTTTTTGAGACAGAGTTTTGCTCTTGTTGCCTGCTCTAGAGTGCGTGCAATGGCACCATCTCAGCTCACTGTAACCTCTGCCTCTCTGTTTCAAGCGATTCTCCTACCTCAGCCCCCCAAGTAGCTGGGATTACAGGTGTCCGCCACCACGCCTGGCTAATTTTTTTTTATTTTTTTAGTAGAGACGGGCTTTCACTATGTTGGCCAGGCTGGTCTCAAACTCCTGACCTCAGGTGACCTACCTGCCTCGGCCTCCCAAAGTGTGGAATTACAGGCAGGAGCCACCACGCCCGGCCTGAAACTTTCTATTTAGTATTTTTGGACCAAGATTGACCACAGGTAACGGACACCCTGGAGAATGAAACCGTGGATGAGCAGGTGCAACTGTACTGTTTTAAAAATTGAATGAATGCATGAGTGAGTCCATTTCCTGGTTCTTCCTCTTCTTTTTAAAAAGTATGTCTTCTTTTGTCT
Source organism: Colobus angolensis palliatus (assembly GCF_000951035.1). NCBI lineage: Eukaryota > Metazoa > Chordata > Mammalia > Primates > Cercopithecidae > Colobus > Colobus angolensis. Next base: position 3,650,154 of record NW_012116166.1, read on the forward strand.
TTTCCTTCTCCATTCCCATGTCCTGTCCTCAAATATGAGATGCCATTTGTAATATGTTGAAACTATTCATTTCTTTTGTAAATGTTCTTGGAAAAGATGAATTTTTATTTTGTGTATAAGTGTCTTTATACAAATGATGTTGCACTATACATCTTATGGTGTTAACTACTGATCTATTAAAATAAGATATATATGATATCTACATGTCTTTATATCTAGCTATCGACTGATTAATCTATTGATCAGTTGATCTATCTATCTCTTTTAATAAGCCATTAACATTGCCATGAGCTAACACTTTCTTTCTTTTTTTTTTTTTGAAACAGAAACTTGTTCTAGCATCCGGGTTAGAGTGCAGTGGCATGATCTTAGTTCATTGCAGCTGGGTTCAGTGGCATGATCTTAGTTCATTGCAGCTGGGTTCATGCTATTCTCCTATCTCAGCCTCCCAAGTGGCTGGGATTACAGGCTCGCACCGTGATGCCCAGCTAATTTTTATGTATTTGGTAGAGATGGGGTTTCACCATGTTGGTCAGGCTGGTCTGGAACTCCTGGCCTCAATCTGCCTGCCTTGTTCTCCCAAAGTTCTGGGATTACAAGTGTAAGCCACCACACCAACCTGAGCTAACACTCTTGTGTCAGCATAATGCTGCTTTGTGTATCATGTCTCAACTCTCTAATCTCTCAGTGGTGGACATCTGCTCACCTCCAACTTTCTACTACCAAAATCAATGCTGCAGTAACATGGCCATAAATATCCTGTGGACCTGAATGAGAATCTCTTTGAGGTAGAAGCCCAGGGGCAGAGATCCTGGGTAATAGGATGTAGAAGACAGCATTTTCTAAAAATGGTGACCATACCTATCCCATCCTCATACACTTTCTACAATGTGAGGTTGACACTTCATTGAGAGGTGACATTCTTATTCTCTTTTCTTGATCCAGGGTTGGAGCCAGTTGAAACGGTACTACATAATGCTGAGGCTAGGTCATTGAAATATCATACACCTTTTTCTTGATCTGTGGGGCCTCTCACTCTTGGGACCCAGCCACCATGCTGAGTGGTGAAGATGAAGTCACCTGGAAGAATCTTGGTCAACAGCCTCAACTAGGATGCTAGCTGATGGCCAGCAAGCAAGTGTCAGGCATGGGAGTGAGTTTCTGGTGGTTCCAGCCCCCATCTATCAAGTCACCCCCAGCCTCTGAGCTACCCTGGCCACAAGGAGCAGCAATGAGCTTTCCCTATTAAGCACTGCCCAATTTGAAGACTAATGAGCAGAATAATAATTGACTTTTTAAAGCCACTGAGTATATGGTGGCTTGCTATGCAGCAAAAGAGAGCTGGAATGCATGAATTCAGGGTTTGAATCTCCAAGAAATATTAGAGGTGGCCCCTTTGCAGGGCTTCAGAGTCTATTCTCCCATCATCAGTGCCCCAGACCCCTCCACCCTCATGTCTCTGCTATTTACTTAGCATTGCCTCTTACTAATTTTGCCTAATAGTTGCCAAGTAACAGCTCATCCATTAAAATTGTGCTTTTCTGGCCGGGTGCAGTGGCTCACGCCTGTAATCCCAGCACTTTGAGAGGCCAAGACGGGCGGATCACGAGGTCAGGAGATCGAGACCATCCTGGCTAACACAGTGAAACCCCATCTCTACTAAAAGTACAAAAAAAGTAGCTGGGTGTGGTGGTGGGCGCCTGTAGTCCCAGCTACTCAGGAGGCTGAGGCAGGAGAACGACGTGAACCCGGGAGGCAGAGCTTGCAGTGAGCCAAGATCGCACCACTGCACTCCAGCCTGGGCTACAGAGTGAGACTCTGTCTCAAAAAAAATAAAAATAAAAATAAAAAAATTGTGTTTTTCTGATTACTAACAATTTTGAACACTTCTTCACATGCTTCTAAACTTTTTGGATTTTCCCTTCTGAGAACTGCTTGTTCATACGTTTCCCTCATATTTATATTAAGCTGCTGACTTTCTGTTTGTTTTGCAGGAGGTCCTCTAGTCTTGATATTAGTCCCTTGTTGGTTTCAGTCATTGTAAATATCTTTTTGCATTCAGTCACCTGACTTTGACAGTTGTGTCCTAGTCATAGCAGACAAAGGACAGAATGAGAGATTCCATGGAGAAAGAGCCCCATCTGTGCCATCATTGTCCTAAGCTCTTTCAAGCAGTTCTCAATAACATTTTCTCACATTTTTGTACAATGCCCTGCCATCTAAAAATACGTGTGTATTTATGAGTTTAGTTATTCAAACAACACTGAAAGATATTACCACTCTCCCTGTATTTCGTAGCTTGGTAAATGAATGCCTAGGTAGCTGAAGTGACCTGCCCAAGGTCACACCATTTTTACATGTCATCAAAAAATATTTAGCATCAGCTCCATTCTTCCCAGGGTCCAACAGAGCTGAGGGCTGAGGGCAGAGAAAGGACTTCCATTGGATCAGGTGATGATTCAGTCCCTCAGGAGAGGTGAAGACTGCTGAGTGGACCCAAGTGATTCAGCCTTGCAGCCAGGGGTCTGGAGACAAGCCCTGCCTGTATTACCAGCTCCATGTTTGGGTGAAACATTTCTCCCATCTAGGCATACGTTTCCCAATCCAGAAAACAGGTTCAATCGTCATAATGACAGTGACCTCCCAAATGAATCAGGAAAGTTGAAAGAAGTAATATAAACTGCGAAGTATTTTTATCCAAAAAGTCTAAGGAATTAGTTCATCTGGACAAGGACCCTGGGTTGGAGTAGCTATGTCAGGGTTTCAACCTCCGCTCAGGTCCTGAAAAACTGTGTGGCCCTGGGAAAACTCCACCTCTCTGGGCTGCAGCTTGCTCATTGATCCGAGGTGGGACCTGAATCACATCTCTATAGGCCCCTCCAGCCTAGAGATTCAAGCTGAACCTGCGCTAGGGCCAGAGGCGGTTCCCAGGGAAAGAGCAGGTATGCGTGTGTGTGTGTGTGTGTGTGTGTGTGTGTGTGTGTGTGTGTGTAAGTGTGCATGTCTGGCTTGTGCACGTATAAGTACACCTCTGAGTTCACATGCGCTTTTGAGCCTGTGTAAGCAGGTGCATATATGTGCATATGTTAGGCTATGCTTGTGTTTCTGAGCATGCGTGTATGTATGTGTGTGTGTGTATATATATATATATATATACTTGTGTGTATCTATGCATGTATGCATATGTGTTTGTATGTGAAGAGAGTGTTATATCTTGAAAAAATGTTTTTGAGAATTAATAGATGTGCGTCTTTCCCTTGAATTTCCTGGATTGTACCCCAAGGCCCTTTCTTCCCACACAATAAGAAAGGTGTAGTTTGCTGTTCTGGGTACTGGGTGGTGGTGACAGAAGGTAGATGGTAGGGACAGGTGTCACGGAAGTGTCCAGATGGGTGTGTACTCTTGCTTCCTTGGGTTTTCAAGCCCTCCTCTCTCTGGAGATTCCCAGGTTGGGCTGGTGGAAGACGAAGGAATCAGGAGGACAGGACAAACAGGGCTGAGAACAGAAGCGCCTGAGCAGGGGGAGCCTGGCCTTCTTGGCCTCTTCCTATGCTCTGATGGGCACCAGGGCCTAGCAGCAGCCCACAACAGACACTCACAGGTGTGTTGAGACTGTGTGTGCTGGGGGTGGGGTCTCTGCTGCTGGGAACAGGCTGTGTTCCCAGCCCTGAGATGAAGCAAGCAGTGCCGGGGTTGAGCAGGACTGACTTTGCTGCATGGGAAAGGGTAGGGATGAGGAGCAGGGGCTGCCCCGGTCCAGCCAGATCCAGGCTCTGATGGACATGGCAGGCCTCACTCCTTCTCCTCCAGCCCCATGGGGCGCTGTGTTAGCCTCTTCTTGCTGCACCACTTCCAGAGCCACCTGGGCCTGGCAGTTTGTCACCACTAAAAGCCTCATATCCTGGCTCCCCCTGCACTATTAATCTCAGAAAAACGCATTGTCAAACCTAATGAAAAAGGGGAAGCCACCAAGGAGAAGGTGTCCACACCTCGGGCTGACAGTTGTCAGGCAGGCGGGCAGCAGCATCCTGCTGGGGACAGAGCTGGATGAACAGAAACAGTGGGAAGTGCCTGGGGTGATAGGCACATGGACTCAGGACCCCGCGCACGGGGTGAGCTTGTGCTTGACAACAGCAGGGGAGGGAGGACCAAGGACAGGAGGCCTGGGGCCTGGAGGGGACACTGTCACGGATATGGGGCAGCACTCCCAAAGAGAAGTGCCACCTGACCAGGACTCCCAAAAAAGGAAGCCCCTGGCAGCTGCCAGCTGTGTCCCCAGCCCTGTCCTTTCCTCTGAGACCAAGCAAAGGGGGAAGGACTGAGCTCCAATCAGAGGCCATCAACGGAAGGGCCTCAGGCCTCACCTGGCCCATTAAAAGGTTTCACTTGGTCTGTTGAGTGTTGAAATTGTTTTCAATGATATAAAATTCTTAATTGGAATAGCCTATATAAAGAGCGAGATTTGCAATTTCTCCTGAAAAATGAAAAACAAAAAAAAAAACTTACCATTTTGTGTTTGGGGGTGTGATGAGCTGTAGCTGCAGGTTTGTGACTGGTGGGCATGGGCTTGCCGGCCGCCCTGGCCGCAGCACTCTTGGCAGCTGGCCACATCTCTTGCCACTCACTGGGGCAGCCGTGGAAGTCTTGGTTATTCATAGATGCCAAGAATCTTCAGTGTCCTGCAGCTGCGTATGAATTTCTCTCTCTGCTCTCCCTCAGCCATGTGTTGGTGCTATAGGGCAAGCCAGGGTTTTGCTAGCATGAAAATCAAAGGCAGTATATTTTAGCTTTCCCATCACAGCCCCTCTCCTGTCCCCTTCTCATTCCAGGACTGGTTCTCTCTCTTCTTCAGCCAGCATCGTAGTCCACAGGCCTCCCTCCAAAGGCTCCTATGAGCCCAGAGATCATAAGTTAATCTCCCCCTGGACCCACCACACCCCTTGTAGATTTCCCAGGCTGAAGACTGAGAATTTGGATCTCTTTCAACAGGCAGTGCATTCTGTTGGCAAATGGGTTCTGAGCATCTCCTGCCATTGTGTGCCCAGATGGGGGAACAAGGGGAAAGAGAGCACCTGTCACATCACAGGTCCAAGGCTGCCAGAGAGTGACCAAACCCAGAGAGGTAACATGTATGTGACAGAGGAGTATGAAGCAGGCCGGAGTCAATTAGGAGGGCTTCCTGCAGGAGGAGGAACTTAAACTGGGCTGGTGAGTGAGTGGAACAGGGTGAAGAGCTTGCTTGCTGGAGCAGGCTAGGCCTGAGCTCCAGGATTTGATCTTTTGGGTATAGCTATGTGCATTGGGTGTGGCATTTAGGATCTGTAGACCTCAGCCTCAGTATCCGAAATGGAAATGGTTCTAGTGTCCACACCCTTTCCAGCCCCACCTACTGCAAGGCTCAGCCTATGTCTTTCCGGAGTGGTTTGGTCATGTTTGCTGGAATGGCTATGGTGACTGGGGAAAAAGAACTAGAGAGTTCTACCAGTTTTCTATCAGACAAGAGCCTGTGATAGGCTGAGGGAAGCTGAGCAGAAAATAAGCTAAGGGTCACAGTGGTCCCCAAGCTCAAGGAGAATCGGCAAAGCTGCATTATAATTTCAAAAGTATGTGTACGGTATCAAATAACTGTTGGCCTCAATGTTAACCTGGGATCCTTGGCCTCTGGGAAGGATGGTGTCTTCTTATGCCCTCTCCTTCAACTCTCAGGATGAGAAACTACAATTCTGAGTGGAGGGAAGGACATCCCTTAGTTCATGGGGCCAGTGGGAGGCTTTCTCCCACTGGGAGGCCTCTTTGGGTCTTCCAGATGGCTGGAAGGGGCCCTTTACCCTTGCAGGAATAAGGGTGAGACCAAGGGAAAAGACACCATTAGTGCCTGGCTAGATTTTAGTATGGCACCCACTGCAGATGACCCTCTGAAGATCTGGGGTACACACCACAGATCACCCTCTGGAGGTCCGGTACGCCCACCGCAGATCACCCTCTGCAGATCCGGGATGCCCACCACAGATCACCCTCTGGAGGTCCAGGACGCCCACCGCAGATCACCCTCTGGAGGTCCGGTACGCCCACCGCAGATCACCCTCTGGAGGTCCGGTACGCCCACCGCAGATCCCCCTCTGGAGGTCCGGTACGCCCACCGCAGATCACCCTCTGGAGGTCCGGGACGCCCACCGCAGATCACCCTCTGGAGGTCTGGGGCAACCACCGCAGATCACCCTCTGCAGATCCGGGGCACCCACCACATATCACCCTCTGGAGGTCTGGGGCGCCCACTACAGATCACCCTCTGGAGGTCTGGGGCATTCACTGCAGATCACCCTCTGCACATCCGGGGCACCCACCGAAGATCACCTTCTACAGATCTGGGGCATTCACCCTAGATCACCCTCTGCAGGTCTGGGGCGTTCACAGCCAATCACCCTCTGGCAGATCGCCCTCTGGCCAATCACCCTCTGCAGGTCGGGGCGTTCACAGCAGATCACCCTCTCCAGGTCTGGGGCACCTGCTGCAAATCACGCCCTGGAGGTCTGGGCAGTTCTTGAGCACAGGCACATGCATTTTGGTATCCTGAGGCGAATTCACTGGTGTCATTTTCCCAGCTTCTTGGAGTCTGCCCTTTCCACGGATGCAGAGAAATTTTCCATTTCAGTGACCTTCTCCACCTGTATTTCATGACTCGCGTGCCACCCTCTCCTCCGAGCTTTCAGCTGAAGCCACATTTCTAACCCCAGCATCCCACTGTGCCTCCACTCCAAGCTCTTTGCACCTGCCAGGTGAGACAGGGCTGATCAGAAGATGCTGTGATGAGATAAGTCACTTTCCCCTCATCGCCCTGAGGACTCTCATAGCCTCCTGTTCTGTGAGATGTCTTCTAGAAAGTGAATTTTCCCGGAGGCCCTGGGAGCAGGAGCACCCTGCCCCTTGGGGATCTCATTGGCCCCTCCAGGTGATTCCTACCAGATGGTTTCCATGTTTGGGGCTGGTCCACACTGGAGGGTCAGGCCCTATCTCATCAGTATTTGTGCCCCTCCGAGTTCAGAGCTGGCAGAGGGGCATTCAATGACCGTTTGCAAAGAAAATGTGTGAGTTGCAGAGATTCTCTCAGACCTATGCTACAAGCCTGTTGAGAGAATGAGCATTTGCGGGAAATAATAGGTGGGAGAAGTTGAGACTGTGACCCGCAGAGAGCTCATCAGCACTTTGGCAACCTTGGATCTCCACATACGGCTCAGCCAGGCTGTGATTTACCTACTCACGTGTCTCAGTCACTCTACTAGGGCTGGGAGGCAGAGAGAGAAAAGGTAGGAGGGAAGGGAGGGAAGGAGGGGAGGAGGAAAGGGGGCAAGGAGGAAGGGGGAAATAAAAGACTTATTTTGCGTAATAGAGATGGAGAGCACTCGGGGTGGGGGTGCTGGGTATGAAACTTATACTTTTGTAAACACACGAAAAGAGAAAAATAATAGATGTGCAGGTAGGTTTGCTGTTCCGTTCATCACTGCCCCTCTAATGTCGACAGCCAGCCCTAAAGTCCAAATGCCCTATCTGGGGTAGCCTGCAGGAATCCGTCCTGTGCTGCAATCCCTACAGGAGCCTGGGGACGGTGCACTGGTGAAAGTCATCAGGTGTGTCTTATTTTTAGCAGCCGGGGAATGTGGACACCTGTGGGTCAACCCTGGGATTCAAATCATGTTCCCAGGTCTCAAATTCTCTCTTGCTCTTCTCTTCACCGATGTGGGCTCTAAAGTTACAAATCCCTCCTGGACAGTGGAGGTGGAGTGTGGCCAGTTGTCATTTTGACAGGTCTTCCTTGCTTCTGTCCTCAACTGTTCAGGTGACCCCCAGACGCATGTGGCTGACTGTGTGTGGCCTGTGTAGACCTGGGCAGTTTGGTGGTTTCCTTAGTAACCTGAGCATGCTGGAAAGGCACGGTTTTCACATGGGCCAGGTAGGGGACAGTCACTTCAACTCGCCAGGTAAATGGCAGTGGGACAGGGCACTGACTGGGCACACTCAGGAAAACCTCACAGAGCACAGAAGAAGACGGATGCATACACCGTCTCCATACAGCCTGAGAGACCGCATCACCCTGTGTCTGCAGCGACACAGACTGTTGGATCTTCAGTCAATTCAGAACACATCAACCCATCAGTCACTCATTTACCATCATTTCTTCTTTTGTCTTCTTTTCTTTTTTTGAGACAGAGTCTCACTCTGTCACCCAGGCTGGAGTGCAGTGGCACCATCTCAGCTGACTGCATCCTCTGCCTTCCAGGTTCAAGTGATTCTCCTGCCTCAGCCTCCCGAGTAGCTGGGATTACAGGTGCACACCACCATGCCTGGCTAACTTTTGTATTTTCAATAGAGACGGGGTTTCACCATGTTGGCCAGGCTGGTGTCGAACTCCTGACCTCAGGTGATTTGCCCACCTCAGCCTCCCAAAGTGCTGGGATTACAGGCATGAGCCACTGTCCCTGGCGCATTTACCATCATTTAAACAACTCAAACTCATGCGCCTCCTTCTAACTCTAGCTCTGTTCAAGAGCAAAGGCCACTGGACATATGTTGGATCCCACTGTCTCTCTAGCACTGTGACTCCCACACCTCGGTGCTCCTCGGCAGCAGCTGGAGGGCTGCGCCCCAGACCCCCAGAGTTCCTGACTGAGGAGGTCTGGGATGAGGCCTGAGAATCTGCATGTTTAACAAGGTCCTAGGTGACACCGATGCTGCCAGTCTGGGGACAGCACTCACCGTAGTCAGAGAACGGTGGTCCACTGGAAACGTGTGAATCCTGGGCCAGGCTGGATTTATCCAGGGTTTTACTTCTCCTCCTGCTCTTCTTCCTTTCCTAGAGTCAGGCTGGGAGAACTGAAGGCAGTTGGGACAGAGGTGTTTGGAGGTAACGCATTGCATATGTTCTCCTTGTTCTCCTGCCCTACTCTCCTCCACTCCCTTCCACGGCTGTAAGCTCGCTCCTCTGCTGTGGGCTTTCCTCTGTTCCTCAGTCACCCTCTGAACGAGGGCACCTTTCAGGTGATGACACAGACACTCCACAGACGTCTGCTGGCTGCCCGGTCTCCAGATGCCCTGCGGAGATGTGATTGGAAGAGTTTGGGGCAATTCCAAGGGAGTCAGTTGAGAGAATCATCCCAGTTGGTTGGAGGAGGGCAAAGAGGTAAGACTGAGAGGAGAGGCTCTGTAGCATGAGCACGCAGGAGCATGCCAGGGGCAGGGCGGGCACAGGAGTGGGGGACAGGGGTGTGTGCTATCCTCCCAGGCAGGTAAAGCCCAAAGCCATGCACAAAGGGAAAATCACCAAGAGGCAAAGTGACCACTGAATAATCTCCCAGGATCTGCCAACTCAATGTTGTTGTTGTTGTTTGACACAGGGTCTTGCTCTGTCACTCAAGCTAGAGTGCAGTGGCGCCATCATAGCTCAATGCAACCAGCACCTTCCAGGCTCAAGCAATCCACTCCTCTCAGCCTCCTGAGTAGTTGGGACTACAGCCACATGCCACCACACTTGGCTAATTTTTTTTTTTTTTTTTGTAGTAACACAAGGTCTCACTTGGTTGCTCAGGCTGGTCTCAAACCCTTGGGCTCAAGTGATCTGCCCACCTCAAACTCCCAAAGTGCTGGAATTACAGGCGTGAGCCAGTGTGCCCGGCCCCAAGTTGAGACTGAGAAAGCTTTTCAGTGATGCCTCCACCTCAGTCCCACTCTGAGACATAGATTCTGTCCACCCCAGTAGACCAGGGGGCAGAATCTGTGCTACTTCATTGTAATTGTAAGCTTTTGTTTTTTATTTTTAAACTTATTTTTTTTTCATATGAGTTATGTGGATGGTTGAATCCTCGTGATTTCTTCTTGCACAGGATACAGCATCCCGAAATTCACCTTTGGAGCAGTAATCATATAGTTTATTGCACAAATCAGGCATTTTTTTTTTCTTTTAACAAAGTTAAGATCACAAAATTTTGTATCTTGCTTTTTACATGTTATAGCATATAAATACTTTCTGTTTGACTGAAGTATCTACTTAATCAAAAAGGCTGATGCTTGTGTAATATTCCATTTTATGAGTGTATCATAATTTATTTCATTATTTCCACATTATTGAACATTCAGTCTTTTATTCTTCTACTTGTCATTGCCATTTTTGTATAAGGAGGACATCTTTGTGTGCACATCTTTGTGTTCATTATGGATTGTTTCCTTAAAAGAGATTCCTGGAAAAGCATTATTAGGTGAATAAAATGATTGTCTTTTAATCCCAAACAGGCTCACGGTACCTCCTTCCTCAACTTACTAAAGAAGAAAAAATCAAGAAGTCGTGAAACTGGGTCCTGTCAACGTCTTACTCCAGAAACCTCTAGCAAGAGCACCGCCACGCTCCCCAGGGAGAGGTGGAAGGCCCTGCTTCCTCTCCATCCACACAGTCTTCTCCCTGGGAATTAGATAGAAAATGCTGATGTAATTGGTGTTCAAGCTTCCAACACAAAATTAAAAGACTGGCCAGAAAAAAAAAAAAAAGAAAAAATATTTTGTGTCTTCAGACATCAAGGCAGCCTGCACAAGCCTTCTGAGCACAGATGTTGAGAGGTCAGAGAACGGGAAACCCAGGGTCCTCCCCTGCCAATGCTGGTGGCCAGTCTTGGAAGACGTGGGTCTCCTGCCAGCTTCCCTCCCCACCTGTCCCAGAGTCAGAAGGTGAACATCTTTAAGCCTAATGGGGCGAATGCTTACTATACTAGGAGCTCATTTGTAACATAAGGAACCTACTACAATCCCACTCCTCATGCAAAATTGCCAATTTATGGCAATATTCCTTGTTTAGAAAACAAGGCTATCCAAACACTATAATTACAACGTGCACCAGAAGCTGAGAGTTCCCTGCATTAATGCACAGGCTCCAGATACATTCGTCAAATAGAGTTTTTTTTTTTCTTTTTTTTTTTTCTCTTTGCCTTCTTCTCTGGGTACTTTTAAGTTCAGGGACAGAGAACATGTCTTCATTAGAAACATTAACATTCACAGGCTGTAGTAAATTTTGACAGTGAAAAGGTCTCCGTAACCTTTAGTTGTGCAGAAATTTACTTCCCAAGAAAATTACATCTGGCACTGTCTTAATTAATGCTAGCTTTCTTTTCTGAAAATTGTGGGCTTGTCAGTAAAAAAGGCAGAAAAACCTGAATTTAAAAGGCTGGACACAAAAGACGCCGAGAAATAAAGCTCTGTGAGATTTCATAATATTGCTCTGTTTTTGTTCTACAGTAAGAAGATGAAAAGATCTCATTTGATTTTGCCAAATGCAGCAACATACATGTAATGTAGAATTGATTTGCATTTTCTCTCTTTTGTCTCTGAGTTTTATCATGTAAAGTGTGCCTGGGAAGGTATTCTATTTTAAAAGCAATAGGTCAAATAAAATCCATACCTATGAGGAAAAAAAAAATAATATATGACTTCATTTTTTTAGCCTTTCTCTAACTGCTAGTATTAATCGCAGCTAACAGGAAGAACCGTGGCTGTTTTCACATGTGAATTTTGATTATCTGACATTCTCTCTCCTGGTTTAAAATGGGTTCTCAGTATGATGGGAGAGCTTGGTTTTGAGTCCGGAAATTTCTATTTTGTATGGCTCGGACTTCTATTTTGAAAAGAAGATGCTTTGGCTTTCTTTAGGGTTTAGAGATTCCCCTATTCAGCTTTGCATTTTGATGATCTAGCATTACCTTTCTCTAGTTTGAGAAAGGAGCCTCAAATAACACGGTCCTAAGTCGTTCTTTCCAATGTATGCTTTGTGTCAGGGGGCATGAAACATGGTTTTTGTTTGTTTGTTTGTTTTTTAAATTTAACTTCCAGGATACATGTGCAGAACGCGCAGGTATGTTATTTAGATATACATGTGCCACGGTGGCTTGCTCCACCTATCAACCTGTCATCTGGGTTTTAAGCCCTGCATGCATTAGCTATTTGTCCTAATGCTCTCCCTCTCCTTGCTGCCCAGTCCCCCGACAGGCCCCAGTGTCTGTTGTTCCCCTCCCTGTGTCCATGTGTTCTCATCGTTCAACTCCTATTTATAAGTGAGAACATGCGGTGCTTGGTTTTCTGTTCCTGTGTTAGTTTGCTGAGGATGATGGTTTCCAGCTTCATCCATGTCCCTACGAAGGACAGAATCTCATTCCTTTTTATGGCTGCATAGTATTCCATGGTCTATATGTACTACGTTTTATTTATCCAGTCTATCATTGATGGGCATGTGGGTTGGTTCCATGTCTTTGTTATTGTAAATGGTGCTGCAGTAAACATACATGTGCATGTGTCTTTATAGTAGAGTGATTTATATTCCTTTGAGTATATACCCAGTAAGATGCTTTTAAAAATGTCTTAGTCTTGATGTGTGTACAGGAGGCTGGAGAACTAGAAGGTGCGTGGTCTTGGAGAAGCTCTGTAGCCATCAGGACCACCCTGGAGCTGGGCAGGGTGGCTCTTGCCCATAATCTCAGCACTTTGGGAGGCCGAGGCAGGTGAATTACCTGAGGTCAGGAATTCGAGACAGACAAGCCTGGTCAACATGGCGAAACCCTGTCTCTACTAAAAATAAAAAAACTAGCCAGGCTTGGCAGCAGGTGCATGTAATCCCAGTTACTCGGGAGCCTGAGGCAGGAGAATCTCTTGAACCTGGGCGGCGGAGGTTGCAGGTGAGATTGTGCCATTGCATTCCAGCCTGGGCGACACAGCGAGACTTTGTCTCAAAACAACAACAACAACAACAACAAAACAAAACAACAACAGCAGCAGCAACAAAAACCACCCTGGATTCTGATGATGGGAGACAGAAGGGGTGACGTGTCCAAAGTCATACTGCAGAACTGGACTCAGCTCCCAGCCTCCCGAGTCCTGTCCTCACCACTCAGCAATACCCTCTACAATAGCACACAGGAAGGAGGACTCTCACCTGTTCCACCTGCATTGTGAAGCCTAAGAGAACAGCGATGGGATCATTGATCTGGATTTGGGCCCAAAAATGTGGGGCAGTCCTGCCATGGAAACTCGAGGGGATTTTAATGGTATCCAGCCAGCGTGGTGTACAGCTAGGGCATGCCTGGACACTTTCAGTCCCCCCGAGGTCAGGGAAGAAGACTGTCTTTGGCTCCAGCATAGCTTGAATGTCTCTGTGACATTGGCTGGCCACCCCTTTTAATAGAAAGAGAAGGACTCAGGCTTCATCAAACCTTCATATTGAGCCAAAATTTAATTACATGGTTTGTTTCCACTATAAGTTCTTTTTAATGGTTATTTCATATTTATGGTAAGTGCTATTAGTTTTCTATTCATAGTAATAATATAAAACTTCTTTTAAAAATTAAATCCATTTAAGTAAAAAAGAATGAATATAAATTCAATAAAAATATTAAGTAAAATAGAGTACCAATGGTTCCCCGGGTGTGGTCAAGAATGATGAGGGTGCTAGAGGAAAGCTTAGGGTTCAAGTTAGGCAGAAGTTGCTATAGAGGACAGAGAGGAGCAGGTGGAGGGGACGCTCTGTTCTGGACCCCCGGGTGGGATATGTCTTCCTCAACGTTCCAGGAGCTTTTTACATGAAGGAACCCATTATACATAATTTACGTGTGTTGATCAAATGATGAGTGGGCGCCTCTCGCTCATTTAATAACTCACCGTGGAGCCTGTTGTAGAGACGCCCCTTGTCTCCATGCTTAACAGACTCTCCTGCTGCTCCATGACAGCTGGATAGGAGGCAATATTTTAAGATAAAGGGATTATTAAAATAGTGTGTGTGCTGTGTTCACACTCCCGTGTGCTTCCTCTTTATCTGAGTTGTTGTCGAGTGCCATGTAATTTAATAAATTATAACATATTTATAAATAACACCTCAGGTTAATGTCATCACGCATTTTTCACAACTTAGCATTGTACACAGAACGAGTGGGCAAGTCAGGGGAGAAGGGGTCTAAAATGCAAAGAAAAAGGAGGGTGCTCACAGTGCCAGGTGGGAGTGGGCTTCTCCCCTGAAGACAGCAGCTTGTTTAGGGTCACCGATGTGCAGTGGGTGGCCTACAGGTCCACTGGAGGCTGACGGACATGCATGCAGTCTGTGGAAGAGCTTTGGAGGCTGCGGAAATATGGGGTCTGGAGTGAGTCTATGGGGAGTCCATGGGGACCGCTGGGGGTCCTTGGTGGTCAGTGTGGGTCCATGTGGGGAGTGGTAGGAGGGATCAGAGTCCAGATCTAGACTCTGCCTGAACCTCCTGCTAGACTTTCACCCCCTCTCTCCCTCTCCAACCCAGGGCCTCAGTTTGCCCCCCCAGACGCTTAGGCAAGAGGCTCCTGTCCTTATTCTAGGATTCTAGTTTCCTGTAGAAGACAGAACCATTAGCAGGTAGCTGCATTATGTTTAGATGTCTCAGACTTGTCGGGGGCTGTGGGAGTGTGTGGGGGCAGTGGGAGTGTGTTCAGGACTATGGGAGCCCATGGCTTTGGGAAGGGGCTCAGGGCAGACATTGTCCAGGCAGGCTGCCTGCAGCTGAACTGACCATCTACCTCTTCATATCCTACCTGCCTGGCTTGTAACTGCTCAGGAAATTAAACACTCCATTTGAACAATGAGAGCTAAAACCAGAAGAGAGAAAATCAAAAGATCTGAGATGAGCCAATTCCTCCTCATGTGAGACTCGGCTCCAAGTGTCCTGGGAGTGAAGACAAAAGAGAAACTTGAGACCACCACTCCCCACACTCTAGCACACGTGCAGAGCACCCGGCAATCTTGTGGAAATGCGGATTGTGATTCGGGAGGCCTGGGCAGGCATGTGAGGGTGGAACCACACTTTGCGAAGTGACTTTGGACAGTCTGGTGCTCAGAGCCTGCAAAAGAAAGCCAGCAAAGCCACAGGCAGAGATGAGCTTTGCAGTGGAGTTTAAGCAGCTCAAATCCATGCCCTGGACCATCAGGCACCCAGACCCAGAGGGCTGATTTTCACACAAGGTTGGGGCTCAGCGGATGCAAAGCTAAATGGAAAGATGCCACCCAGGAGGGATCAGAGTCCAGGCCTAGACTCTGTCTGAACCTCCTGTAAGCTTTTCATCCCCACCATCTCCCACCAAGGGCCTCGATTTTCCCACAAGGAGCTTAGGCAAGAGGCTCCTGTCACTATTCTAGGATTCTAGTTTCCTGTAAGGGATAGAACCATTAGCAGGTGACTGTATTATGTTTAGATGTCTCAGACTTGATGTGAGTTGGGACTCCTGTCCCAAATTACCTTCCTTGCCTCCAGCCAAGTTGCCCGAAGTGCTATCATTGGTGCATCATTCCTTTGAGGACAAAGAGGCTTACTTACAACATGTCACGGCACACAGGGAGGCGGCAAGCCCAGGCTTCTCTGAGTAGACCATCTTCTCTCGCAATCAGGTAGGGGATGAGGGAGGCTGCTTGGGGAGAGAGGGCTGGCTTCAGAGGCACATAGTGACTTGTCCCCTAGGCTGTCTCCAGGAGCAGAGCACACAGGAAGCCTTAGGTGAGCTCTGATCTGCAAAGACAAAGGTGTCCAACTCCTTCATGGCCCAGAGACAGTGTTGCTTCTCTAGGCAAACCCGAATGCGAGAGATGCCGAGCCTTTGGAAGGTGGCCTCAGCTGCAGCTTCCAGGAGTCCCAGAGACTGTGGGCATGCATTTTCCAAGCAGTATCCTCTTGTCCCTAGGCAGAGGTTGTTCCTTCTCTGTGGCTCCACCAAGAGTGCTGTCCTGGGGCTTCCTAACCATTTCAGACCCTCTGTCCAACCACCAGGTGCAGAGAGGGTACTGGAAATAGTAGACACCCACCTTGGACTCATGAGGGGCCTTGACTGGGTCCCTGCACTAGGAGAGCTCCCTTCCTTCCTGGGCATCCAGGGGGCTGTTGAGTCGATGTTCAACATGGAGCAGAGAGCTCCAGAGATGCTCCCAAGAATTAGGGATCTCTGGAAGCCAGAGACTGGAAAGCCCCCTCTAGAACGCAAGGACCAAAGGTGTCTCTTTTTGTCTATTTTATTTTTTTATTTTATTTTTGACTTTTATTTTAAGTTCACTGGTACATGTGCAGGTTTGCTACATAGGTGAACTTGTGTAATGGGGGTTTGTTGTACAGATGATTTTGTCACCCAGATATTAAGCCTAGTATCCATTAGTTGTTTTTCCTGATCCTCTCCCTCCTCCCACATCCCGCTCTTCAATAAGCCCCAGTGTGCGTTGTTCTCCTCTATGTGTCCACATGTTCTCATCGTTTAGCTCTCACTTATAAGTGGAACATGTGGGATTTGGTTTTCTGTTCCTGTGTTACTTTGTTATGGATAATGGCCTCCAGTTCCATTCATGTCCCTGAAAAGGACATCATCTCATTTTTTCTATGACCGCATAGCTTTCCTGGTGTATATGTATCACATTTTCTTTATCCAGTCTACCGTGGATGGGCATTTAGGCTGATTCCATGTTGTGGCTATTGGACCAAAGGTTTCTAAGTGGGAAACCCGGGGCCTCAAAGGGCTGCTGGATGAACTAGAAGGGAGATTGTGAGCCCATAACAGTGACATGAAATATGTGCACCTATGCATTTCCATCCTTGTTGACATTCTCAGAAAGGCTTTTGATGCTAAAATATCAAACAATAAATAAAACAGGACAAAACACCCTTCATTTGCAGACTTGCCTAGGGTTCATAGAGTAAGGCTCTTTGGAATGTTTTTCTCCAGACCAACTTTGCTCCTAAGCCTCTTTTCTGACATGTAATGTCTCAGAAGAGAAAAGGCAAATCCGTTTCTTCTGGGAAACTCAGGCCTCCTGAGTGTGAAATCAAATCTCTGCACACTGAGCTAGCCCTCGCATTCCGGCTGCTGGGCCCTGTCCAAACCCTGGTGAAGAGGAGATCCAGGACTCTTTACCACAGGGAAGGTCTGGTCCACCTTTCTAGGTGGCCAGCCTGGCCTCGGAATACCTTCCTTTGCCACTACTGCATCTATCCCGTGGTTCAATTGTTTCCTTGTGTTACAAGTCCTGGGGCAGCCCTCTGCTCTCCAGGCACCGTGCCGGCATGGTCTGGATGCTGGCACACACCATGCACATCATTTCTGCCCTGTGCTGAGCTGTGCAGAGGGCCGGAGGGGAACAATATATTATCACGTTCTTTGCCTAACAATTGGTAACACATGACACTTGTATTTGCCCCAAGATAATGTACAAATATGTTTTACAGGGTTTCCTAATGATAATCATGATATTTCATTCTTCTTGCCCTTCTAATAATGATAACAGTCTAGCATTATTATTTTTTTTAACTGTTCTCAGCGAGTGTGACATTCAGTTCAGAGAATCGAATGTCAGCAAGAAATCCATAAGCACTCCCTGAAGCAGGGAGAAGCCCCTTCCGTTTATTTTTAGGTTGTAGAAGAATGAAGTGATCTCACCTTATTCTTTTTTTTCCCCCCTTAGAAAGGTGTTTGGCATTCAGCGCTGCTCTGATGTTTATGAAGTCTGGTCTGAGGTGTAGGCATTCTACGTCTTTTTGCAAGCTGTTTTAATGAGAAGGTAGGGGCTTGATCAACGTTGGGTGGGGGCCATAGAGGGAGAGAATTCCTCCCTTAGAGGAAAGGTTTCTTTCAAAGTGGGCTTTGTATGTTGAATGAGGAATGGCTTGGGTCCCTTAGCAAAAGACCCAGCTAATTAGTAGGTAAAGCAACCACTTTCAGCTCCTTGTAGACACTAGGTAGAAACACCTGATTTTTTCCCCCAGTTACTTCACTGTTCTTCAGGGTGCATTTGACATGCCAATGTGTTTTTTCATCCTTGTCCTCCACCATTAGGGAGCCTTATCTTCAGGGTTAAATACCAAACAAATAGCATATATGTGTGTGTGTGTGTGTGTGTGTGTGTATACTATTATTGTAATAATAGTGTGTGTGTATATATATGTATATATACACTATTATTAACCAGTAGCAGTTCTAGGTATGCTGAAAACTACATTTGAGCTGTTCACCAGAAACTATGCATAAGAAATGAAGATTGATCAAAACCTAGAAAAAGAAAATAGAGACCCAGAAATGATAAAATTAATATGATAGAGGCTTAAGTTAGGATAGCATTTGTTGCCTCTCTCCTGTAATTTCTTCGTTTTAAACTGATGCTTCATTGTTCAAATTACCTAAGCTATTTTGACTTATTTTTTTCCCTCTATTTCTTTTTTTTTTTTTTTTGTAGTGGCCATTGACCAAAAGTGTCCTATTTTTGGCCCCGAAGTGGTGAGATTCTAGTACACACTAAGCCCTTTATGGCCGGCTGGCTGACAGTGCAGGAAATGGTGACAGCTCTAGGTAGGACACTACACTAAAGCCAGGCCTGGGATCAGATTATTTAGGGAGGCAAGTATTTTTGTTGATGAGTGAAATGAAATCCTCTGAGAGCAAAATCAATCTTCTGCAGAGACCCCAGAGCATTGATCCTGGTGCACATTGACAGGCTCAGGCTGTTTAGCTATTTGGAATGACCACAAAAAATGAGAAGTTGTTAAGAGTTTTAGAGTTTTGGTATTTATTGGCAACCGGTGCACTCATATGATTAATCACACATTCAAAATGTGTGTGCCGTGGAAATTGACTGCAACGCAGCAGAAACAAAGTTTTCAGTTATCCTCGTATAATAAATTGAAGCTATATCCCTAAGCAGAATTGTCTTCAAGATTCCAATTTGCCTTGTTAAAAGTGTTGTTTATACAGTAGTTAGCAAAAACGCAAGTAATTACGTGCAGAATTCATTCTAAGCAATTCTTTATTTTCCCCCATTCTGTATTGGTTTTCCATCTTCATGACCCGGTATTTCGGTCCGTCTCAGCAGAAACCTGACTGGTGAGATGGGGGCCAGGACGGGCGGCCTTGGTGGCTTTGGCCATGCGCAGAGTGCATCTGGTCACAGGCATCAGTGTGTGGAACTCGAACAGGCAGGGCTCCAGGACTCCAGCTCCAGGGCCGTGTTGACAAGGACAAGGCAGGAATGGCTTCGGCGCTATATTTCATTTCATAAAACAATATTTACCTCTGGAGAAGACGCCTCTTTATTTATTTATTTAGTTGGTTTTGAGCAGGAGTACGGTTTGGTATACACATCGCGGAGGAGCCAGCCACATCTGTTTTGGTTGCGCAACCAGCAGGACTTCATTTCATAAATATCATCTGAGTCAAGAATACAGCTTTTGGAATGCAAATTATGTTTAAGTGAGTAAACATTGCAGAGACTGTGTGCCCCCGCAATCCCCCCTAGCACAGGAGGGGATAGGGCAGCAGGCAGTGGGTGCAGGCTGTTTGCAGAGACCCCCAGTCAGGGTCCCTGTGGACGGTGGGCAGCCTGGAAGGGTTCCCGCTGGGGAGGGGAGAGAATGAGCGCAGTGCCTAGAGGGGAAGCCCACTCTGCAAAGCCCTGCTTCCCAGAGGCTCCTGCTTGCTCTCCCCGGAACAGAGACCTCATCCATATCTATCAGGAGAGGCCTAATTATAGAGCTCGGAGATTTTAATGGCACAGGGAAATTTAAATGCGGTGGAAAATATGAATATTCCTAAGCCAGCAGTCAAAATACGAAATGATTGGCTTCCGAATCAATGAATTATAATTTCACAGTGTATTCTCCAAGGTGGAGTCTCTCTCCCTTCCCAGGAAGAGTTTTGTGCAGGCAGACGTGTTTTAATGAACTGTACTTCAGTATTTTGTTCAGCAGAACCTTGCTTCCCTCCAACCCTGGATGTTGCAGCCTTCGTCAGTGCTCGGTCCCCCCAAACAGATTG
Organism: Colobus angolensis palliatus; assembly: GCF_000951035.1. Classification (NCBI taxonomy): domain Eukaryota; kingdom Metazoa; phylum Chordata; class Mammalia; order Primates; family Cercopithecidae; genus Colobus; species Colobus angolensis. The sequence continues at coordinate 3,669,978 of NW_012116166.1, forward strand.
CAGGGGACAACAGAAACAATCACAGCGTCCTGGGGGGCCCCAGGGGCCAGTACCTGACAGGCACACTTGGGTCGCAGCCCTGGCTTCCTGGGTGCCTGCAGGAAGGGTATCAGGGTGTCAAAAGTAGGGGACCAGGCTGTTTGTCAAAAACAATCTGGCTCCCCTTCATGCACCCAAATCCCCCATCCCAAAGCTACACTGCCTTTGTAACTGAAACCTTTTCCAGCTGGAGCAGCCAGTGGGCTCCCCACAAGGGACACGCCCTTCTCAGCCTCAGGCTCTGAGGGACCCCTTTCCTCCGGCTCCTACATCTTTACCTGTGGAGGAGATAAGGATGGGCCCCAGCTGCTGTCCATGCAACCCTCAAACTGGAGAGTCATGCCATAAATCCTGTTTTATTTTATGGACAAATAAATGCTGAGGTAAAATATTCCAGGATCGTCACTTGAATACTTGCCATAGCAGCGGTACTGTAATAACCACCGTGACCTTAATTTACTGCATTGTGCCGTGGGAAGAAGGAAGAAGGAGGGAGAGGGGCATTAAAAGAGAAAAATGACTTTCCTTCGAATTTATTGGGATTGCCTCCCTCATTTTCAGCCATCATTAGTTGATTAGGCCCTGATGACAGGGTGGACAATCGTGCCGGAATAGTTGGCGGAGAGACGCCCTAAAGGTACTCTGTTAATTGAGATGATGTTCATCTTGTAGTTACTGAACATAACTGCAGACCGTGGAATTGGTGGTTAGTGTGGTGGAACCAAGCGATGGGGGCTGGGCTGTGGCCAGAGGCCGTGGGTTGGGGTGGGGGGACCTGCTGCTCCCCCCTCCCCACCCGACCACAGCATTCACCCAGAGCTCTGGTCACTCCATCTCTATTCTGAGCACTGCCGAGGAACCTGTCAAGAGAGGATAAAGCAAGCTTCCCTTTTATCCCAGGAGTGCTCCTGAGCTGCTGCTGCACAGAGGCCACCAGGAAGATCCCTCCATAATCGCCGGCTTTGAGGACTGACTGCGGTCTGAAGGGTGTCATTCTGGGACCCGCAAGCCGGAGCTGAGAGCAGGCTCTCCTTTTTCCCAGGCCTCCGGGGCTTGGCAGCCTCGATGCTGTAGACAGTCATTCCTAACAGGAATACAGATGGAACCTCCATGCGCATCAATGACTAGGGCTTGTCCACACGGAGATCCCAGCCAGGGGCAGAGCGAGGGCCTCTCCACCCTGGGATGGAGACCCAGTTTCACGTCCACAACCTCCATTGGCAGCGGCCTTGGCAGCGTCTCCCCAGCAAGGAGGGCAGCTCCACTTCGTGATCTTTGCTTAAACGTTTTCAGAGGTCCACACTCGCTGTCTATCCCCAGGGCTAGAGAATTGCTTGCTAAAGGTATTCAGGAAAGAAAATGGAATCTGACATGTTTGAGTGATTTAGTGAGGGCCACATACCTTCAGAGGTGCTTGACATCCATTATCCCACTTAATCTTTTTCTACCCTATTTATCGTCATTTAGAGTCAGGGAAACAAAGCTCAGAGAAATGAGCCGATCCAGTGCCCCATGGCCTGCAGGAGCCTGGAACAGGGAAGTGGGCAGGGGAGGTCTCTGCTTCCCGAGAGACAGTGGTTGCAAAAGCTGTAGGATCAGACTCCCTAAGCTGGAATCTAGCTGTGCTTCTCACTTGCTCTGTGATCTTGAACATTGCTTCCTGTCTCTCAGCCTCTATTTAATCATTTCTAAAACAAAAATAAGTACACAAGACCATGATGTGGGCTTGGTATTTGTGAGTAGTTTTTATTGCTGTAGTCTTTGTGGTTAAGGGGCCATCAACAGTTATCTTTCTTGGAATCCTGGTACCTAGGAGGGGGAGGGAGCACAGGACTGCTCCAGCCTCAGTCATGTGAAAAGGGAGTGCCTCCCACTCTCTCCCTACAGCCTACCACGCCTGTCATGTCTAGACAACCAGACAGATGCTCGGGCCTGAAGGGTGACAAATCCACTCACAAGATACAGCTTGCTAAGTGGCAGTGGCCTTTTATTCTCTGACATCTTTCCAGACCCTTGAAGGGATTAGAACTGGATTAGTTTGAGATGAGCCTGGCTCTGCCGTTATCACCTGTTTATAGGATAATGACATTATCTAGTTTGGCCCGTAAGGGCCTCCATACATAGGAGCTTTGTTCTCTTTGATCTGGAGGGTCCCAGACAACGTATCTTTAAATCTAAACATACCCACTGAAGCCTCAAGATAAGTGGTCAAAATACCCAGTGGGAAGAAAGGAGCCTCTCTTTTCCCTTCTTGACCAACGCAAACAGCAATTTTAAAACTGTGTGCGCTCACACAATTTTAAAACCTAAAACTCATCCTGCCACTTTAGACCCTAGCTTCCTTGTGTCTCCTTTCATGCGTGCACAGAATTCTGAAGTTTGTAGAGCTTTTTCAACCTGTCTCAACTTATATGGTGAGCACAGCTGTCTGTGAGCAGAGCAGGGTGAACTCAATACACATGATACAGGCTGGGACACAAAACACAGGGCTCAGGGAAGACAAGGAGTTTGGCAACCCTCATGTCTTTTGTAAAAGAGGAGCTGTGGTTAAACCCAGCTCATCTGGAAAAACCCAGCACTCATTTCACTGCCTGAAGCCATATATGACCCGACCTCTCTGCCCAGACAGCTTTCCTTAAAGAGGATCCTCATTACCCCTCACAGAAAACATCTGTTTAGACAGATGTTCCAGGAGGTCCTTGGCCCAAGTCCACTTTCTTGTCCCAAGGCTTCCCTAACACCCATCATCCATGTTTAAAAATTATTTTTATTGAAGTATAATTTACATGAAATATAGGCAATCTGTTTTAAGTGTACCAACCGTTTTGGAAAATGTGTACTGTTGTGGAAATGATGCAGAGCAGGGAAGCCCCAAAACTAGGGCTTAGCCTGGGAAGTTTCTTGGTTTTGCCCAGGAAAGAATTCAACGGGGAGCCAGTGGTGTTAGACAGCAGCTTCTATGGAAGTGGCCGTGCACAGCAGCAGAGGGACTGCTCCTTGCAAAGCAGGGCCACCCCACAGACTGTGTGCCTGGAGGTGCAGCTCAGAGGCACCTCTGCAGACACATTTATACCCACTTTTAATTATATGCAAATTAAGTGGCAGATTATGCAGAAATTTCTAGGAAAAGAGTGGCAACTTCCAGGTCACTGGGTCATTGCCATGGAAAGGGGCAGGATGTTCCCATGGAGTGTTGCCATGGCAATGGCAAACTGACATGGCACAATGGTAGACATGTCTCAAGGAAAGCTGCTTCCACCCCTCACGTTTCAGCTAGTTCTCAATTTGGTCCAGTGTTCAAGCCCCACCTTTGGAGTCGAGTCCTACCTCCTACCTCAGAACCACCACAATAATCAGGATTTAGAATGCATCACCCCAAAACGTTTTTCCATGCCCCTGGCCCTTCGCTTTCAATCTCCTATAGCTTCTAGTGAGTATTGATTATTCAGTCACTACAGTTTTTCTTTTTCTAGAATTTCCCCTAAGTGGAATTACATAATATGTACCGGCTTCTTTCTTGTGTCTGGCTTCTTTTACTTGGCATGATGCTTTTGAGAGTTAGGTATTTTGTTGTGTGTTTGATTAGTTTGATTTTGTAGTGTGTTGGATTTGCTGTGTGTTTTTCTTTATATTGCAGAGTAGTATTCCACTGTAGGGATATATCATAAAATGGTTTGTCAATGCTCCAGTTGTAGACATGCGAGTAGTTTCCAACTTAAGGCCATTCTGAATAAAGTTGCTATGAGGTATAAGTTTTTGTGTTATCATGTTCTCACTTATCTTAGACAAATATCTAGGAGTGAGATTTTTGGCCCATATGATAAATAGATATTTACATTATAGGAAACTTTCTATTTTTTAAAGTGGCTATATTCCTGCCAGTAATGTTTAACATTCCAATTGCTCCACATCCTCATCACTTGGTATGGTCAGTCTTTCTAATTTTACCATTCTTGTGTATGTATAGTAGTGTCTCATTGTGGTAGTATTTGCATTTCCTTAGAAACTAATGATGTTGTTCATGTTCCTAATTGACATCCATAATATTTTCTTTGGTGAAAGGCCAGTTCAAATCTTTTGCCCATTTAGATTGATTATCTTCTTATATTTGAGTTGTGCCAGTTCCTTATACATTCTGGGTATATCTCCTTTTTCAAATATTTCTAGCAAATATATTCTCATAGTTTGTGGCTTGTCTTTTCATTTTCTTAGCTATGTCTTTCAAAGACTAAAAGTTCTAATTTTGATAAGTCATTTATTAGTTTTAATCTTTTATGGTTTGTGTTTTTTTGTGTCTTATGTAAGCAATTTTTACCTAGGCCAAGATCACAGGATTTTTTTAAATCTATTTTCTTCTAGAAATGTTAAGTTTTATGTATAATGTGAGCTAAGAAATGAGGTTTATATTTTCCATGTGCATATATGGCTATTTCAGCATGCTGTACGTCTCAATGTATATGTCTTTTTTATTTTATCTCAGTAATAATTTGTAGTTTTCAGAATATGTCTTGCACATGGCTTATTTTATTCCTGTTTAATATTTTTGATACTATTATAAAAGGTATTTTAAAAGTTTGCTTTATAAAAATTTGTCATACATTTTAATTTTTAATACTTTTTTAATTTTTAATTTTTGTGGGTACATAGTAGGTGTGGTTATTTATGGAGTACATGAGATATTTTGATACAGGTATGCAGTTCATAATAATCACATCACAGAAAATGGTGTATCCATTCCCTCAAGTATTTATCCTTTGTGTTACAAACAACCCACTTATATTCTTTCAGTTATTTTTAAATGTACAATTAAATTTTTGTTTACTGTAGTCACACTGTTGTGCTATCAAATACTAGGTCTTATTCATTGTTTCTGACTAATTTTTGTACCCATTAACGATCCCCACTCTCCCATGTTGCATATTTTTATGTCTAGACCATATATTCTGCTACATTGCTAAATCAACTTATTAATTCTATCTTATTTTATAGATTTCTTGGATTTCCTCCATAGATTATCATATAATCTGTGTGTCTTGTATTTGTTTTTCTTGACTTATTGTCCTATACAGGACCTCTACTGTAAACTTTAGTCAAAGTGGTGAAAGCAGGCTTCCTTGCCTTTTTCCCAATCTTAGGGGAAGATTTAATCTTTCATCATTAAATATGAACTTAGCTGTAGGTTTTTCACAGATGCTCTTAATCTAGTTGAAGAAGTTCCCTATATTCTTAGTTTGCTAACAGTTTTTATTCATGAATTGCTGCTCAATTTTGTCCAATGCTTTTTCAGTATCTACTATTGCAATTAGTTCCTGCTATACTATTTAAAACCTTGCAAGAAAAACCTCAGTGCTTATGAAAAAATTGGGGTGACAGGTACCACACTAAAAAACTTTATCAGTGACACACACGAGAAAAGAAAAGATGAGAACCTAATAAAAACGGTACCACTGTTTTCCACATATTACTACATAGCTGATTTCAGCTCAGTGCAGTTTTTTGCATTCATCTAGTTTTTCTTGATAGCAAAATTGTGCATGAAAAAACACAAAATTCAAATTGTTCTTAACATGTGAATTGCATTGAAATAAATTCACATTTCAAAACAAGTGTTACAGCAGAATTTACTGTAAATGTTTGTGGTTTTTAGTTTATTAATAAGGTAAATTGCACTGATTAACTTTTGAATGTTAAACTAGTCTGCTGTTCCTTGGATAAGCCCATTTAGTCATGATATATTATTTTATTTGTATTTTTCTGGATTTAATTTGTTAAAATTTGTTAGGGGTTTTTGGATGAATATTTATAAGGCATGTTAATGTGTAGTTCTGTTTCATAGTAATGTCTTTGTGTTATTTTCATATCAGATTAAGGCTGGCTATGTAAAATGATTGAGGATATATTTCTTCTCCTATAATTTCTAGACTGTTTGTGTAGAACTGATACTGTTTATTCTATAAATAGACATTAGAATTCATCATTCAAGCAAACTAGGCCTGACATTTTCTTTGTCAAAAGTTTTCAAATGATGAATTCAATTTCTTTAGTAGATAAAAGGCTATTCTGGTTATTTACTTCTTAAGTGTGCTTTGATAATTTGTATCTCTCAAGAAATTTGACAGTTTCTTACAAGTTATTGAATTTGCTGATGCGAAGTTATTTCTCATGTCTCCTTATTATCCTTTCAGTGTCTGTGGGATATGTAGTGATGTCTGTTCTTTAACTCCTAATACTGGTAATTGCTGTATTCCTTTTTCACCTTCTTTTCTATTAATTAGTCTTTGTAAAAATTTCTGCATTTATTGATACTTTGAAGAACCAAATTTTGTTTTCATAGATTTACTCAATTATCTCTTTTCTATTTTATTAATGTCCAATCTTTATTATGTTCTTTCTTTCTGCTCACTTTGGGTTTCAGTGGCTCTTTGTTTTCCAATTTCTTCAAGTAAAAATTCAATCACTGAGTTTAGTTTTTTCTTCTTTTCTAATGTAAGCTTTAAATATAGCAAACTTCCTTAATTATCACTTTATCTATAACCCACACGTTTTGATTTTTTAAAATTCAGTTCATACTATTTCCAGGTCATAATGTTGTTTTATTTTTCCTGTGATTTCTTTTTCCACTCATGCAGTTTTAGAAGTATGTTTTTAATTTTCAAATGTTTGTGGTTTTTCCAGATACCTTTCTGTTATTGATTTCTAGGTTATTTCCATTATGGTCAGAGAATATACTTCTTATTTCTTAAATTTTTAAAAATTTATTTAAACTTGTTTTATGACCCAGAATATGAGCTACCTTAGTGAATGACCATATAGACTTGAAAAAATGTGCATTCTACTATTTTAGGGTTTTCTCTAAATGTCCCTAAATGTTACTCAGTTTTGGTTAATGGACAGTGGTGTTCTGGTAAATGCTTAACTGAGTATCTGGAAAGAAAAAGTCCTGATATGTAGTATTTGATACCTTCTGTGGCATATGCATTCTTATCATGGCTGATTTTAAGCTAACAATGTGCTGTCACCAAATGTGGAGTTGGGAAGAGAAGTATACAAATTGCTTTCACTAGCCAGTGCAAGCTAGTTCTAGCACACCACTGTGATTGTGGTATTCAAATCTTCTGTATCTTTGTTGCTTTTTGTCTGTATATTCTTTCAGTTACTGAGAGATGAATGTTGTAATCTTGAAAAATGATCGCTGATTTTTCCATTTCTCTTTTCAGTTCTTTCAGTTTTTGTTTTAATGTAATTTAAAGCTTTATGAAGCGTATATGCATTTAGCATTTAGGTGTGTTATAACTTCTTGATAAATTGATCCCTTTATCCTTATGAAATGTACTTCATTATCACTGGCAATTTTCTTTTCTTTGAAGTATATTTCTCTGATACTAATATAGCTACCCCCAGCTTAGTTTTGATTAGTGTTTATATGGTATAGATTTTTTCATCCTTTTACTTAAAATTTTTTGAATAATTTTGGATTTACAGAAGACTGCAAAGATAGTACTGAGATTCCCTGCATAACTGTCACTCATCTCTCCCTAATGTTAACATCTTAAACAACTATGTTACATTTGTCAACATTAAGAAATTAACATTGGTGAATTATTATGAACTAAAGCACATTCTTTACTTGGATTTCCCCAGGTTTGCTACTAATTTCCTTTCATGTTCCAGGATTCTATCCAAGAGTCCACATGTGTATTTAGTTATCATGTCTCCTTAGTCTCCTCTGGTTCATGAAGATTTCTCGGTATTTTTATTGTTTGTCATTGGCTTTATGCATCTAAAAAGTATTAGCCAGGTATTCTGTAGACTGTTTCTCAATTTGGGTTTGTCTGACATATTCTCTTACACTGGATTATAGAACATGAAGTGTCCTCATCACATCTTTTAGGGGTGGGAATGATAAAAATGACACTACAGATGTTAACTTTGATCGTTTTGTTAAGTCTGCCAGGTCTCTTCACTGTAAAGTTACTATTTTTTTCATACTGTATTCATTGAAAGTGAGTCACCAAGTTCCCAGAATTAAGGAATTAAGTTATACTTCCTGGAGGGGAAAGTGTATTTATATGTAAAGTTATAGAGTTATAGGTATGTATGTATACACATACACATACACACACATACACATACATATACACACACATATACACATACTCATACACACACATACCTATAATTTTATGTTTAAATATGCATATATAGATATACATGTATACACACATATATATAATGTTTATTGTATAAAATTATTTGAACATTTGTCCCTTTTCCCAATCCCTTGTTTATTTGTAATTTCTTTCTCTAACAGTGAGAAACTTGGCTTCCTTTTTTTATAAGTTACTAATTTTTATATGTACAGTAGTTTCATAATTGCTAAATTATATCCCTGTGAGAAACAAATTTACTACCTAAGGTACTGTGTTTATAGATAGTTTTTTGTTGTTGTTTTTATTTAGGTCAGCACCTTTTTTCTTCATCCTAGTGGTGACATTATGTCATATTTGTAATAGAGTTAGATTCATTTGTCAAGGTCTACATTCCATCCTGGGATCTTTTGATATCCTGGTTGATTTCCTAATGAAAATTACATACTGTAGAGTTTTCTTTGTAGTGTACAGTTATGTGGATTTTGATATACAAAAACAGTGCCATCTATCTACCACCCAAGAATCATACAGAATAGTTTCATCCATTCTAAACATTTTCTTCTGTATCTCATTATAGTCAACCCCTCCCCACTCCCTAACTCCTGATAATCCCCGATATGTTTTCTGTACCCATAATTTTGTCTTTTCTATAATATTATATAAATAGAATCAGAAAATAAGTAAACTTTGTGTCTGACTTCTTTCATTTAGCAAAATACACTTAAGATTTGTTCATTTTGTGTAAATCAATAGCCCATTTCTTTTTATTGCTGAGTAGGGTTATTCCGTTGGATAGCTATACTGCAGTTTGTTTATTCACTTATCTGTTGAAGAAGATGTCGGCATTCTTTTTCTTTTGTCTTCCCTGTGCCCTATATTTAAAATGCATTTCTTTTAGATAAGTCTTGTTTTTATATCCAAGCTGACATTTTTTAATCAAAATATTTAAACCGTTTACATTTAGTGTAATTTTTTAATATGATTAAACTTATCACCTTGCTGTTTGTTTTTCAATTTTCCCATTTGTTCTTTTTTTTCTGTCTTCTTTTGGATTAGCTATTTTTTTTAACTACCTTTTATTTCCACTACCATTTTGTATTTTAGTTTTGTAAAGTTTACAACATACCTTTTTTTACTTATCAATTTACTTTCAAATAATATCATATCACTTAACATACTTTATAAGAATCTTAGAACAGTATACTTGCATTTCTTTCCTTGCTTTTTGCTATTGTTCTTATATATTTAATTACTTTTATTATTAACTTTTAATGTGAAGTTCCAAACTAAGAAAATGGCCTGGCCTCTAATCATAGAGAACAGGATCAAATCCTGCCTTTCTTACTTACTCACTATGTAATCTTAGGCAAATCACTTTACGTATCTGTTCCTCAGTGTCATGGTAAAGTTGTCTGTAAAATAACAAGCTTGATATGAGGAATAAGTAAAATAAAGCATGATATGCATGCCCCACCATAGCTGGCACACATGAAGCAAGGGGACACAGTCTCCCTTGTAGGCCAAACACCAGAAAAAGGTTGTCAGGAGTAGAGAGCTAAAAGTGAACAGTTTCCCAGCTCTGAGCAAACTCATTGCTTGCTGCTCATAGTCTGGCCCTCTGTGACACCAGGAAACAATAGCAGATGTCAAAATGAACCACAGCAGGAAAACAAGGATGCCCATCTGTGTCAACGCCAACAGACATAACTGATTCTTTTCCAAGAAGGAAATTAAACTAAAAATCAGTTGTACTTTATGTGAGCTCCTCAAATCACAAAGACTAGGTTACTAAGGAAACTTGTTTCTGCAAACGTCAAGTGTTGAACTTAAGTGGTGAGTGGTTTTTGTCTGCAGACACCATGTAGGATGCCTGCTGGAGATTGGGGGCTTCAGAGCTACCTTATTTTCTTACTTCCTGACCCAGCTGGCTGCCTCTTCTCCTGAGCTGCTAGCTTTCTTCTGGAGGGATGGATAGGCTAATGCACTTGTGAAGTAAGCTCTGGGTTCAGACACATCTGGGTGTAAATAATGGCCTGTAATACACTAATCATAACCCTGTGGAAGCCACTTAGCCCCACCAACCCTCGGTTTACTAATCTATAAAATGGGAGTAAAAATGAAACTTAATGAGATAATGCATTATAGCTGAGAAGAGTAGTGGGATAATATTCTAAAATATTAACCAGTCTTCCCTTTTCTTCCTCCCTTTCATTTATCCTTCAGTTCATTTTGTTTCTATCTCTTAGGCCCTGGGCAGAATATAGCAGCAGAAAGCAGGCAAAGAAAGGAATCTTTTCTGACTGTAACGTTCCAGAAGCCTAGGCCCTACAGCAGGGGCAAGTCTCAAAGGACAGATTCAGGAGAGAGAGAGACGACGAAGGGCCCAGGAGTGTGGGCTGCCAGATTGGAAAACAGTCTGAGTTAAAGCTGGGAGGAGTGAAGGAAGGGAAACCAGAAGGGTGAGGGCTCTGTTTCCAGGCCAAATGCAAAGAGGCAGCACAGCCCCAGTAGGTTTTGTGGGATTCACCAATGGCTGTAGAAGGAAAGGGAGAGGAGACAGGGCCTGACTGCCTGGGCCAGCCTCTGAGTTACACTGGCTGGGTGGTGTGTCCATGCACACAGGCTCCAGGTCAGAGGGAAACCCAGGATGAAGCAGGACCCACAGAGTGGGCCCTCCACACCCACAAGTTCAGAATGCCAAACTTGATGGGGCTTGTGGGCAGGACCAAAGCCTCTTTGGAGGGGACCTCCATGGACAAACCTCCAAGGAGCGGATGAAGGGTGCACAATTTAGCAAAGAGATGTCATCAGAGAAGGGAGGGTGGGATGTGAAAATTTTTCTCTGCTCTTTTCCCTCTACAACTGCATTTTGCTGAATTCGTGCTGGTTAAATGAGCTTATCATTTCACAATGTGACTTGACAGTAATAATAAGACAATCATGACACACAATCAAGGTCTCAGTTTTTGGCAGTGATTTAAGCTGTCCAGAGCTTTGTCATAATCATGGGTGCATTTAACATGCTCGACAATCTGCCAGGCACCAGGGCCTGGCTATCAGGGAAGGAACTGCTGCAGCTCGGAGTCCCTCTCCTTCACTCAGCATCCTCACAAGACATCGTGGAAGGAAGAAATCCTCTTTAAAAGTGGTAATATTCATGCTTCAGCATTTGCTGAGCCCCTGCTGTATACTGGGACCAGGAAGAGACCCTGCCCTCATGAGGCTGTCAGTCCAGAGCAGTAGCTGTACATTAATCAGTTAAAGGCAAAAGTACCCTTACAGTCACTAGTTTCTAATGAGCGAACAGAACTCGTGGAAGGCTGCCTTACCCCCATGGCCTCTTATAAGTGTTTACAATAAATCAATCAATCAGTCAATTCATAGCTGTTCACTGAGTCCAGCCTGGTTGTTCAGGGCTCCCCTGGCCCAAATGGCCTCTGCGGAAGGTGCAGACGCAGAGATCCCCTTCAGATGCCATAATGGATGTGAGAGCATTTGGCAAACAAGAGACTTCAATCGGACGTGATAATTTCTACTATGATGCTTATTGTTATTACTGTAGTCGTTGTTGCTATCACCGTCATTAATACAAGCAGCCTTGTTTGGAGGAGACGGCCTAATTGGAAAACAGGACCAGGCTTGCCCTCAGGATCAGGGTGTCTGCAGGGAGCAATGAGCTCAGGACGGAGCCACAGCCTTCACTTGCTTTCTCACCGTTCCTGGGTCTCTTTTTACCGCATCCACCATGTCTCTGGGCCCTCTACTCCCCACTAATTATATTTTCATTGCGTCCACTTACCTCTTTTACAGAACCAAGTGTGGTTTTTTTTGTTAGTGTTTTGTTCTGAGACAGGGTCTTAACTCTGTCGCCCAGGCTGGAGTACAGTAGCGCCATCATAGCTCACTACAGCCTCGAATTCCCGGGCTCAAGAGATCTTCCAGCCTCAGCCTCCCAAAGCGCTGGGATTACAGGCCTGAGGCTCCATGCTGGACCTGTGTTGTTAAAAGAAACATTCTGCAATGATCACCAATGGGAAGCCCCTATTATTAGACATAAATAGGAAACAACAGTTCAATAAATACAATGATTAAATATTATTTGTAAATTGTAGCTAAATTTAGTCCCATGCCCCGGCTCTGAGATAGGCATCACTGAACAGAGAGCCTCAGGATGGAATGAAAAATGTCGAGGGGTAATTTTCTCATCATGGAATCTACGTCATTTGCTACTTTGTGCCTCAGCTTTAAGTCTCTGGCCAGCCTTTTTCTCCTGTACTGTGCAAGTTGAACTAAATATCCCTACCCAGTCCCCAACCCACATTCTTGCTTCCTGCCCTCAGGGCACCTTGCTGGGCTGCTCTTGAATCAGCCTTCTCTCCTTTCTGCTTTTTATTTTTTTAATTAAAATGGAATTTATTTATTTCTATTGATACATAATAATTACACATATTTATGAAGTACATGTGCTACTCTAATACAGGTATACAATGTGTAATGATCAAATCAGGGTAATTAGCACAGCCATCATCTTGCATCTTTATCATTTTTTTGTGTTAGGAACATTGCTAATCTTTTCTTCTAGATATTTTGAAATACACAATATATTCTTTTTTTTTTTTTTTTTTTTTGAGACGGAGTCTTGCTCTGTTGCCCAGGCTGGAGTGCAGTGGCGCGATCTCGGCTCACTGCAAGCTCCGCCTCCCGGGTTTATGCCATTCTCCTGCCTCAGCCTCCCGAGTAGCTGGGCCTACAGGCGCCCACCATCTCGCCCGGCTAGTTTTTTGTATTTTTTAGTAGAGACGGGGTCTCACCATGTAGACCAGGATGGTCTCAATCTCCTGACCTCGTGATCCACCCGTCTCGGCCTCCCAAAGTGCTGGGATTACAGGCTTGAGCCACCGCGCCCGGCCTATTCTTCTTAATTATAGTCACCTTACTGCGCTATCAAATGCTAGAACTTACTTCTTCTAACTGTATGTTTGTACCCATTTACTGACCTCTCTTCATTGCCCTGCCCACAGCCCCCACACCCTTCCCAGCCTCTGGTGACTATCATTCTACCCTCTACTGCCATGTGATCAACTTCTTAGCTCCCACATATGAGTGAGAACATGTGATATTTGTCTTTCTGTACCTGGCTTATTTCACTTAACAGAATGGCCTTCAGTTCCATCCTTGTCGCAGCAAAGAACAGGATTTCATTATTTTTACTGGCTGAATACTATTCCTTTACCCATTCATTCATGAGTGGACACTTAGGTTAATTTCATATTTTTGCAATTGTGAATAGTGCTGCAGTGAATATGGGGATCCAGGTATCCCTTTGACATACTCATATTCTTTCCTTTGGATAAATACCGAGTAGAATGATTTTATCTCCTTTAGTGCCTTACGCCTGTTCCATAGAACCATCTCCCAAGGAGGCCACCTCCACATAACCCTGGGCTCCAGCTCTCCTTCCAGGAAAACGTAGGATAAATCATAGTATCTTTCTAGCCCCTAAAACTGCCTTGTGCACCCCAAAGACATGAGTCCTATAACACCAGCGCCATTACCTTTTAACTGTGAAACCTGGAACAGGCCAGTTAGCATTTCTGAGCCTGCTTGTTCACATGAAATAGTGGTAACTGTGTTTACGTTACAAATTAATAGGAGGACTTAATGAGCTGATGGCATACAGCAACAGTTTTAGGAAAAGGTAGTGGTTAGGCTGGGCACGGTGGTTCATGCCTGTAATCCCAGCACTTTGGGAGGCTGAGGTGGGTGGACCACATGAGGTCAGGAGTTCAAGACCAACCTGACCAATAGTGAAATCCCATCTCTACTAAAAATATGAAAATTAGCTGGTCGTGGTGGTGCATGCCTGAGATCCCAGCGACTCAGAAGACTGAGGCATGAGAATTGCTTGAACTCAGGAGGCAGAGATTGCAGTGAGCCGAGATCACACCACTGCACTCCAGCCTGAAGGACAGCACAAGACTCTATCTCAAAAAAAAAAAAAAAAAAAAAAAGCAGTGGCACACTCAAGGAGCCCACCCAGGTGCCTGGAGACTGGCTTTTGGCCTGGAGGTGGTGGTGAGGTAGTGCAAGTGTGACAGCTGCTGACAATGAGATCCTACCTGCTTTTGCAGAACACACAGATCTATAGGCCAGGGTCAGCCGTGGGCTGGTACTCACCTGGCTTTTGTCGTGGTGCTGGCCCAGCTGTCTGCATTGTTGGGGATGTTAAAGTTTCCTGTTCTGGGTGGAAAGTCGAGGTCCAGGGGGTCTCCAGGTAGCTGTCCTCTGTCCGTTAAAGGATCCTTGGGGCTCTCTGCCTGGCCACTCTGGAAACCATGGGCCATTGTGGCTACTAGCTCAGCCCTGATGGGGAGCCCCGCAGATCAGGCTTGAGTCCTTACACTCACTCCTCTGTTTCTCTGCCTCATCTGTTACCACTCCCTGCTGGCCTCCTTTCCTACCTGCAGCCCCTCCTGTGCATCCATCTGCAGGTCTGGCCACACCAACAGCTGACTTGGTTCCCTAGAATTTCCAGGCCATGTCTTGGACATGCAGTTCCCATCCTCTGCTTCTCTGCAAATTCATCGTCTTCCTTCAAGAGCCTCCTGTCCCTCAGATATCCTGCAGAGACCTCATCTTGCCATCTGATAACTCTGGATGCACCTCCCTGCTCAGCCTGTGGATTCCTAGAGGGCAGCACCTAGTCTCTGTCAACTGCCCGCTCAAGCCCAGATGCTGTGAACAGGAGTCAGGGTTGGCTGTGTCCCTGGCTGCCTCTCTGCTCCCTGCCCCCGACTAACTCATCCCATTCTGCCCTGAGGATGACTTCAGATGAGTGAAGCTCAGCTCCGGACACATTGGATGGATTGCTGTTCCCCAATTGTGTCAGACTCATTGCTGCCCTAGGGCCTTTGCACATTCATTAGCTCTACTAAAAATGCACTTCTTGCAGGGCCTCACACGTTTCTTGTCATTGAGGTCTCAATTCACATGTCACCTCTTTAGAGAACTTCCCTGACCACCCACTGCAAGGTTCTACTCCCTCTGTCTGAAATGATCTGATGTGTTTTCTTAGTAACGCACACTCTGCCTCCACTCTAGAGCACAAGGACAAAAATCCTGCTTGTCCTGTTCACCCTCTACCCCCAGGTTGCTGGCACAGGGCCTGACCCATAGGAGGTATCTATATGTGTTTATTGAATGAATGAGTGAATGAATGAATTAATGAGTGTATAAACCAATCAATGAAAAAACAAACCAATCCTACCAAAAGCCTCAAGACAGACACGGGTGGGAGGATGGGGTAGGCATTACTGTCTCCAGTAACAGATGAGGCTCTAGAGTCAAAGAGGGCTCACCAGCCAGAGTGACAGCCTGGAGCCAGCGACACTGCTGTTTCTCCCCTGGGCTCCTTCTGTGACCCACCTCTACCCACCAGTGAACCCCCCTGGACATCTGGAAAGGGCATCTTCTCCATCCCTGACATCACTTTGGTCAGGACTGCGCTGCCCTCACTTTCTGATTCATAATTCAGCACCCAGCAGCTCACTGCTCTAGTCAGGGGTGAAGCCTCCCATTCATTCAAGATGTTTCAGATCGCCTGCTGCATCACCTCAGAGGCAGCACAGGGCTTGGTACAAAGGTGGATGCATCACAGGCCCTGCAATCCCTGGTGTGGATTTCTATACGTATATCCCCCCTATTAGAGTGCCAGAGTTTATCAGGCAGAGACCAGGTCATTATTTCAGAATTTCTTTCTACTTCCCCCTTTTCCTAAAATCTGAGGATGGGGTGCTTCTGGAAAAACAATGGGGGATTATAGGTAGACATTTCTACAAAATAAACATGATGGTATGAAAATACTAAATGAACCAAGATAACATCTTCAGAATGATTATTTTAAGAAAACAATTCATTCAAGAATTGATAAATAGCCCTAGTGTGGTAGAGTGTTTGGGGTCTTTTGTTTGATTTTTAGGGGGGCAGTTATTATAAATTATCCTTCATTTTTAAAAAATAGTATCCAATATATTATAATTAGATAGCAATTCTTACAGTTTTATTGAAATATAATGAATACACTAAAAAAAGTACTTCAAAAAAAGTTTACTTTAAGTTCTGGGATACATGTGTAGAACATGCAGGTTTGTTACATAGGTATACACGTGCCATGGTGGTTTGTAGCACCCATCAACCTGTCATCTAGGTTTTAAGCCCTGCATGCATTAGGTATCTGTCCTAATGCTCTCCCTCTCTTTTCCCCCAACCTCCTGACAGACCCCGGTGTGTGATGTTCCCATCCCTGTGCCCATGTTTAATGTGTACAATTTGATGAGTTTGAAATATGCAAACACCTGTGATGCCATCCCCAAAATCAAGGTAATAGGTGCACTTAACATCTCCTGGAGTTGCCATGATGCCTTTTTCTTTATGGTAAGAACTCTTTGCTTGTTTGTTTGTTTTGAGACAGGGTCTCTCTCTGTTGCCCAGGTTAGAGTGCAGAGCGTGATCTCAACTCACTGCAGACTCTGTCTCCTAGACTCAAGCCATCCTCCCACTCCAGCCTCCTGATTAGCTGGGACTACAGGCATGAGCCCCCATGTCCAGCTAATTTTTTGTTTTTGTAGTTTTTGTAGAGATGGGGTCTCACCAAGTTGCCCAAGCTGGTCTCAAACTCCTGGGGTCAAATGATTCACCTACCCTGGCCCCCCACAGTGCTGGGATTATAGCATGAGCTACTGTGCCTGACCTGTGATAAGAATCCTTAACATGAGATCCACCCTCTTAACAAATTTTGAGTGAACAATATTGCTAACCATAGGTGCTATGTTGTACAGCAAATCTCCATAATTTACTCATCTAGCATAACCAAACTTTTATACCCACTGATTTTTTAAAATATGGTGAATAGACAATTATTTTCTCCTTACTCCAAACCCAGATCTTCTAAGTTGGGATTCTTAACCTTGGGATTGAACCTGACCTGCAATCTATTCTGGGATCCACAAAATGCTTTTTGTTTGTTTTTGTTTTTTTGTTTTGTTTTTGTTTTGAGACAGGGTCTCACTCTATGGCCCAGGCTGGAGTGCAGTGGCACAATCTCAGCTCACTGCAACCTCTGCCTCTCGAATTCAAGTGATTCTCCTGCCTCAGCCTCCAGAATAGCTGGGATTCCGGGCATGCATCACCACTCCAGGCTAATTTTTGTATTTTTAGTAGAGACAGGGTTTCACCATGTTGGCCAGGCTGATCTCGAATTCCTGACCTCAAGTGATCCGCCTGCCTTGGCCTCCCAAAGTGCTGGGATTATGGGTGAGAGCCACCATGCCCTGCCCGAGAAAATGCTCTTTCTATTGCTGCTGGGGTTAATAATACTGCTTTCCAAAGATCTGTACAGCTTGCAACAAGTCTGCTCCTGACTGTGGCATAAGAGGTACTTCCTGAGGGAGAGAGAATGCATGTGATGAGTGGATCACACTACAGTGTGTGACTTGCTCACTGATTCCAGCATTCAGTTTGGGCTAAACTGTGTTCTTTCCATTATCTTAGCTTAAAAATATAGGGTTTTTTTTTTTTTCATTTAAAAAAATCAGGATTTTATACATAACTGGAAAATTAGGAAGCGAGTCCACACTGGGCCTATAGTTCTCCAACCAGAGCTGAGCCATGCTCTCCCCAGCAGATGGGCTCCTAGGTCCTGCCTGCTTGGGTCGTCACCTGGCCTGCTTTGCTCTTTAGGCCTCTTTGTCTGTGACCCTGGTTTACAAGAACTATGCTTCCCAACCTTCCCCCCTTAATACCCTAGAGCACAAATCACCCCTCCACAGTCAAGTCAGCTCTGGGAACAGTCAAGGATCCTGAATAAGCGCATTATTTTGAAGGCTTAGGTTTCATCTTGAAAAAAATGTGTTTTCCATTTTATTATATAACAGGGCTATGTATATTTTAATTAAAATGTATATATTTTTCTTCCCAACGTATGGACTAAAAGTGTCCCTCCAGGAAGATGTGCCGGGCTGTTCTGAGGCTTTGAGCGTTCCAAAGATGTTAGCTCAGGATGCCTTCTCCCCCAGTTTGAAAAATACAGGCTCTCCCAGTATTGTTGCTCATCATGTCTTTAGTTCCTTGTCGAAATCTTCCAAGTTCTTAGCTTTTGGGCACTTTTTATAATCAGAAAGTAAATGCCCTTAATTTGGGGGAGTTGATCTGACCCTCAGAGCTACAAGCCCCTTTGGGCTGGCCCCAGTGCTTGTGTGGGGAAGGGGCCAGGCCCCACGTCCACATGCGGCTTGGCTGGCTCTTGCCCGGAGCTCCTGGGCATCACACACTCAGCTTGCACAGTGCTGCCCTCGGAAACTTTTGCGGGTTATGGCTTATGAAGGGTTCCGGAGAGTTCAGACGCAAATCGATAGCATGCATTACAAGAGAGCGTGAGCTAACAAAGGTGCTGGTGGGCCATGCATCTTAAAACAGCTTCTTGGGGACTTTAATTGTCGGGATGTTCAGGAGAAGAATATGACCTTACGGGGCATTTTCCAGAATAGAAGAGTCTATATATTAAAAGGCAGCAAATGATTCATAACTGGTTAGCGGCGGGGCCTATGGGTCCATGTTTCCCATGTGGATTTTTTTTTTTCTGCATTGCAAACTCTTACATTAAATTGTGATAAATGAAGAGTGGGGGCTACTCATACAAATCAATGACTCTAGTGTGTGTGTCATTAGCCTGAGAGATGCAGGCAGCGGTCAGTCCCATAAATCATGTGATGATCTGCTGTCTGCAACACGATGCAAGCAAGCAGGCACATTAGGGAGGTTAAGGAATGAAATTAATCTGTGCATTCTCCTCTCCCCCTGCCTCCTTCACCATCACCTGGTCATACGGAAAGAATTAAAATCACATGATCCGAACTAAACCAGCTCCAGAACAGTAAATTGGTTAAGTTTGACTTCACCTTTCAACTCCAAGTTAATTATGTATTAGGGGATTAATTTATTCACAGGGACTGGAAAGGGAAATGGAGAATGGGAGAAACCTGCCAGGGCCTCTCATCCAGGTGCCAAAGTTATTAATTGCTCTGGCTATGCCACAGGCTACCTGGACAGACCCTGGGGTGGGGGGTGGGCTGTGGGATCGGCCATGGATATGGCGGGGTCTGTCCTGCTCTGAGGATCAGCCAGCTTGGGTTGCAGAAGAGGCCCCAGTCTGTGCTCCACAGGGATGCTTGTGATGCTTGGTTGCTGGAGTATCTTGGAAGCCTACGCTAGAAGGAGCCTTTCCCCAGGGCATATAGCCAGATTACACTTCATATGGTAACTGATACCTCTTCCAGGGCCACTCGCCTTGCCTGGAACTCCTCCAGTGAGAGGCAGCTCTCCATTTGCAAAACTGCCCATTTTATACATGCAACTCTGATTTGCGCAACTCAAGTGTCCTACTCCTCCCACTTGGGATCCTATGGAATACTAGAACTACGTCTCCCTCACACATGATGCCCTCTGTTCACCCGAGGACAGGGAGCATGTTCTCTTCAAACATCCTCCAGGGTGCCTCTCCAGTGGCAGCCTTTGCAGGCCTCTCGCCATTGTGGTCTTCTTGGGAGGTGGGAGGTCAGTGTTGATCTCTCTTCTGTGGTGTGGTCCCAGCCAGGTGAGAACAGCTGCAGGTGCAGCAGTACCAAGTGGGGCTCCTGGAGATGAGACCTGGAGCTAGATAAGGGAGCTCCTTTCTCAGTGCTGCTACCTGATGGTGATTGGGCACCAGATCCAGCAGGAAATCCCAGGAAACTCCCGCTTATTTAAGGGTCATGTCTGACCACACCAGAAACAGCCTCTTAAAAGAGCCCAAATGTTAGCATCGTCTGCATGGAGCCATGCAAGAGAAATTGTTAGGCACATTTGACCATTTGTTGTTAAGACACAAAGATACTGAATGGATTTGACACAGATCCTTTGCTTATAAAAACTCACAACACCCAACACGAATGGTAGCGTTACTGCTCTGTGTGTGAACAGCACTTCACAATGTTCTGAACACGTTCCCATGTGTATGGGATATTGTTTAATCTTCCCAACAGTCCATGAGTTAGGTCCAACAATTCCCATTTGACTCCCTAAGGAAACTGAGGCTCTGAGAGTTTGAAAGACTTGGCTGAGTTCACATGCCTGGGAAGTGGATCAGCCACCATAAGATTCAGTTGCAGGAAGGGTGGGACCATCTAGGGGCTTTCTTCCTATCAAATCTACAGATGGAAAGTTCTCAGAGTCCAAGCACCCATGACCATCTCTAGAGGCTCTATGCAGCTCCCAGATCTGTATGCTGTGCTCCAAAAGGATTACAAAAATAAGTTGAGCTAACATCTAAACATTAAAAGCTTTCATAGAAGGAAGGGATTTGAGCTTCTCTTGAAAACTTGGAATCTCACCATTGGGTTGACATTTCACTGTGGTGATACTGGGTGCATGATACTGGCTCCACTCAAAGAGGTCTGAGCTCTCACAGGCTCAAGAGACACGTTTTGGCCAGTACACACATTGAGACACTGACCCCTCAAATCCTCACTCTGCTCAATGACCCAGTAGCCCTCCTCTAACCCTCCTATAACCCAGTCTTACTGCTGCGCCCTCCTCCTGGGGTACCCATGCATCACTATCCTGCCCGCACACTTTCTCTGTCTCTGTCCAAGCCTTTCTTGGCTTCGAGTCAAGCTCTGATCATTTCAGCAGCTCCTCTGCCCGACTTCTCCTTCCTAAGCTCCAAAAGGATTTTTCAGCTGGTTGATACAGGTGAGCACGCCAGAGCCAGATGCACCCTGGAGACATCTAAATCCAGCCTTCTTGTCTGTAGTAATGAAATTAAGGTGAGACAGGGTGCCTGACCTTCTATGTCACCGACCCCATTCCCAGACCCTTTCCTGGCCCCAAGAAGTCACCCTGATCATATTGCTATCTGAGGGTTCACCTTGCTTGCTCTTTTGGGGAAAAAGTACCAAAAACACAGAGAAAAGGGAAATATCTAAATGCCCAACATTCAGAATTAACTAAAAATCAAAATGTCCTGTATTTCTTGTAGATGTTTAAAAAAATATCAAGGAATTCTGAGTCCCATCCAGGAAGCTGGCTTCATTATACTCTTAAGGTCTCTATACATGTCTTCCTGATCCCCTTCCGTTCTCTTCTTCCAGAAGGAAGCATTATTGTGACTTTTCCTCCAAATCCTTCTAATCTATGTTTACACACACACACACACACACACACATGTTTGTAAATTACATATGTTGTTTGGTTACATGCATGTGTTTAGATCTACATAAATCACTTCTGCTTTTTTCCATCACCATTGCATTTTTTAGGTTGATGTGGTTTGGCTGTGTCCTCGCCTCCAAATCTCATATTGAATTGTAGTTCCCATAATCCCTACATGTCATGGATGAGACCTGGTAGGAGACAACTGAATCATGGGGGTGGGTTTTTCCTGTGCTATTCTCTTGATAGTAAGTCTCATGAGATCTGATGGTTTTATAAAGGGGAGTTCTCCTGCACATGCTCTCCTGCCTGCCACCATGTAAGATGTGCCTTTGCTCCTCCTTCACCTTCCACCATGATTGTGAGGCCTCCTCAGCCATGTGGAACTGTGAGTTATTAAACCTCTTTCCTTAACAAATTACCCAGTCTTAGGTATGCCTTTATTAGCAGCATGAAAATGAACTAATACAGAGGTCGATTCCCACCTGCACCTATAAATCCAGGTGCAGGATTTACCAAATCCCATCCTCTGAGGGATATACAATTTTATTTACCTGATCTCCTTTATAATTAACTAATTATTTATTTTTCGACAGAGTCTCACTGTGTTGCCCAGGCTGGAGTGCAGTGGCATGATCTCAGCTCACTGCAACCTCCACCTCCCAGGTTCAAGCGATTCTTCTGCCTCAGCCTCCTGAGTATCTGGGACTACAGGCGCTCACGACTATGCCCAGCTGATTTTTGTATTTTTAGTAGAGATGGAGTTGCACCATATTACCCAGGCTGGTCTTGAACTCCTGACCTCATGATCCACCTGCCTCAGCCTCCCAAAGTTCTGGGATTACAGACGTGAGCCACCACGCCCGGCCCCCTGATCCCTTTTTGATGGGCATGTGCATTGTGGATTTTTTACTATCACCAATAAAGCTAGAACAACACTGCATCTTTTCTGGGGTTTGCTAATGAGGTTTGCCTAGAGTTTTATTTGCTCTCTAAATGTGTCATGGTCCCTCTCCCCAGTGGTACTGAGACCTTCTGGGGGCCCCTAAGGCCACATGTGAAGACACCAAGCACAGCCCCCAATTGGTCCCTCAGTATTTTCCCTGGCATGTGTGGTCACATCTCTCCCTTAGCTCTCCACTGAGGATGCACGTGCTGGTCACAGAGCCCTCCAGCTGGCTGTGTCCCCACATGCAAGCCCCAGGGAGCCCTAGCCCACGGCCTGTGCATCTCAGGCCCATTAAACCTCTCACTTTGTATTTCCTAATTCCTTTAAGAAATCCCAAACCTGTCTCGTTGGATAGAAATAAAATAAATGTAATATCTATTGCTATCGCTTAAACACAAATTATAGTATTTTTTATTAAATACTCTGTTGTCAAATGCTTGACATTCCTCATAATAGATAAAAAAGCAACTAAAACTAGTTATTTTCTGTTACCTTAGAGGTTTGCAACGTGGTTTGTATTGTATTTACTTGTTATGTTCTGCTTGTCGCATTTCATTATAAGCACGTCAATTATTTTCCCTATTAAATTAAAAGGCAATTCTCCCCGCCCCCCAGCTACCCTTGAGCTTGTATAAAAGGTGAAGATCTGGATCTATGGGCTCTGGGAAACCACCTGGTGATCAGGGTTATAGATCCTCTGCCCGCTCACCAGTCCTCCTCTGGCATAGGCTGGCCCAGCCCCCATGCTTGGTAATGGGGTCAGGGGAACCACCCCAATAAACTGTGCGGTGGGGAAAGGCTACATGTATCATTGTTCTAGCCTTACACTCCTTTCTACCCACTGTTTCTTATCATCATCATAGCACCCCTATAAGGCAGCAGGTTGGGACTACTGTACCTATTTTACAGATGAGGCAACAATCCTGAAAGAAGGGGCTTTTGAGTTATGGTCAGTCTTAGGGCTAGAGCCCTGCGGCTTCCACCACTTCCACCAGCACTGTTGCCACACACATGTGCCAACGGGAGGTTACCATGCACCGAGCGCTTGGGGAATCATTTCACGTGCAATGCCTTCTTTGATCCTAACAGCAGTTCCTTCAGGTAGCAGTACTGTTACCTCTCTTTATAGTTTTTATGAAACTGTGGCTCATGGAGGACAAATAAGTGCCTCTGGCTGTATAAGTTTCACATGCAAGAGCAGAGGTTGGAGCCAGGTCTGTCTGACTTTAGACCCCAGTTCAGAAGCAGTGAGAAGAAACATCTTCAGCTCTTTGGGGTCACCATCTCTTTTAAGAATGGGATGAAATCTGTGCCCCGACCCACTTCCCCCAGGAAGTACCTATTTCTCACATCACCGGCATTTTACCTATCATTTTATGATCTGCTAGGACTAGCTGGAGCTCATGTCTGGATCAACACAAGTCTCTGTGATCCAGGTCAGAAACTCCCTCACGAGAACTTGGAATCAGATGCTTTTGTTGCGTACACAGCCTAAATCAATTGCAACCTCACCAAATGCTCTGTCTCCTGCCCTGCCTTTCCTTCATAAACTCTTTCTGGCAGTTGAGATTTGCCAGACTCAGAATTTGAAACGGGTTCCAGTGGAACTTGGGGGAGTGGAGTTTCTTACAGTGCTGGGATTTGACCTGTTTCTCTGAGCCCATGGGGACTTGGAGAGTAATGAGTCTGTGCGCCCCGCCAGATCCTTCCGCTCTCTCAGTGCTACCCTCCCTCCCACCATGGCACTTCTTTGGAAGAGGACTAGATACCTGAGTAGTAATTCATGGTACAGATCCACGTTTTCCTTATCCACCCATCCCCTGAGGAACAGTTAGGTTGGGTCCATATCTTTGCCATCGTGAATTGTGCTGCAATCAACATATACCTGATGGTGTCTTATTTATATAATGATTGCTTTTCCTTTCGGTAGACATCCAGCATGGGATGGCTGGATCAAATGGTAACTCTACTTTTAGTTCTTTGAGAAATCTCCATACTGTTTTTCCATAAAAGTTGTACTAATTTATATTCCCATCAGCAGTGTCCAAGCGATTCCTTCTCACCACATCCACCCCCACGTCTTTTTTTTTTTTTTTTTTTTTTTTTTTTTTTTTCTCCTTTTAAAACATGGCTATTCTGACCAGGATAAAGTGGTATCTCATTATGGTTCTAACTTGCATTTCCCTGATGACTAGCAATGTTGAACATGTTTTCATCTTTGTTGCCATTTGTATGTCATCTTTTGAGAAATGTCTACTCATGTCGTTCACCCACTTCATAATGCGATTATTTGTTTTTCTCTTGCTGATTTGTTTGAGCTCCTTATGGATTCTAGATGTTAATCCTTTGTTGGGTGTACAGTTCCTGCAGGTCACCTGCAAGTCTGGCAGGTTCTCCAGCCAAGAGCCCAGACAGGCTTGGTACCTGGCAGAAAGTCATGAAAGCTCAGTTTGCACATCTGTAAAATGCAGAATCCTTTCCAGGCACTTCCACGTCAATGAGGGAACTCTGACTCCTTTATTTCTAAGGACTACATACCTTACTATTTCTCCTCTCCCTACACATTTAGACAGTGGGTCTCTGGTTTGACCTGTTCTTGCTGCTTAATCTTACAGAGAACATTCTCCGGATTCCTGCTATCTTGATGTGTCTCTCTGCACCAGCCACTCCATCACCTGAAAGCTTTGTAGTAACACAGCACCTCTCAGCTGAGGCTTGCTTCCCTAACACAAGTGCTTCCCAGCATGCACTGATAACACTCAGCTACGCAGGGAGAGAGGATTTGATAAGGCCACATGCTCATCAGAAAATGATGCCTTTTAAATGCAACAGCCCCCTAACTCCGGTGCTAAATCACAACACTGAAAAATATCTACAGGTACCTATGGAGAAGGAAGATGAAAGAAAAATACCTTTTGTTGGATGGAAAAGAAGTAGCCAAGAAGAGAAAAGTTTTCATGCATGGACTATGTCAAGGTCCCACAATTGTCACCAAGACCACCATGATGGAAGCATCTTCTTCATTGGCCAATGGACATCAGTGCAAGGATGGTTGTGCATGGAAAAGAGGAGGCAGAAGGGCAGGAGGGACCTGGTCAACCTTTGGAGTGAGCAGACTCTAAACTTGACTTTTGCCTGGCCCATCGGATCATACTGCTCATGCAGTCTTGTTTGGGTTTTGTTTCCTTTGAGGACTTCTCTCACTCCCACAAATATCCTACAACCCTTGAGTAGTAATTAAAACCCATCAGAGATTAAAATAGTCAGAATTGGTTATGGTAAAAGGGACCTGAAACAGTGAGAAAGGGAGGAGAAGGGAAGAAAGATTAAGGCAGACAGGGGAACCTATGGAGAGAGTAAGAGCTAGAGACAGAAGGAGAGAAGAGGCAGGGCCATGGAAACAGAGGCAGCGTCTCTCAAGTCCTTCTCAAAGACACTGGAAGAGTTCTGGAAGCCAAACAGGTGTGCAACATGGCAAGCAGTGGAATGGAGGACTCAGTCCATTTTCTGGATTTTTGGGGCCTCAGATCACATACCCTGGAATTTCTCATGCTGTTCTCTTTATCTTTCTTACCCATCCCAGGCCTAGATTTTCAGCCTGCAAAAGCACTCTTGCTTTCATCAAAACCAGAATTCTCTCTGTGTTTTTGTCAAGCATCTTTGCCTTCCTCCTGGGATTCTCATCTGCCTTTTTTGTTTCAATTCCATATCTGTCTACCCTTTCTTCTCCTTTTTTTTTTTTTTTTTTTTGTCTCACTCTGTCACACAGGCCGGAGTGCAGTGGTGTGATCTCAGCTCACCGCAGCCTCCACTTCCTGGGTTCAAACAATCCTCGTGCCTCAGCTTCCCAAGTAGCTGGGATTACAGGCATGTGCCACCACGCCCAGCTAATTTTTTTAATTTTTGGTAGAGATGGGGTTTCACCGCGTTGGCCAGGCTGATTTCCAGCTTCTGGCCTCAAGTGATCCACCTTCCTCAGCCTCCCGAAGTGCTGGGATTACAGGTGTGAGCCACTGCACCTGACCAACCTTGTCTTCCTCTTTAGGTCAGAATTATCTTGATGCCTTCCCAGACCAAAGCTGGTTGGCTGCTTCTTCCACCACTCTGACGGAACTCAGCTCAGTCCATCATCTCCACCCCAGACAAGGAACCCCGGTTGGCCAGCATGGTCTCCCTGACAGGGGAAGTGTTTCTCCAAGCTCAGAGGGGTTGACAAAGTGGAAACTGCCCACCCTGGAGGTGGCCTCTTCTCCCCAAGGCCAGCACAGAATTCTTCTCGGCCGTGGCAGTCTCTTGGAGAGCATCTCGATGCAGATGAAGGGTGCTATATAAATCAATGGATCATAAGTCTGTTGGACAGCACTTAGATAGGTAAATGCATGTGTGTTATTCACTCAGTAAACCTTTCTAAAAAAGATACTATGCTCAGTATCTCACCGTGCTGACATATTTCAACTCAATTGATAATGGGTCAGGATTGCGCAAAGCTTACAGAGTGAATTACCTTTTAGCCATCCCTTCCAGTTTAGGGTTGCAGTCACCAACAAAATCAATGTCGAAGGATTCTTGTTGTCTCAGACAATACCAACAGTGACTCCTAATGAAATAAACCATTGAAGCCTTTTAATCAGACCACCTGCCTAAAAGGAGGAAGCCATCCAGAGGAGGCTGGGGCTCTAGGGACCTATTTTCCCCTTACCGGTCAACGCATGAGTGATTCTTTAATTGTAGTAATGATGTGCTTACCCTGGACCCAGACACTAGGGCAGCAAGAGGCAGCAATTCTCTGGGGCAGAGGGTTGGCGTGACCTCAGCTGGGGCTGCACGGGTCCCAGAGCAGGGCTGCATCACCAGGGGCTGTGCAAATGCCTCCAGGTTAGGGGCCTGTTTGACTCCCAGACATGTGATAAATCTCTATTGAAAGAAAGCCCTGGAATAAATGAACCCTGCTCTACATCTGAATTCTAGGGTCACTGTTACAAAAATAGGAGCTGGCTGCAAATGTGACCGTCAGTGGGCTTCTGCCCCTACCCCTTGCTCTTCCCTCCTCCCCAACCTGCAAATTTCTGAAAAATTAGCTAACATCACCTTAAATATCTTTAAATATTAGGAAGCTGAAGGGAGTCCAGAAACATAAGAATTGACCTAGTAGCTCTCTGCAAGGCTCTCTTTTGTGTCCACTGATCCACTCTGAGGCACATTTATGGTTTCCTTCTTCTTTACGGATCATCCCCAGATTTTCTTTGGAAATTCATCTTTTCCTCATGCTCCTGTCTGAGTGTGCTCTTCTCTTAGCTCCATGGTGGACTTAGGATTCAGGTCTGTATTAGTCTGTTCTGCATTGCTATAAAGGAATACCTGAGGCTGGGTAGTTTACAAAGAAAAGAGGTTTATTCACCTCATGGTTCCACAGGCTGTACAAGCACAGCACCATGAATTTCTTCTGGAGAGACCTCTAGAAGATTTTACTCATTGCAGAAGGTGAGTAGGTAGCACTTAGATAGGTACATGCATGTGTCTTATTCACTCAGTGAACCTTCCTAAAAAAGATACTATGCTCAGTATCTCACTGTGCTGACGTATTTCAATTCAATTGATAATGGGTCAGGATTGAGCAAAGCTTACAGAGTGAATTACCTTTTAGCCAGAAGGAGTGGGGCAGGCAGGTCACATGGCAAGAGGGAGCAAGAGACATGCTAGGCTCTTTTAAACAACCAGCTCCCACGTGAACTAATAGGAGTGAGGACTCACTCATTACCATGGGGAGGGCACCAAGCCATTGATGAGGGATCCACGCCCATAACCAAAACATCTCCCACCAGGCCCCACCTCAAACACTGGGGATCTCATTTCAGCCTGAGATGAGAAGGGTACAAAACATTCCAATGATATCAAGGTCTAACTTAGTAGTTGATTCCCTAATAAATCTCATCCTGTCAACCAGAGTGTCAACTCAGGACTTCTAATGGCGTGACTAACAGAGAAAGGCCTGGTTCTCTCTTTCTGAGCAGACATGGACCTGTGGAGTGTGTTTCCAGTTGGTCATTAGCTGGTGGAAAGCCCATCTGAAAATGTGACCCACACCAAGAAGGTTGAGATAAAAGGCTAAGGCAGTGATTCCAAGCCTCAGGATTCCTACCTGAAGTTCTGACCCCCAAGCAAGATCTTCTTGGATTCTTTAGTTCGTGAGCCAAGAAATTCCCTCTTCACTCTGGCCACTTAGACTTGGTTTTATCTCCCTCCTTGTCCTCCTCCTCCCTCCACCTCCCTCCTCCTCCTTCTCTTCCTCCTTCATCTCTTCTTCCTCCTCCTCCTTCTTCTTCCTCCTCCTCTTCTTCTTCTCTTTCTTCTTCTCCTACTTTTTTTTTTCTCTCTCTCACTCTCTCTCTTTCTCTCTCTCTGTTGTCACAGGCAATCAAAGAATCCTGATGGATTTCCCCCACCTACAAGGAAAAACCCATGAGCATTGGGAAATAAGGCTTCTTTCCATCTGAGGAGGAAGTCCTTCCTGGGAATCCTCTGAGGAAGGGCTCCTGTGCTCCTGTGACCACAGCACGAATCCATGACTACTGCTTTTGAGTACTAACCAGTAAATGTACAAAGAGCCTTTTAAAAAGCCCTAGGAAAGAATTAAGGGCACAGATAGGAAGGGAACTGCCTTTCTTAGAAAACAAATTAAAACAAGAACCGCTATCTGTGTAGCTGGTCATACTCAGAGGCACATGATCTCTTGAAGTCCCATTTTTCTGACTGATGATGATGGCTAGAGAGGAGTTCCTGCTATGGATAACTTTGTTGAATTCCCAGCGCGTCTAGAATGGGCAAGAATGAGTCTTTCAGCAGCCAGCACCCCTTAACTCTTTCCATGAAAGATCTTTCGGGTCCCTAGAAAAGATCCATTCATACTCTGGATAGCTGGATCAGTGGACATGACAAATAAGGCAACTGGGATCAGGCATGACAGTATGTTGGAAGAAACCAAAGTCAAGCCAACAGTGTATGAGTTCTCCTTTCTCTTGAGTCTGTGTGGAGGCTTCCTAGATATCTGAGCAGCCAGACCCCAATAACTTCCTCTCACCACCAGCCTTCTTTTGGGGCCAGTGCCACAGGACCAGTTAGTGCAATGGAGGTCCAGCATTCAGCAGGATCCTTGAGTAGGAAGCTGGTGGAGGGCCCACCACCCTTTGTCTACCACAGTGATGAATGGTTGTTGACACGGCTAAACAAAGGTATTATTAGTAGATTACATCTGAGAGGCTGGACTCCTGCAGAAAGAGGGCAACAAGAGCCCTGGGCCCTGCTCAGCTCCCAATTAGTCCACAAAAGCCTAAACCACCAGGTCAGGGATAAAAGTGAATAAATGTTTCTAAATTCTTATCTTAAACACACTTAAGCTTAAAGCTATTTAACTGGGGCTTTAAAAGCATGTGAGCTTCCTGGAGCCCAGCTACCTGCCTCATTCTCTTGCTCTTATTTTTGCTTTTATCCTTTTAGTCTTGAAGAAGCCTAATTAGAAGCTTAAACAGGGCTCTCTCTCCCTGCCCTTAAATCAGTAATTGGCTTCAGTGCAGAGACTGTCAGGAAATTAACACATCACAACATGACAGCTGTTAATTTTTTCTCCTTATTTGTCATATGAATCACCGCTGATTTGCCGGAGTGCATAACAAATTAGTGGGCTGTAATCAGCGGCCTCTCTTCTGTGAGCTGCACCTTCCCTTTTTTTTTCCCTTTTTCCCCCTCTCTCTCTTTTTCTCTCTCCCCCTACAGTCCATTACTTCACTGCCTCAGCAGAGATGACTGTTCCTAGGTGTGTCATTGTCAATAAATCAGAATAAGCAAATGCTAAAAGCACAAGAAGCTCTTTAAACTTTGATGAAGGCTTTTAGTTATGTTTTTAAACTTACACTCATAACTTGAATCGTTTTTTTTTTTTTTTAAATTGTCACTCGCTGGTAGTGATAGACTGTCAGGTTTCCAGTCATTTCCTCATCCGACGTGCCAGGGAAGGTGGAACTCCAAGTGTCATTTGCACAAGTTCTGGCTGACAGAGGAGGTGGAGGAGGTGTTAAGGAAGGCAGGGGAAGGGAGAGAGATCAGCGATTCCAACAGGGTCAGACCAAGGCACTTTCCCTTTTGAGTGAGAGGTTTAGTGGGGGCCAGGTATGGTGGCTCACACCAGTAATCCCAACAATTTGGAGGCCGAGGTGGGTGGATCACTTGAGGTCAGGAATTCAAGACCAGCCTGGCCAACATGGTGAAACCCAATCTCTATTAAAAAAATACAAAAATTAGCCGGGTATGGTGGCATGCACCTGTTGTACTGCCAGCTACCCGGGGAGGCTGAGGTGGGAAAATCACTTGAATCTAGGGGCAAAGGTTGCAGTGAGTCAAGATCACGCCACTGCACTCCAGTCTGGACAACAGAGTGAGACCCTGTCTCAAAAAAAAAAAAAATGAGACTTAGGGGAGAGAGAAAAACAGGAGGAAGAATGGGAGGTGAACACACAGGGTGGGGGGAAGAGATATGGATTCTGGAATCTCATCCTCCTCAACCTTTCCAACTTGACTTATTGTCCACTGTGTCTGGGTCATTTGAGGAGTGTGGGCTTTTAACCAGGACTGCCAAGAAGAGTCATGGGTTCTCAGACTTTATTCCTCATTCAGCCTGCCAGAAGACCTATTGGTGGGCCTTAAATTCAATACTTATTGCCTCTGGCAAGGAGGGAGCACAGGAAGATTGATACCACTGGAAGGCTTCACCACGTGGGTTTCAGTTCTAGACTCTAAGCTTTGCCAAACAAATCTGTGTTCTCTGCATCCATAATGTGGATGCAGAAGGGGAAGGCACTTCTTCCTTCTCCTCCCGGATCTATTGTACTGACAAGTCCCTGTCTTTCTAACCTGGGGCCAGTAGGGAGTTGGTGGTGGTGGCTTCACATTGGGGCACCGCCTCTCAGGGCCCTATCAGCATGTTCTCTTGGTTATTACAGACTGATGTTGAACCTAGGAGTGAGAGTATTTCAGGGGTGAATTTCTTCTTTCCTTTCATTTACTACACATCCATCCATCCATCCATCCGTGCATCCATCCACCAATTCATCCTTTCATCCATCCACCAATTTATCCACCAACCCATCTATCCATTCATCCACCCATCCAACTGTCCATCCATCCATCCACCCATCTACCCATCCATGCACCCATTCATCCATCCTCCCATCCATCCACCTATCCATCCATCCATGTACCCATCCACCCATCCATCCACTCATTCATCCATCCATTTACTCATTCATCCATACACCCATCCATCCACCCATCCATCTATCCACCCATCCATCTATCCACCCATCCATCTATCCATTCATCCATCCATCCATCTACCCATCCACCCATTCATCCACTCATTCATCCATCCATTTACTCATTCATCCATACACCTATCCATCCACCCATCCATTCATCCATCCATCCATCCGTCCATCCGTCCATCAATCCATTCATCCATTATCAGTGTATTTTGCATGCAGCAGCATGGCATGAGCCTAATGCATGAACAAGAGGGTCAGAGGGAGAGAGCAGATGGGGAGTGTGGAAAATGTTATCTATCTCAAGATAAGCCCCTCTCAAGGTACTCCAGGATGTCCCCATGGTGGATATGGAGGAGAGTGAAAAAGCCTTGCATTCTTAATCATAGCCGTAAGCAGATTTTATGTATCCATATTGGTCTTAAGTCACCCTTTTCCCAAGAGTTACTCTAATGACTTTTTTGCACTGAATTCCAATTTGGCTACTTGAGAATTGAGTTTAGTTCAGTTTATCAAGTACATTGGCAGGACTATTATGCACTGGATACTAGTTCAGGAGCAAAAAAATACAATAAATTAGGGTCTATGCCCTTGAAAATTATATAAATTTTAGAAAGGCTGTCATAATTTTAAAACTGTGTTTTGTTTGTGTGTTTGTTTGTTTGTTTTTCAATTCTCAACATCCAGGACATGGAATGTATCTCCTGCAGATTGGTCTCTTTCCTGAAAGCTGAGATATCCTGTCCTAAGGTACACAAAACAGTTTTCTAAATATTAGTCGTTTTAATAGACAGAGTCATTAGGTCTTGCTCATGTGAAAGCCACTGAAATCTTTTGGAAACATAATAATTGTCTTTTTTTTTGCTTGTGATAATTTATGTATGTTCAATGTATTTAAATACAGTTTAATATGCTACATTTTATAAAAATCACTGCTGAGAAAGTTTCTGTCTAATGTCATTTTTGTAAGCTCCAAGAAAGGGTTTTTGAGCAAAATACCAATTTTACAATTACTCCGTTGAATCCTAATTTAAGAAAAGAATCATTTATTCATTATGTGAGGTGGAATGAATTTTCCAGGAGAGACTAAGATTGACAGTAATGAAGTAGGAGCTTCACAGAAGAAGCAGTAGTGGGAGTTTTGAAATTCTGAGACCAGCACCAGGCCCACCATAGGTATGGACACCTGGCTGGTCCTGAGGGCCCCCACAGGAGTGGGGCATATCAGGTTAGATGCCTCTGAAAACAATAGGGATGGATTCAATAAGTGTTTCCAACACTTGGTAGAATCCTACGGATCAATGAATCCTGCCGCCTGCTGGCTGGCCCTTGAGGGCAAGGGCGCTCTTCCTTCACTCACTATATCTCTCCAGTATAGGCTGACTTCACTGTCCTCCCATTCCTGCTGTCTTTGACCTCTAGTCATCTTCTATTCCTATGTTATACAGAGCTTGCTTTTCTCTGAGCACATACCTTGTGCTCCTCTCCATTCTAAATTGATCTATGGAAGCCACGTTTCTTGATAAACAAACCTCCTTAAATACACCTTATATCTTCAATGTCCCTGTTCTGTCACAATGAATGCTGTGGTCTTAGTGATACACTTTAGGAAGAAACTTTCCCTGCAGCCCTCAAGGGTGGCATGTCAGGATCAGGAGTTTGTGTCTTCTTTGGATCCCAAGCCTTTTGAGAACTATTTCTACTTCTGCCTCTGCACCTTTTAGATTAGCACCATCTGGCTCTGCTACCCTCTACTTCTTGTGATCCCCAGAATTTACCAATCTCCCGGACACTTTTGTCATTCACTAGGAATCATGAGAACTGGGTCAACATCCTCCTTTATCACCAAATATTGTCATTATGAAGGGTGAACTCAGGTTTAACAAGAAAGATCTCTAGCCCATCACTGTTGCGTTACAGATAGCTGATCCACTTGCCCATCTCAGTGACCTCACCCTACTTTAGCCAGCCAACCAGGTGCTGGGCCATCTGCGTCCCTAGGTGCACCGTACCTTCTCCCCAAAACTACAACTCTCTCAAGTCTTAACTACTAGAACCATCTCATTCTCAGATCCAATGTCTTATCCTAGCTCCCTTAAAGATTTACTCATTTTTGTACACTTACTTCTATTTTTCTGAGATTTCTGGGTCTCAGATGCTGATATGGTTTGCAGTCCCACCCAAAGTTTGACCTGTCATCCCAATGTGTCAAGGGAGGGACCTGGAGGGAGGTAATTGGATCATGTGGGAGGTTTCTCCCATGCTGTTCTCATGATAGTGAGGGAACTCTCACCAGATCTGACGGTTTTATAAGGGGCTCTTCCCTCTTCACTCACTTGCTGTCTCTCTTGCTCCCTTGTGAAGAAGGTGCCTTGCTCCCCCTTTACCTTCTGCCATGATTGTAAGTTTCCTGAGGCCTCCCCAGCCATATGGAACTGTGAGTCGATTAAGCCTCTTGTATTAGTCTGTTCTCACGCTGCCATAAGGACATACCCGAGACTAGGAAATTTATTAAGGAAAGAGGCTTAATCGACTCACAGTTCTGCAGGGCTTGGGAGGCCTCAGGAAACTTACAATAATGGCAGAAGGGGAAGCAAACATGTCCTTCTTCGCATGGTGGCAGCAAGGAGAAGTGCAGAGTGAAGAGAGTGCAGATGGTTATACAACCATCAGATCTCATGAGAACTCACTCACTATCACAAGAGCAGCATGGAGGTAACTGCCCCCATAATTCAATTACCTCCCATTGGGTCCCTCCCATGACATGTGGGGATTATGG
The DNA here is from genome assembly GCF_000951035.1 of Colobus angolensis palliatus. Lineage (NCBI taxonomy): Eukaryota > Metazoa > Chordata > Mammalia > Primates > Cercopithecidae > Colobus > Colobus angolensis. The sequence continues at coordinate 3,704,451 of NW_012116166.1, forward strand.
GAACTACAGTTCAAGATGAGATTTGGGTAGAAACACACCCAAACCCTATCACCTCTTTCCTTTATAAATTACCCAGTCTTGGGTATTTCTTTACAGCAGTGTGAAAACGAACTAATACAGATGCCAATACTATTTTCCTTCTGAGCAGTGCCTTCTCCCTTTGTTTCTCCGTCTCTTCTCCATGGTCTTCTGTTTCAACCATTCTCATACACCTGAGTCTCCTCTATGACACTTCTCTTTTGCTTGTTTATGCCTCACCCATGCAAATTCTTATTCCTGAAGCAGTCTCTTCATCCCCCACCTCTATTTTCACTCTGAATTGGCAAGGACCACTGGAGAAACATCACACAAACTTTGCAAAGTTTGCAAAATGGAGGCACCACAAACACAAGTTCTTTAGGTGCTGATAAGTCTTCTGCACTGATGACCACTCCTGCAAGATTTCTTCCCAGGACAATCAATCCTCTGAGTGATTATCCCAAAACTCCCCAATGTTTTTCCAGTCTCCTACTGCCACCTCCCTCCTTCTCCTTCTCTCCCCTCTTTGTGAGAAGCCTGTCCCCATGTTGGAATTAGGTCTCCTACCCCTACCTACCTCTCTCATCTTCCTCCTTCTCTCCCCTCTCAGTGGAAATCCTGTACCCCGGTGTTGGAGATAGGGCCTCTCAATTTCCCTCTGCTCCAGTCTTCCCATTCCTGCCTCCTGAGCACCATGGCTGGGTGGATTTATTCCTTCATATATATATGGGGAATATTGCCATTCACCAGGAATCATGAGAACTCTCTCTCTCTCCCCCATATATATATATATATATATATATGTTTATATGCCTACAGAGTATGTAGGGTAAAGAGAAAAAATACAATAAAACTCCAAGGAAATGACATATTGTATGGAGAGAGAGAGAGACAGAGAGAATCTCACTCTGTTACCCAGGCTGGAGTGCGGTGGCACGATCTCAGCTCACTGCTAAGTCCACTTCCTGGGTTCAAGTGATTTTCCTGCCTCAGCCTCCCAAGTAGCTGGGATTACAGGAATGCACCACCACACCCAGTTGATTTTTGTATTTGTAGTAGAGTCGAAGCTTCACCATGTTGCCCAGGCTAGTCTTGAACTCCCATCCTCAGATGATCCACCTGTTTGGGCCTCCCAAAGTGCTGGGATTACAGGTGTGAGCCACCGTGCCCAGCTTTCTTCTAGATTGTATCATCTCTCACTTTTTCTCTCTCTTTGCTTATTCCTTCCAACAATTAAGCATACTTAAACATCTCCCATCCTTATGAAGAAAGAGATCTTCTACAGTCTTAAAGACCTTTTTGTTCTCACAACCAGCAAGTTTCTAAAGAGTTATCATCTCTTGCTGGACCCACTTCTCATAGCTCCATTCCCTCTTTAACATACTGCTGTTTGACTTTGGAGCCCTCCAACTCTCACCAAGACTGCTTAAATGCTTGCAGACAGATAACACTTTTCAATTTTCAGCTAACCTGTTTTATTTTTCTGCGATCATGAGGGCATAACTGCCTCTTAAAAATTTGACTTATGAGACACCACAGCCTCCCTGGGTTCTTTCTTTGCTACCTTTTTCTGGCCATTCCTTTTTGGGCTCCTTCAGAGACTTACTTCTCATGATCTCCTCTCTCTCTCTCTCTCTCTTTCTCTCTCCATACAATATGTCATTTCCTTGGGGTTTTATTGTATTTTTTCTCTTTACCCTACATACTCTATAGGCAAGCTTGGCCTCTCCTTTTGGGCTTCAAATAACTTTAAGCCTAAACTTTTTGGGCATCTGCTCTTGGATCTCTCATGAGTATCTCCAAAGCTAACCTGCCATCTCTCTCCCCATCTTCAATGGACTTTGGTTCTTTTCTAGAGATGAATGGCAAGAGGTCATCCTGGGTTTCTTCCTCTTCAATACAGCCATTGTCTAATCAATCACCAAATTATATTAATTCCCCCATCTGTCCATTCTTGCTGTTCCCACCACCATGACCCTGATCCACCACCACCACTTTCTCTCATTTGATTAATACAACAGCTTCTATCTTGCCAGCCTTCACTATACCCAACATATTCCAGACTGCAGACAGCATCTTTTTTCTCAATGCAATTTTATTTATTTATTTATTTTGAAATAGAATATTGCTGTGTTGCCCAGGCTGGAGTGCAGTAGTGCAATCATGGCTCACTGCAGGCTTGACCTCCTAGGCTCAAGCAATTCTCCCACCTCAGCCTTCTGAGTAGCTAGGACTACAGGTATGCCCCACCATGCCTGGATAATTTTTAAAATTTTTTGTAAAGACAGGGTCTCGCTATGATGCCCAGGCTGGTCTTGAACTCCTGTGCTCAAGCAAAATTTGACCTTGTCACTTGCACGCTGAGACACTGCTGCAGACTGCAGCAGTGTCATCCTTGACACAGTTTACAAGAACCTTTATGACGACACATCAGCCTAGGGTGGGTCCTCATTTGCCCACCCACATCACAGGTTCTAATCCAGAAATATTGAATTCATTCAGTTTCCTGAAGTTCTGATTTTTCTCTTATCTCCAGGCCTTTGTCCATGATATGTCCTCTACCTAGAACACTGCTGTCTACCCTTTTACTCCTCAGGTTTAAGCTTCACTGTTGCTTCCTCTGTGTAGCCCTCCCTAATGTCTGTCCCCACCTCCCAACCTCCCAACCCAGAGATTGGGGCCTGGGTTTCTGTTATTAGCATGACAGCCAGATGTGGCAGCTCATATCACATGGCCTTGATGACATGTCTGTGCCACATCAGGCCCCATTCCAAGAAGACAGTACTCTGTGTCGGGTTGAAGCTTTGTTGTGTTCATTGCTGGAGCCCTGGCAAGCACCACGCCTTGCCCAAATAGTTTCTCTGGAGCTGTCAGTCGAGTTGGTCAGATGCCTTAGTCATCAGTATCCACAGGGACAGACCTGGAGGTGCCTTTCCATTTCTTTGCCTGAAAATCAGTCTGTGTCTTAGACTCTAAAGTTCGGAATTAAATTTATTATCTACACATCTTTTGGATTTTATCTAATTTTCTACGACATTTGGGTCAATGAAAGTATCTCTAGATTCCCAAATAAAAACTTACAAGCACCTAGGGTTATTTCTTCTGCACGACTCTAAGTAGCTGGTGATTTCAATCTCCTAGCAGATGCTTGGCCCAGCTGGGCTGTGCCCTAGGGCTACCACCACCCGCACATGTTGGAACCCACCCCTGGTATTCTGGAGAAGTCCTCTCAGCTAGAATTATTTTCAATTGAGCAGTTCCTGAAACCCTAGAACCTGTAGAAGGAAAAAAACAGAAATAATTTCCAGTCCACGGCAAAGTAAGGCTGGATGGAAAAAGAGAGAAAGTCAGTTGTTGGACAGCATCAAAAGTCAGCCTGTTCTATTAGGCAAAAACAAACAGAAGCACGGAGTAACCAAACAAGACAAAAATGTTCATTAGCTGCGCCAACCCAGACCACCCACTTCGTTGAACTGACCACATCACTTCAAGATTCCCTACACATGGCCCCACCCTTCCCTGACCTCCCCAGGGATAGACAAGGCATCAGAGTGGAAAGGAAGAGACCAGCTCAAAGTGGAAAGCAAGAGACCGGCTCAAAAGTGGGGGGTGGGGGTTATTCCCCCCACCCCCCAATTCCAAAGCTGCCCAGAGATGCGCTTTGGCAGCATATCCAACAAGACATCAGCCATGGGGGAGTTCCCTGCCCGGCTGCCTCGGTTTCTCCTTGATAGCACGGAATCATTGTTGTCCATTTACCAAAATGAGTCTAAAACGGATCAGAACAGAGCAGTATCTGTGGGGAAGGGCAGCATTCTTTGAAGAGGCGTATTCAGGATTCATTATCTCTTTATAATTAAAAACAAACTATTTTTTCCTATTAAACTTAAGAGAAAGTTAAGTTCAATTAAAGCATCTGGCCTCCTTGGGGAGTGCGGAGATAGCGTCCTCATTAGCTCCTGCAGCGACTCTTGGGGTTGGGGGAGGAAGGGCATGGAGATTTCACTTCATTTGTCTGTTCACTGAGTTTCTTCCTCACTCTGTCGGCATGTGAAGGTGGGGACCTGCACATTTTGCTCACCACTGTATCCTCGACTCCTAGAACAGAGCCTGGCACGTGTCAGACAACTGTGAAAGGAACTGATGAGTGGAAGAGAGAATGTAGAAATGAATGAATCAGCATAAGCCCCACAGGGACGAAGACTGGAACTGGAGCACCCTTTCATCCCCACTGCTGGACACAGGGTGGGGAACACTAAATGTGCGCTATGCATTGTTTACTGAAACAGGCTCTACATCAAAATAAAAAACAAAACAAACAGGAAGCTTTTCTGGATCAAGGTTTACATTTTACAGTTGAGATGCAGAGGCCCAGGGAAGAAGGGAGATTTGAGATTTGCTTGTAGCCTCTGAGTTGGTCGGCTGGGAGGCTCTGGCCAAGGTGGGGTTGTTGAGCCCCAGGTAAAAGCCCCACCCAGCCCCTCTTCTTGCTGTCTGAAACAGGGCAGCCACACTCTGTTCTTACCGGGGAGTCTTATCTGGAGTTCGAGTTCCAAGACTGGACCTTTGGGGCCTCCCAATAGAAGGGCAGAGATATTTCCTCATGAATATATTGGGCCCTTGTGGCTCCCTCGACTCTCAGCAGCTGCCACAGATCCATTCTCCTCTCTGGCCCCAAGAGCTCACCTGATGGCAGGTTTCTGGATATGGTTGAAATGAAGCCAGGACAGGTGTCAGGTGAAGGGCTTAGGTCTAGGCATAAGGGGTGCCGCTTTGCCCAGGAGAGACCCAGATTAACAAGCCTTGATTGGCAGTACTTGAAAGAGCCCCCGGGGCTTTTGGCAACTTAGGACAGTAGGTGAACTCCCAGGAAACTCACTCTCCTTCCAGGCCCAGCCCAAATGCTACCTTCTCCAGAAGGCTTTGCTGCCCCCAGCATTGGTGCAATGTACCCCTACTTGGTGGGAGTCCCCTCCTCTGGGTCTCCAGTCACTTCTCAGTGGCCTTCCTCTCAGCTTGTTCATCTGTCTCTGCACAGGATCGTGTGCATCAACACCAGGACAATGTTTCTGGTCTTCTTTGAACCTTCTGTGTCCAGCACAGTGCCTGACTCCAAGCGGGTATTCAGGAAATACTTCTGACAAGTAGACAAGGCCTCTCTGCATCTTTAGGACCAGAGAAGCCAAAAGAAACTGAAAAGATGGTCTATAAGAGGTTCAGGGGTTGCAGGGGGAAAAGCTGTGAAGGAAAAAGATGCAGTCCTGGCCAACAAGCTGAGATCTCTGGCTGTCCTGTCACCTTTTTGGCCCCAGGGCCACAAGGCTGCTGGATGCAGTGGGAATGACCCCTGGTGTCCACCCTGGCACTGTCAGATCACATAATCCATACTAGATAAAAAGAGCAGATATATGCCTTTGTTTAAGATGCCACATGCCTGATCAAAGTAAAGGTTGTTTACTCAACCACTTGTAAAACTCAAGAATAGCAGACTTGCTCATCTGAACCCAAGCTTGCAGACAGCACTGGAGAGCAGAACTCATGCCTGAGGGCATTCCCTGGAGAGAAGTCAGGGCTGGAATGCTGGCCAAGATGGCTGGGGAGGTGGAAGGAGGCGGCGGTGCCTGTCCTCAGTGTGTTTGTGTGATTCTTCTCACCTCTCTTCCCTTCCCCAGTCTCTTCTCTCTTTGCAGGCCACTTGTGGGGCACATAGGCTGGGTTTCCTGGGAAGTAGACTCTTGGGAAGGAGATTAGTGTGCAGGAGTTTGCTAATGAGTGCACCTGAGATCCCATCTATGACAAGGAAGGAAATAGGATTGAGCAGAGGAGAAAGTCAGGCTGCCATGAAGTCTCTGGCAAATGCTGCAACCAGCCCAGCAGAGAGTCCTGAAGATGGGATGAGCCTTCAGAGCTGCCCAGCTCAAGGGAGAGAGTGCTGACTGGGCCTCTACACACCCTGTCCCCATCAATCAACACTAGGTGCCATTGCCTAGGACAGCAGTAGAGCTTGGGCGAGGCAGTGGTCTTCAGACAAGGCAATCCTGAAAGGGGCTGGCAGTTGAGGGCTGTCTGTCAGGGGCTCTCCCAGCAGAGAGGAGAATGAGACCCGAAAGGAGGTCTATGCAGCCCCTCCCAGCGGCCACCACATAGAGTTGACAGTGAAGGTGATCGGAGTGGCATCAGCCATGGTAGCCAGAGAGCTATTTGGCTTGATGGGAAACAAGAGTAAGGAATGAAGACTGCAACCCATGTGAATTCTTCTAGTCATGCCTTCTGTAACCCCCAACACATTGATCTTGCCTGGCTTAGGAGGGAGTCAAGTGTCAAATTTAAGGCTATTCCACTTTTTTTTTCTTTTAATTCTATTTCCATAGGTTATTGGGGAACAGGTGGTGTTTGGTTACCTGAGTAAGTTCTTTAATAGTGATCTGTGCACCCATCACCCAAGTAGTGTACGCTGCACCCAATTTGTAGTCTTTTATCCTTCACCTCCATCCCACCCTTTCCCCCTGAGTCCCTGAAGTCCATTGTGTCATTCTTATTCCTTTGCATCCTCACATCTTTGCTTCCACTTATGAGTGAGAACATACGATGTTTGGTTTTCCATTCCTGAGTTACTTTACTTAAAATACTAGTCTCTAATCTCATCCAGGTTGCTGCAAATGCCATTGGTTCATTCATTTTCATGGCTGAGTAGTATTCCATCATACAATGTGTACCACAGGTTAGTTTCTTAATCTACTTGTTAAATGTTGGGCATTTGGATTGGTTCTACATTTTGCAATTGAGAATTGTGCTGTTATAAACAAACATGCACCTACAAGTATCTTTTTCATATAATGACTTCTTTTCCTCTGGGTAGTTACCCACTAGTGGGATTGCTGGATCAAATGGCAGTTCTACTTCTAGTTCTTTAAAGAATCTCCACATTATTTTCCATAGTGGCTGTACTAGTTTACATTCCCACCGGCAGGGTAGAAGTGTTCCCTGTTGAGTGTATCCACGCCAACATCTATTATTTCTTGCTTTTTGATTATGGCCATTTTTGCAGGAGTAAGGTGATATCACATTATGGTTTTGATTTACATTTCCCTGATCATTAGTGAGTTTAGTGAAGTTAGCATTTTTTCATTTTTCTTTGGCCATGTTTATATATTCTACTTGAGCAACCTGCATTCTACAAACTCAGATGTCCAACCTGGAAGCCCTTCTTCTTCATTGATCAGAAGAGGAGCAGAGGCCTGGAGAGGGGAAAGGAATGACTCAGGGCCGTGCAGCATATGGAGCCAAGAGTAGAGCCACTGATGCTGTCTCCCAGTCTAGAGTTGAGCTGAGAGCACCTTTTTGGCCTATGCCTTGCAGATGACCATCTTTCTCTCCCATCAACACTGCACTGTAGACCCAACTTTGTGAAATTTTTGCACTTTAACAAAACCCAATTGAAACCAGTGAGGCTTTCGTGAGTTCTTACTGGCTGCTCAGTAGTGTCCTCAGGCTACAAGGAAGCAAGAAAGAGAGGAGTCAAAGTGCTGCCTTTGGTCCAGGAGACAAAAACCATGGCCAGAGAGTGACCAGGCACAGTGGCTCATGCCTGTAACCCCAGCACTTTGGGAGGCCTCGGTGGGTGGATGACTTGAGGTCAGGAGTTTGAGACCAGGCTGGCCAACATGATGAAACTCCATCTCTACTAAAAGTACAAAAATTAGCCAGGTGGGGTGGTGTGTGCCTGTAATACCAATTCCTCAAGAGGCTGAGGCAGGAGAATTGCTTGAACCCAAGAGGTAGAGGTTGTAATGAGCTGAGATGACACCACTGCACTCCAGCCTGGGCAACAGAGTGAGAGATGGTCCCAAACAAAACAAAACTAAACAAAAGCCATAGCCAGAGAGCAAAGGGACAGCACGGCCAGGCAGGCCAGAAGCAAACGCCCTGCGAGCATATTCTGACACGAGGGGCAGGTCTATACTGCTCAGGGTGGGCCAGGAGAGAGGCTGTGGATGAGACTTGGGAATGGCTTTCTGTCCTGGCAGTACTGTAAGGATGTCAAGAAAGATGTATGGGAGGACAAAGGGATTGCCTAAGGCAGGTGGTCCAGGCGGGGCACCCCTGCACCTCTTAGCAGAACTTGAGGTGAGCCAGGAAGTCACATTGCAGAAGGACAGAATTGTGTCTGATGGTCACTGTGGAGGGCCCCTGTCCTGCCTTGGAAAAGGCCACTCTCTTTGGAGTTCAGTCAATGAGTGGTCACACTGGAGGACAGTGATCCTTGATGCTCTGGTGGCATCCAGAGTTCTGCAGAGGACCTGCCATGGTCAGGGGGTTGTAATTCAAAAGGAGGCCACTTGCTGCAGGCCAGAAGGAGACATCAGGGAAACAGAAGGAAGACCCAGCAGCGGGGACATCCACACGGTAAAGATCACAGTAGCTATAGCCCTGCAGGATTTAAAGCCACCAGAGATTAGAGTCAACAACAGCAAAGGAGAATTTTGGGAGCCTCACTGGGACATTGGGCCATCCCAAGCTTTTCCATGAAAGTGGGGACATCTGTTGCTTTTATGGTGAGGGTCACCCAAGCCAGGCAAGTGTCTTTCCCAGGTTGCTGCAGAGGTGGGTGGCATTGAGTGCTCACAGGCACGGGAATGGCCAGCAGCAGCCCAGGGGTCATTGTATTTTGCGGCATTGCATTTGTACTCCCCAAAAGCTGCATTCCTGGAGCTCCTTCCCAGTTATTTTGAAAAAGGTCAGAGCAACAACTGCAATTTCTAGTACTACATCAGCAATCAAACTCCACACCTGGATTGGCCTTGTTGAGGGGATGATATTTCTAAGTGGTTCAATGGTGGAACACAGGCCCATGAATGCTGGGATGACAGGGACTATTGCTGGGTCCCCAGGCTCTCCTTCTACCAACACGTGCCCTATGTAATAGCCGTTAGTGCCAGCAACAAGTATTCCTGAAGAAAGGCAAGCATGAATGGCTAGGTTTGCCAAGGAAACGGGACAGACATTACCTGTGTTGTTCCCATGGTGGATACCTTTGAAAGAGTGTGACCTGCCCTTTTTCATGTCATGGGGGCTAACAACATTCCAGGAGGCAGATTGCCTGTCAATCTGAGATTTCTGATAAAACCACGAGGAACAGATTTCCAACTCCATCCAAACCCGCCCTGCCAAGATGGAGAAATTGTTCTAAGTTCATGAATTCATATAGTTGTTTGCTACTGCAGCACAACTTCTCCTATGCTGACCCACACAGCACATCTCTGCTTAAACTCTTCAGTGGTTTCCCTGGCAACTAAGGTATAATCTCAAATCCCCACGACAGCCTATAAGGCTTCATTTTTTCTGCCTCTCCCTTCCAACTTCATCGTCCACTGGTCCTGCCTTGCTCACTTGGTTTCAGCCACAGTGAACTTTCTGTTTCTCAAATATGCCATGCTTACTCTGGTCCCAGAGTCCTGGCACTTGCTGTTATCTCTGCCTGGGATAATCTTCCTGACCCTCAGCTCTGACTGGAATCAGATCCACTTAGATACCACTGCCTTGAGCATTCCCTTCCCTCACCATTCTGTCTAAAGTAGCCCTCTTTTAAATATCTGTCTATCATAGTAACCTCTTTTAAATTTTCTTTTGAGCATTCATTATTTTCTAAAGTTACTCAGGCTTTTGTTTATTTCACTCTTTTCCCCTGGAATATGAAACAGGAATCTTATTTCTTGACAGCACCTAGAATAAGGCCTGGTACGCAGTGAGAGTTTAGTGAACATTTCATGAGTGAATGAATGGATGTGTAATCCGTGGAATTCATTGCCTTATGGACGACACACAAAAGAAAGGCTAGATGAATGGTACCATTTTTGCAAACAGACAACTCAATGCGTCCCAGAAATCCAGCACTGCTGGCCCTACCTCATTCCTGGCAGGAAACTCAGCTCTGATTTGGAGCACTGACCATTTCCTCCCAGATTCAGGCACGAGATTCACTGTGATAAATGGCCTGAGCTCCTCATTGCATTTAATGGCAAACTCTGATCCAAGTGGAACTGCAGCCAGGTGGCCCGTGGGAGCCCTGGAATATGACTTCCAAGGAGACCACAAAACCTGGACAGGCAGACGCCATTCCAGATACATTAACTCATAATCCCCAGGAAGCACGCACTTCTGATGAAGGAAGAGGAGACTTCCCCTCTCACAAACCCTAATAGCCGTGGTTAATCCTCATCCCAGGAAAAGCTTCTTGCCCAAGCGTCTGGAGAAGCTTCATCAACGTCAGCACAAGGGCCCAATGCAGGAACAGACAATGGTTCCCGAAGGCGTCTGCTCAGCGGCCTTCTTGGATTATGGATTGTGCGGAGCCATTGCTGGGGTAGTCCCTGGGCAGCAGGGAGACTGGTGCAGCCCCAAACAGCTGCCTGGCTGAGCTCACCTGCCTGTTCTAGGTGTCCAGAGGCAGCTGTGGTTGTTCCTGGAATTTCAGATGTGTGCTTTTATGCTCAGTAGGGATGCAGGAGCCTGTGTCTGGGCTCCTAAAGTGAAAAGGGTGGGGCTCCAGTGATTTTGAATCAAGTTGGAAGTCCGAGATGCCCATGGAGTCAACCAGGCCACCTCAGGCCACTTGAGCTCGTCATGCTGCCCTGCAACCCTGACACTCACCCCTTCCTCTTTGTCTCCTGCTCTCTTTCTTCTAGCCTTGACTGAGAACATCCTCCAGGTCTTAAAACCTAGCCTCCTGATTTTTGCTTCTCTCCCCCAGGCTGAGTGGTGCTGGGGGGCTCCTGTGTCATTCCAAATTTCCCATCTTCCCTCTCGTGACTACTGCCAAACTCCACCTAGTTTCTTCTTGCGAGCCAGAGCAGAGGCTCTCAAACAGCAATTCACACACCTGTGTCATTTGTATTAAATGAAATAAAAAGAAAGCCCAGGGAGCCAGCTTTTTTAAAAAAATATTTTTTGAAACAGTTTTGTTTTGTTTTCTTTTTTGAGATGGGATTTTGCTCTACCATCCAGCCTGGGATACAGTGGTGCAATCATAGCTCACTGACACCTCAACTTCCTGGGTTCAAGCAGCCCTACCACCTCAGCCTCCTGAGTAGCTGAGACTATAGGTGCATGCCACCGTGCCTGGCTAATTTTTTTTCTTTCTTTTTTTTTTTTTTCTTTGTAGAGATGGGGTTTTGCTGTGTTGCTCAGGCCAGTCTTGAATGCTTGTCCTCAAACAATCTGCCCACCTCAGTCTCCCAAAGTGTTGGGACTACAGGTGTGAGCCACCATGCCCAGCCTTCCAAGGAATAAGATTTTCATAAAAAGCTAAATGTATTTTCTTTAAAGGATTATCTGTTATTTGGGGAGCATTTTCATTCCAAGACAACATAGAGATGGTAGCTATTTATGCTCACAGTTTTATAATGTGGACTGCACCTGGAATCCCGAAGCCTGAGCACGTCCAGGACATGGGACATTTCTACCTGCCCGTCCTGTTGCTACCTGGAGTGCGTTAGGCTGAGACCTCATCATCCACCTTTCTGGATCCTGTATCCCACAGGGAGGTCTCTGGGCTTATCTGTCCTCTAACCTCTTAACCCAGGAATCTCCTGCGGGAACCATCGTGAGTTCACTCATCATTCAGTGGATCACATTCATTAGTGCTTTTTCCTCCACTTCTTTGGGCTCCTCCTCCTTTTCTCCATGCCATTGCCACTCTGCAATTCAGAGACCTGTCTTCTCCCGCTCACCTAGCAGCATAACCTCCAACTATTCCCGAGCCAGTACATTTTCAGCCCACCCTCATCTGCCAAGCAAGGGCCAGTGTGCCCATCTAGTTTAAACATGACTTTAGTCTAGAAGTCACACACTGCAGGCCTTGGGGCTATGCCCAATAAGAAGACATAGTAGTGACTCACGGATAGTTGTTTCCTCTTCTTCTTCTTCTTCTTCTTCTTCTTCTTCTTCTTCTTCTTCTTCTTCTTCTTCTTCTTCTTCTTCTTCTTCTCCTTTTCTTTTTGGTCAAAATGTGTATATCTAAATATCAGAAGACCTGGCAAGGCTGGGTTTGCATTCTTGCATGTCAGTAATTACCTGGGGCTAAGCTTCCCCTTTTAGGCAGCTGGCCCTCTCCAGTTCGCCCAGATCCTGCCACTCCATGTTGTCTCACACATGGTCCACTCCATTCACGAAGGTCACCTACCCATCATCTGAAGGCCCTGGCGGCTGCAACCCCTAAGTGGTTTCCATCACCCTTCTTTCCAAGAAACGTAAGCCCATAGATTCTGCACAGAACTAAAAAAAATCTATTAAGTTAGGAGGCTGCCGTTAAGTTCCCTCCATGGTTTGGTGAGCCACCAATAGCTCTCTGCATTAACTTCCCTTTCTGTGAAATGGGGACGCAATCAATCCTCATGTCTGGAGTACAAAGAGACGCCATGAGGAGGCACATTTATTTTGAATGCTCTGAGCTCGTTGGAGAGCAGGTAACATAAAAATCCAAGGTGTTATTATTAGATAGTAAGAAATTTTGTTCCATGCTAATTAAACTCACACCTTAACCACTTCCACACGGGGAAGAGGCAGCATGACAGCCTGACATGTTAGGAGCGGGAAGAGTTCTGCATGCGAGCACAAGACAGCCTGCCTCCTCCTCGCCGCGCCTGGCCGTGATGTGTGTGTAAATCTGCCTTCCCGCTCCTTCCTCTCATCCAGCCGGGACTCCGACATTTGCAGAGAGGCTGATGGAACTCTCGGCTCTGCACAGAGCATTGACTGTTCTCCGTGCGTGTTAAGAAGTTGTCAGGCTGGGGTCAGGCAGGTGAAGATTTAGTGAGGCAGCCAACAAAGTTTCCCCGCCACTGGGTTGCCACCACTTATGGAAGCGCCTGCAGAACGCACACGAGAAAACAGATATTTCTCCTGCGATGGCTTTAGCACTCCTTTGGGGATGGGGACATTAAGTCTTCCTCCACCACCAGGAGGCTGCTGACACGGCTGCCTCCCGAAGACTTGGTAGGAGGCCCCATGAAGGAGCGTGGGCGCCAGCTCTATCGATCCGAATGCCCTATTGCAAGGGACAATTGCAGGAGAAAACAGCGGGGTTTTTTTCTCCTCCCTATTCCAGGGCCAAAGAAAAGACTATCCATGGAAGGTAATGTAGCTGTCACCAAGGAGAGAGAAGTGGAAATTCACGGTTCTCTTGTGAGGCAAAGACATCTGTGTTATTGCACCCTAAGCCAACAGTTTTTAAAACAAAGTCATAAAACAAGCTACTGTATATAAAAGAGGTGGAAGCTATGCAGGGCTCCCCCTTACTCTGTGCAGAGATTTGAAAAGAAGCAAACCTTAAAAGAAAAAAGGCAGAATGAAGATGACTGACTACAGGAAGCCCAAGGGATGCGGGTGGAGCTAAGAGGCGGCGGGGCGGCTTCCCTCCAACAAGAAGGACTCCTGCTTGCACTCAGGAGGGAGGGTCTGGGGGCACGAAGAGTGAGGAGTTGCACAGAGGTGTCACCCGGGCCTCCTTCAACTCCAGCCTGGGAGAGGGTCAGAGCAGGTGCAGTCCCAGAGTTCTGTCACTGTCATGCACACACTCACTTGTGCTGAGCACCCATGGGCATACTCAGCTTCCACAAACATCTACACAATCTGATTTCCAAAACCACCTGGGAGACAGGCCAGATGGAATCACCATGCCCCCCTTTTTTTTTTCAGATGAAAGAACAGCAGCTTGGAGAGATCCTCCTAGTTGGCCAATGCCATGGTGCAGGTCTTCTGACCTAAAATCCAGTGCCCTATTTTATTTTTTTAAATAAAACCTTCTTTCTTCTTCTCTGTCAAGGTAGGTCCATCAGCCTGAGTCTAAAGCCCACTTCACTATAGTGGACGGTGACATGCACCTGGCTGTTCTTGCCAATCCTATAGAAAACCATGTGTCTGGCCCTCATGGCCATTGTAGATCACCGGGACCCGCTAGAATTCTAGCTACAGCCTGTTGGCAGACTGTTTCTTAGATGGCTGGACTGGAAAGACTTCGCCAAATGGGCCAGCTATCTAGATGGTGAGTTGGTGTTCTGTTTATTTCTAAGGGGTACAGATTGGGCCCTAGAATCACAGAATTTGGAATGGGAGGGCGCCTTCATTCAGCCTCCATCAGCACAAGAATCTTCTCCCAGTTCTTGACTGGTGATGCTCTGGTCTCCCTGCACTGCAGAGGGCATGGATTCTGTCCTGTGCACAGACCTCGTGAAGGGCACCGGCCTCCCTTTTGTACCAGATATGCCTGCCCTGTGTCCTGGCCACGCCCTTCAGTGCATTGGGATGATGCCCACCTGGAACAATCCCTACACTGGCCGGTGACCTCTGGCCCAGCAGCAAAAGATAAGCTGAACCACCGTCCTTCCAGGAATGGGAGCTAAGATCAGTGTCAGAGGGCAGGGGACTTCTAAGTGGCAGGTCAGTTTCAAGTAGACAGATCCAGTTAAAACCAGAGCCACAATGGCAAGCCAACAACCAATGAGAGCTGAGGTTTTGAGGAAGGGAAACTGTGAGAAGGAAACAAGGCTAGTGGGATGCAGGGAAGGATGCAGTAGACCCATGCCATGTGGCCGGCCTACGCTAGCATTTATCATCCAGCTCACCACGGGGGTCTGACCCCAGCTCAAGTCAGTATGAACAAGGGGAGGCCTGTGGCATACGGCTGCACAAGCTGCACACTGCACAAATTATGACATGGGCAGCTCTCCTGGTGGCAGCGTTATGGGAGCCTTTGCCTGGAATCCAGAACCAAGGCTATAGGTCACACACTGGAGGGTTGTGTTTGAGCTCAGCTCTGTCTCTAACTGGGTGGCTTCAGGTGGAACCCTGCCTCTCTTAGGGCTCGGTGCTGGCTGGTTATGAAATGGAATAGCAATCTCAGTCCCACCTCCCTCAGTGTGCTCAGGAAACAAGATGATTGTGATGAGAAGGGGCTTTTAACACAAAAGCCCCATGCAAACATAAAAGTTATCTTTCTTTAAAAAATGATCTGTGGTGTGAAAAGCAGACATAGATTCAGCAGTGGAAACAGGAAATGGGTGGATGAGTCAGCTGGGCCCGGGTGGACACAGTTCACAGGGGACACACGTGCTCTCCGGCATTGGGGAAAACAGTATGGTCCCCTCCAGATGGTTCTTGGCAGCCAGTGCCCTCCTCCTCCAAGTGCAGCAAGTATGGCCATAGCTCATAGGTGCCCCTTCTCTGGATAACCACCTCTGCTATCAGAGATGCCATGCCTGAGAAATTATATCCCTGTCACCCGCTCCCAGGGCAGCCACAGTCAGTGGCCAGCTGAGATGAAAGGCCAGGGCCTTGCCACCAGTTGCAGGCTGTGCTCCAGAACCCTCTCCCCATGGATCCAAGGTGAGGCTTTCCCTGAGACCATGCCCTGATGGGGTGTTTCTCAAGCCCTATCCTGCACCCTCTATCTCTTTTTCTATTTTTATTATTTTAGAGACAAGGTCTTGCTCTGTTGCCCAGGCTGGAGTCCAGTGGCAGGATCATAGCTCACTGTAGCCTTGAACTCCTGGGCTCAAGTGATCCTCCTGCTTCAGTTTTCCAAAGTCCTGGGACTACAGGTGCATACCACCTATAGTGCCTGGCTCTCCCTCCATCTCTTAATAAGCCCTGCACAAGGATACTCCTTCAGAGGTCATCTCATAAAAATCCCTGGGGCAGGCCCTGCTTTATCAGAGCCCACCATACAGTGGCAGCAGGCAGAGAAGTGAGTGCAGGAGCACTCGATTGACATTCAGCCAAGTCCTCTGCATGCCTGGGCCACTGTATTAGGGCATAGGGTAGGGGAGCCTGGAAGCAAACTCTGCACTCCAGATTCACGTGCAGACATCTCCTTAAGAGGGATCCCTGAACCCAAACGCCCATCAATGATAGACTGGATAAAGAAAATGTGGCACATATACACAATGGAATACTGTGCAGCCATAAAAAAGAATGAGTTCATGTCCTTTGCAGGGACATGGATGAAGCTGGAAACCATCATCCTCAGCAAACTAACACAGGGACAGAAAACCAAACACCCCATGTTCTCACTCATAAGTGGGAACTGAACAATGAGAACACATGGATGCAGGGATAAGGGGCCTGCCGGGGGGAAAGGGGAGGGAGAGCATTAGGACAAATACCTAATGCATGTGGAACTTAAAACCTAGGTGACGGGTTGATAGGTGCAGCAAACCATGGCACATGTATACCTATGTAACAAACTTGTACTTTCAGCACATGTATCCCAAAACTTAAAGTAAAATTAAAAAAAAAAAAAAAGGGATTTCTGGAGTCAACATTTTAATGAAAGGAGGAAAGTACTGAGCAGAGGGAGAAGGTGAACTGGGATTCAGGCACACGTGAGGCCTCGGCCAGTCCCACAGGCAGCTCTGAACTGAATATCTATGTCCTCTGCAAATTCTATGTTGAAATCCTGTCCCCCAATGTGATGGTACCAGGAGCTGATGCGTTTGGGAGGGGAGTAGGTCATGAGGATGGAGTCCTCATGAGTGGGATTAGGGCCCTTATAAGAGGCCCCATGGCCAGGTACAGTGGCTCATGCCTGTACTCCCAGTACTTCGGGAGGCTGAGGAAGGAAGATCACTTGAGCTGGAGAGTCTGAGACCAGCCTGGGCAACATAGCAAGGCCTTCTCTCCATTAAAAATAAAAATATCAGCTGGGCATGGTGGTGAATGCCTGTAGTCCCAAGTACTCAGGAGGCTGAGTGGGGAGAATCTCCTGAGCAGGGGAGATGGAGACTGCGGTGAGCTATGATGGCGCCACTGCACTCCAACCTGGGTGACAGAGCCAGATCCTGTCTCAAAAGAATAAATAAAAAACAGTAAGATACATAAATAAAAGAGGCCCGGGAGAACTCCCTCATCCCTTCTGCCATGGGAAGATTCGGAGAAGATGGTCATCTGTAAACCAGGAAAACTATTCCCACCAGATACTGAATCTGTAAGAACCTTGATGTTGGACTTCCCAGTCTTCAGAACTGTGAGAAATAAATTTCTATTACTTGTCATCCACTCAGTCTGAACTATTTTTTTTTTCCAACAGCAGCCAAAATGGACTAGGACCTTTGGAAGAGCCCCATCTTTGCATCCTGTCTCAACCAGTAATTGGGTGTGGGCTGCCCCCAGGGTGTGGTACAACCTTGGGGAGCCAGCTTTCTCTAGCAGAGGTCAGTTCTTAGAAGGAATTCAGCTGAAAGCTGTCAGGGACCAGCCTTCTCAGGAGCCGGAAAATGCATCTCTTCTTCCTAAAGGATGGTGTAGCTACTACGCCCTTCCATCCTGGGGCAAGCAGAGCTTTCCCTCAGAGTCAATTTATCTCAAACATAAAGGATTCAGTTTTTGCAACAGAATTTCCAGTGCATTGCTGGGTACCTAGTGCTGTACAGGTGAATCCATCAGGTACATGGCATCTGCCTGTAAAGAGACCACTATGTGGGAAGAGAGGCGGGCAAGGCACAGCTTATACCTTGGCCACACTGACTGCATGTCTGCAGGGAGGTCCAGGCCTTTCCTCCCCATTCCCTCCCCAAGCTCTGTGGACCTACCTGCCTTTATAGGTGGTGAACCCAGAAAATCTGAGATAGATCTCACTTAAATTAGAAAGCTTATTTGGCCAACATTGAGGACGCACCCATGACACAGCCTCAGGAAGTCCTGATGACACGTGCCCAAGGTGGTCGGGGCACAGCTCGGTTTTATACATTTTAGGGAAACATGTGGTTCAGTCTGGAAAGATGAGACAACTTGAAGCCAAGGCAGGAAGACTGGAAGTGGGGAGCGAGCTTCCAGGTCACAGATAGGTGGACAGAAACCCTTACATTCTTTTGAGTTTCTGATTAGCCTTTCCAAAGGAAGCAAATCAGATATGCATCTATCCCACAGAGCAGAGGGATGACTTTGAATAGAATGAGAGGCAAGTTTGCCCCAGGCAGTTTCCAGCTTGAGTTTTCCTTAGTGATTTTGGGGACTCAGGATATTTTCCTTTCTCAAGGTGATGAAGGGATCCCAAGAAGCGAGTGACAGATTTTTTCTCAGCCCCATTGCAATGGAATTTTTCACTGTTTTCCTCATGTTCTACCTGCAGGAGTATCCCCTGCACCCTTTTATGCAGGACATTCTGAATAGTGTGAGAAGCAAAAAAAGAATCTTTGCAATGTATATTAGTAATATTTAATTAGCCTTGGATTACTTATTAAGTGACAATTATCCCTATTATGTCTGTCACAGATGAGCGACTACATACTGTCTATGGTTTATGGGCCTAAAGTTCTCCACCGAGTGTCACAAATTCCCATTATGTCCCCAGCGCTGGCCTTTGCAGTTAGAATGTGAGCAGAGGTGAATGGTCCCCTTTGCACAGCCAGATGTTTCCCAGTTGACTTGGCAATGAGGCGGGGTTGGGCCAGCCTTACTTCTGGTAAATGCAGAAAACTCATTAGCAGACAAACTATTGATGAGGTGCCCTGGCTAGCAGAAGGGAACTGAGCCACTGAAACTGGACAGCTCCCCTCCCCAGGCATCATCCTAAATTCTAGTCTCACGGATGTCACACTGGAGAGCCCCTGGAAATCACATCTTCAAACTTTTGATTTTGTTGCTGGGAAATCAGAGTTGCAGAGAGCACGTATGGTGTGTCTCTGGACCACAGCTGCATCCCTGAACCTTCCCGCTACGCCAGAGGCATGCCCTAGACACAGAAGCCTGGACACCTCACTACAGAAAGGTCCTTTTTAGCCAAATGTCCAAATGTCCCATAAGCCACGTTCCCTCTCTGTGACCTCTTTCCGACAACTCCCTTTCTGTAGAAACTGGAGATCTCAGGAATATGTAGACAGCTAACGACCTCCCCCATCTTTACCACCCTGAAAGTCAGTGTGATACATGGAGAGATGGGCGCCATATTCCTCAAGTTCTATGGTACTTGAGATCCTGCCTTTAGACTTTTTATGTGGAACATGCCATACTCTTTAAAGAATGTATACTGTCTCCAACACAAGCCATCAACTCTTCAGCATAAATGAGTTTTCGAATTACCTCTGTAAAGTGCATTTTAAAACACTAAGCTGAGGTCTAATAAAAGTCAGACATGGGGCCGGGTGTTGTCGCTCAGGCCTGTAATCCAGCACTTTGGGAGGCTGAGGTGAAAAGATAGCTTCAGCTCAGGAGTTCAAGACCAGCCTAGGCACATGGCAAAACCCCATCTCTACTAAAAATACAAAAATTAGCCAGGCATGGTGGCGCATGCCTGTAGTCCAGCTACTTGGGGGGTCAAAGTGGGAGGATCACTTGAGCCCCAGAGGCAGAGGTTGCAGCAGTGAACCTGAATTATCTCTCTCGGATCTGAGCCAAGGTCACACCACCACACTCCAGCCAGGGCAACAGAGCAAGACCTTGCCTTCAAAAAGAAAAAGTCAGACATGGAGAGGGGACCCAGAGGTAAATCAGGGGCAGTCCCACCCTGGGGGAGAAACTGACCAAGGTGGGGACTTGCAGGCCCACCAAGGAGGGAAGCAAGTGGGCAAAATGAGGATGGAGTATGAGCAGCCTTAGAGGCCAAATGCCCCTTGGGGGAGGTGGGGGAGAAAAATATAAGCTAGGGAAGCACCCTGGTAGTTTCTTCCCATCTGACCATTTTACACAACTGAAACTCAGAGCTTTTCTACAAGGGCAGTCAAAACAGATTTGCAAATTAAATGTAAACAAAACCACAAAACTATTACATTTAAATAGAAGGTATTACAAAACAATGGAATTTAAATCAGCAATATTAATTCAGCACAATGGATTTGTCCTGCCCTGACACAAAAGGCTGTTCACAGTGTGTGAGTGGCAATCAGGACCACCCAGTGCGCTGTGTCCTGTTTGGCCAGCCCGCCTTGGCGTGGACTATCGGCTGATCGCCTCACCTAACACAGTGAAACCTTCACACATCCAGCCACTGTGCACCAGGCGGCCTATCCTTGGACAGGACACATCACCTATTCATAGCAAGTCTCTCTCAACGATTCTCATTAGCCTGCAACAACTGGGACTGCACTACTTTGCCAAACTGATCAAACCATAAAATCAAACACCAGCTCTGACATCACATGGTGGCATTCAGGCTGGGCTTCCATAATCCTTGTCAACGTTAACATTATACAATTCACAAATAATAAGAGCTTATAATCTACCAATTAAAAGCTGAGACATAGAGATCAGGCTGAAACTCTCTTTCATCACTGCCATGAACTTCATCCCATCTAAATACAACCTTGTCCAAAGCGGAGGCAGATGTTGCAGGATTCTCAGGATGGATTCTAGGGCCCAGAGGCCTGGGGTGGAGTCATCATTCTGCTGCTTTGTGCTGTGTGATCTTGGACAAGTGACTTCACCACTCTGTGCTTCAACTCCCCATTCTGTAAAATAAAACTCGGATGGTAACTACCCCTATAAAATTGCTGCGAGGATCATAGGCATGTTAATGTATGTGAAATATTTAGAACAGTGCCTGGCACTATGTTAGCACATGTAATGTAAACAAGCATTACTCTCAGGTTGATGTGGCTCTTTCCAGATCATTTGTACACATTTACTAACATGCAAATATATTCAGTACATTTTGATGTTTTAAAAAACATTTAAAGATACAACCATATTCCTGAATCATTCTGCAACTAGCCTTTGCTCTAAATAATCCATGAGGTTCAATATTTCCTCCTGAACACATCACTACATACATGCCAAGTAGATGTGAAGCAGCATTTGAATGGCTGCAGCAGCCCACACCTGTAATGTCAGCACTTTGGGAGGCTAAGGTGGGAGGATTGCTTAAGTCCAGGAGTCTGAGTCCAGCCTGGACAACATAGTGAAACTCTGTCTCTACCAAAAGATACAAAAATTAGCTGGGCATAGTGGCACGTGACTGCAATCTCAGCACTTCCGGAGGCTGAGGCAGGGGATTGCTTGAGACCAGGAGTTCAAGGTTTCAGTGAGCCATGATTACACCACTGCACTCCACCCTGGGTGATAGAATGAGATCCTGTCTGTAATCCGACCAACCAACCAAACCAACAAACAAAAGCAGACACTTAGAGCCGAGACTAAGGGTGATGCTGGCTCATCCTCCTCCTGCTCCACTGGTCCTCTCTGGCCCAGCCTTTCAGAGCACAGCACTACAGAAGCTCTCTCTGCTGATTCTGCCCTGCTGGGGCCTCCAAGTGCCTTCTACATCACAGTACGGACCTGGGACCATAAGCACTGAACTTTCCTAAACTGAAGTTCATTTTGAATGCACTAAGGCAAAGAACAATTCAGAGGAAATTTAGTCCGTCTGTGTGTGTGTGTGTGCGCGCGCATGCATGTGTGCAATGTGTGCATGCGTGCAAGTATGCAAAGAGTCCCTTCGGAATTGCTCTAGCTCATGCATTAGGGCACATGTGGACTGTGTGTTGTGAGAGCAGAGCTACCTACAGCGGCAGCCACTGTATTTTTCAATATTAAAAAACACTCCTGGTTACTGGCAAACAGCCACCTTCTCTGCTGTGGAAAGCCTCATGTCCTGGGCTCCCCACCTTACCTAATGACAAGATATGCCCATAGGCAACATGTTTGGAGGATGGTAGGGGCTGAAGGGATTATGGCTGGAGCACCCGGCCAGCAGTCAGCTCTCCTCCGCAGAAGACGGAGCACAAAGCATGGCGGCAGGCATTTAACTCTGCACTTAGCCGTTGCTCATTAACGAGCTCTCTGGTGGAAGTCTTTGCAGCAACTCTCTGGCACTGGAGGCTTTGTCATCCCACCCACGACAACCTCTGTTAGTCAATAATAACAGCTTATTTAAAAATAGCAGCATCAACTGTTTGCATTGTTATTATCTGTGCCTGGCTTCTAGCCCCAGAAGACTTGGAAAAGGTGTTCGACCTGCTTTTCCGGAGCTTCTCTTGCTGAACCTGTTTCCAGATCTGGGAAAAAGACAGACACATCTTTAGCAAACACTCACAATGTAATTGCCAGGCAGTTATGGGCTGCGACAGTAAAATACAGCAGTTGGCGGCACGGTAGGTTCATTAGTCAATAAAGCATTGCCACGCGTTTTATTGAATTGTAACCCTATTTTGCCCTGATGCGGACCTTGTGGAGCCTCTACCTCCATATAAATCTGAGTGATTCATTTAGCATTCAAAGTCGAGCAAAAGGAGGATTTGGTCCAATTCCAATGCAACCCTGCTCCATTAGCTATCTCTATTATTATCTGCCTTTGCCTCCTCCGTCAGTGGGGACATTTTGATAAAAGCTCACATCGGAAATAAATCGGGGACTGAATGGCAAGACATGAACAAAATTACTTTCCTATAGGCCACTCTGTCCCTGAAATGCCCAGGAATAGCTCAGGCCTGGTAAGGAGACCGAATGGACGATTCCCCTGGCATCCCTGCATCCAGCCATCCAACCCACTCAAGATGCCACGGTAAATGTATACAATGCTGCCATTTTTCTAGCATCTGACTTGAAATACATTTGACATGGTCTACTTAATGTTAGATGGCTGAAAAATGTTTCATTATTTACATTGTTTCTTTCGGGACAGAGATTTAGCTCTATCACTAAAATTTCCACCCCCAAAGTCAGCAGGATTCTAAAACTAGAAAATAATAATAGGGTATCAGTCAATGTTATTCATTCCATATCTGTGAGAAGTACCCCAAATAATTTGCTAGTTTAAAAAAATCATATCTGTTTGCAAGCAATATTCACATATGGTTGGGGGGATCTGGGATAATCAGAGCAAGAAGGTAGATTTACAAATTGTAGGGAGTGCAAAATAGAAAAAGGATTTATAAAATAATGTGAAAATATGGGTGCTGATGAAAAATACCATTTTTACTTTTAGGAAATGGTATTTTAAAAGTGTAAGAAATGCAGAATTGATTACTGGGATGTAGGGTCCACGACCAGCTATTTTTTTAAAAAACTGGACCAAAAAAAAAAAAAATGAGGAGGAAAGTACTAAAAAATAAGGCAAATTCAAAAGAGAATAAGATAGGAAGACAGGAATTTCAAGGAGCCAACATCAAGTCCGTACTCTGACCTGCCTGGCCCACTAGAAGGAAAATGAGCATATCTTTTTACCCATTCCTTGTCTGAGAACCCCAAAGTGTCCAGTTATTTCTGAGACTTGAACACAGTGCCCCATAATCCCATGGTGGGGTGCTGCTTGGCTTTTTGATTATGTTAATTACATGTTTGCTTCCTTGGAATTTGAGGCCAGTGGTCCCGTTCAGCACTTTATACAGAACCAGTAATAGCAGCATCGGGGGAGGAAGCATCAGTTAAGGGAACCACAGGAGTGCTGTTTGTTTCCGATGGCCTTCCTCTTCTCCTGATAGCTGACAGTTCAGCAAAGAGAATTAGCAGCACATGTGGGTAAAGAACCGAAGAGACTCTTTTTCCCTATTTGATGAGTGCCATACGAAAGGTTGTTTCCGTAGCAGCTCAGAGCCCTCCTTGCTATCTCCTAAAGAGAAGCCTGCCAAGTTGGGGCTGTGGGTTTTAAGAGGTACAAACAAAGCTGGCATGGTAGGGCAGACCAGAGGTGTGGGGACTCAATGCAGTCTTCCCCATGGTTTCGTGGTGTCAGTTTCCAAAATGCGGTCCCCGCTGCCCTTCCCACCAGACTCTGAGAAGCAAACCTTGCTGGCAGGAAACCTAGGCAGGAGTGGCTCCCTTCCCTGGCCTCTTCTTTTTTTCTGCCATGTGCAGCCCTGATGCCCATAACTAAAAATCAAGTTCATAATTTAATTTGGGGGGATCGGTTGCCAAATGCTCATTAAACAATTGGGTCTTTGAAAATGCTATCTTTAGATTTTTTTTAATTGACCTATTATTTTCTGGCTCTAGCTGCCAGATCCCCCACCGCAAACAAGGAGAAGCTTGCTACCTGGACTTTTTTTGATGAATAGTTTTAATTAAAAAATTCTGTACCATAAGTATTTTAATGTTACAAACATACCAAAGGTATGCAGTCATAAATTTACAAACACGTTTAAATTAATCTATAAATATGCTGCAAAATTGACAGGGCATATTTAAGCCAAGGGATGCGCCATGGATGTGCTAATAATGACAATTAAGAATCGTGTAAAATAAATGAAAATCAATACTAAGAACAGGTTGACAAAAAGGAAAAAAGAGAGGAACTAAACAACATGTAGTTGTCTATTAGGGGAAAAAATTAGTAGCTGCTTGTAGTTTTGAAATGTCTACTATCATGAAGGAAGGGCTCCTGGTGGCAATTTTTTTCCTCGTTTTTGTGGGTCATAAAAACGCCCCTGCTGGGGTTGACAAGACAGACCTACTAGGGTTGGGTGGTCTGGAAGGAGGAGGGCTCTGCTTCAATTCTCTAAGCAAAATATACACCTTGCCAGTTACAGATCCGAAAGGAAACCATCCAAGGTAAGCTATATGTGCCTAGATGCTGGCACATGGACACATTTTTTTTTTTTTTTTTTTTTTTTTTTTTTTTTTTAGTTTCTCTCTTGTTGCCCAGGCTGGAGTGCAGTGGCATAACCTCAGGGTGTTTGTGCTCCAGGAGGCAGGAGTGTTTTGGGGCCAAGGCAGGTAACTAACTACCTGTGCTATAGGCACTACAGGTCATCCCCTCACAGGAGCAATAGGTACTCAGGAGCTCCTTTGTGTCTCCCCACAGAAAGCACCAACTGCAAAGAGACGTGAGTGTGCTGCTCCCACTAATTCACAGAGTGCCTTGCTATGCCAAACCAGGAAATACACGCTAACCTTCATGGCTACATTCATATTAAAAGACAACTTTGCGTCTTTCAATCATGTATTTCCCCCTAATTAAGGCATATTCACTTTTTTCCCCTAATTAGGTATTCTTTGTTGCATAATGTTTGCTCTAATCTTTCGGAATCTTTCTCAATATCCAGTCATTACAGGCTCCCCTCGAATTCAACCAAAGCATGTTATTTTTTCTGCTAATTACATCCTCATTTACAGATTGGCGCCTCCTCTGATTGGCTCTGCGCACCAGTTGCTATGACTTCATTAGTCGTGTCTCCTGACCCTGTTATTTCTCATGACAGGACTTGCTCCTCGTGTCCTGTGGCTCCACATCCCTGGGTCGCTTCTCGCCAGGGTTGAAATAGTGTCAAACACACAAGGATTTAGGGTGTGGGAATCACTGCTGCAGTTGTTAATTACTACACACAGTAACGGTACGAATTACTGCTGCTGGCTGGGCCTTTATTTCCTCCTCTTTTTTAAAAAAATTAATGTTTTAAAGGTATCAGTAAAAGGTTAGTTTCATTTAAAAAATGTGCCTGATTAAAAAAAAAAAAAAAAGCAAAATGTGTCTCCCTGCTAAGGCTCTTTCACATACAGAACCCCAAAACCTTTAGTTTTGTAGGGGGCTGCTGCCTTGCGAGCACAGAACTGAAGCTTCGGCTCAGTTACCATCAATCTCAAAACAATTGAATTTTAAAATCTCAAAGGTGGCGCTAATAGAATTTTCTAACCCAAGGCATTCACACATTAAAAAAAAAAGCAAAATTTTTAAAACTATATAAAATTTCAACACATGAACACAAATTGTATTTATTAAATAACAAGATGAAGCTCTCTAGGTAACCATATTAAAAAAAAGAATGTAGCTGATTAGATGAGTTATGTATGTTAAGGGATAATTAAAATGAATGAATTACATTTGAGTACCAATGCTATCTTTTTAACGAGCAGAATGGGGTAACAGGACCTTAACGTTTGGAGGGTACCCAGGGCAGAGAGTGTGTGTGATCCTCACTTTTGGATTCTAGGCCTTCGGAATATCCCAGTTTCCTGGAATCAAAGATCCAGAAACAATCAAGCCTGCAGAGTTTAAATGCAAGTTAGTTAATATGAAAAATGCTGTATCTAGTTGTTTGCAAAATTACTTTTGTTGATTAAAAGGCTCTTCAGAACTTCCGGCTGGTGAAAGGGTTTTAAATTGTCTAATGCTGATTGTGATTGCTATGCAGAAAAAAGGCAGTGCAAAGCAAACCATTATATCACTGAATCTTTGTTAAGCAGGCCTTGAAAGTGTCTGACAGCATAATTAATCTTGTGATATTAACAAAGAAACCAACTCAATAGTATTGAAGATGCTTATTAAAAATACTAAATACCTTTTTCCACTTAAAAAACCTTTTGAAACGGTGTGGGAAGTGGCATTACCTTTTTGTTTTTGCAGCATTTTCAACTAAAATTGATACTACGGTCTACAGCGCAGCAGCAAAATTGTGAAGTGGACAACAATAAGAATTAGTTTAAAAAGTCATAAATCCCAGCCACGAACACCGGCTGGGCTCATCATCCTGACAGCCAGAGGCTCCAACAACACCCCTTGCAGCAAACCCACTTGCCGAAGTTTAGGCAGAAAGAATGGTTGGTAACAAAAATCTGCAAAATATGAGCCTTCTACACATTGTTCTTTTCACTTGAGGATCGCAAGTGAAAAAAGCAAAGTGCGTACAACCATTTATGTTTCTAAACATGTGGATTACTCAGGGTTCTTTTTTGTGAAGGCAGGGTTTGAGGGCCAGCTATTTAGGGCTTCCTGGGCCCCCTGGAGAACTGAACCATGTCCACATCTTGGGAAAATAACTGGGACCCCAACAAGCCTCAGCACTGTGTCTCACTTGTGCTGGCAGTGTGTATGGCAATGGTGTCATGTAAGCTGGGTGAGACACAGGGGGTATGGGCACGGGCCTTGGTGAGCAGGGGTAGAGGAGAGGGTTCCCCTTTGATACGGTTTGGCTCTGTGTCCCCACCCAAATCTCATCTGGAATTGTACTCTCGTAGTTCCCACGTGTTGTGGGAGGGACTTGGTGGAAGATGGTTTGAATGATGGGGGCGGTTTCCCCCATACTGTTCGCCTGGTGGTGAGTGAGTATCACGAGATCTGATGGTTTTGTTGGGGGTTTTGGCTTTTGCCTCTTCCTCATTTTCTCTTGCCACTGTTTAGACGAACAGAGGCAAGATGGCGCAGTTCCGGGTTCTTCACGGTCAACTTTCCAGCGCCCGGGAAAGACACAGGTCGACTGCGCAGGCGCAACCCGACCCCCGATGGAGAAAAACCGGAACCCGCCTAGCCACGCCTACTGCCCGGCCCCCGACCCGCCTATGTCCCGCCCACTGCCCGCCCACACCCAGGCCCAGGACATAAAAGCCGCTCCCTGCAGCACCCGGCGCAAACTTCCTTAGTCCCTACTCCTGTCGGGACTGCTTTAGGAACCTCACCCGAGAGTTCCACCGGGCGACTCCCTTGGCCTCCCCTGCCGGAGAGTGACGGTCCTCACCCCTCCTCCACAAAGCTGGCTGACCAAAAAATAAATTTGCAGTTTTGCTCCTAGCCTTGCCTACTCGCTGGTCCTTTAATACTCGCCCTGGTGAGCCTAGAAAGCAAATCAGTTTCCTGGAAAGCAAATCGGTTTCCTAGAAAGCAAATCAGCCACCACCACATAAAAAGTGCTTTTCACTTCCTGCCGTGATTCTGCGGCCTCCTCAGCCATGTGGAACTGTGGGTCCATTTGAACCTCTTTTTCTTCCTAGTCTCAGGTACGTCTTTATCAGCAGCGTGACAAGTGACAAATACCTATTGGCAGAATTCTTACCTTGTATGGTGACTAAAGAGAGCATTAATATGTGACAAATTTGCAATTGGCAATTGCTGTGTAATTAAACTAGTAACTACACAATGCAATCACCTGAATGCCTAGAACGATAGCATTTATCCAGATCACATGTCTGTGGGATGACCTGAAGATCGGCGGGTCTTGGCTGTGCAGTTCCACTGATTTTGGTTGGGCTGGCTCATGACTGCATCTGCAAGTTGGCTACACTATCCTGGTGAACCAGGCTGGGGCCATTCAGCTCCACAAGTCTCTCATGCTCACTGTCCCCAGCATGGCCTTCTCATGGTCATGGCAGAAACAAGAAAATAAGTGGAAACCCAAGAGGCTGCCTAAGACTGAGGGTCCTAACTGGGAGTAAATGTCATGTTGAGTGGCCAGGATAGAGTTAATGGAACAGAAACACTCTGGGAGGAAGTCACTAATAGGACTGAAAGGCATATATTAACATGTTTGGATTTATCCTGCTTCCATCCTGCACTTTTCTTAAAGAAAGTTTTAACACCTAATTATAACTCCACTCTTCTGCAAAGTAAAAATAAGAGGTAATTTATTTACTTGGATATGGAGGAAAAAAAAATTAGAATGCAGTATGAGTTTTCCACGATGTCAGTAGTTAAAAGAGAGCTGGTTAGAAGAGAATGGGTTGGACGATGTTTTAAACCATCATTTTCAGATGACATGATCATCGGCCAAGCAAGCACACAAACAGAAAAATCCAAACTCAACAGAAAAATTCTTGTAATGAACGATAAAGTTATTTTATTTGTCAATTATCTCTCAATAAATATGGGAAAATTAAATTCAGCAGAAATGTTGGATAGAACATCAAATGACAAAATTCAATGGTATTTCTTTTTATCAACTATAACCAATTAGGACATATAATTTTAAAATATAATACCATTTACAATAGCAACAACATACAAAGGATACGGAAATAATACTTATATAATCCTGACAGATAACAATATAAGCAGACTAAATCTATATATTTAATTCAATCTAAATGAATATTCCAGTTGGGATTCGAAAAAAATAAATGTTTACTCTAAAACGTACATTGATTTTAAAATCGCTCTAACATTTGGTAAACATACAAAATCGCTAATCAAACAATAAAGAAAATCAAAGAGAGAAAAATTGTATCAAATATAAAGTCATATTACAAAGTCATCGCAATATAAACAGTGTGGCATTGGCATAGAAAAAATAGACTAATAAACAAATAATGGCACTGATCTAGGGCAAGTTAAACCACTCTACAGAGAAATATAAAACAAGATCTCTGCTTAATATCATAGTCAAGTGAGCTCAAAGTTGATTAAATGTGAACATGTGACCTGTAAATTTGAAAGGTAAAAATATGTAATTATTAGAAAAGAATACAGAGTCTTTATGACTTTTTAAACAGAACTTCAACAATAAAAACAATAGACCAAAAAATTTTAAAAGATTTGAAACTTTAAAAGATTTGATCACATGAAAATTAAGGCTTTCGGCCGGGCGCAGTGGCTCAAGCCTGTAATCCCAGCACTTTGGGAGGCCGAGACGGGCGGATCACAAGGTCAGGAGATCGAGACCATCCTGGCTAACACGGTGAAACCCCGTCTCTACTAAAGAATACAAAAAAATAAGCGGGGCAACGGGGCAGACACCTGTAGTCCCAGCTACTTGGGAGGCGGAGGCAGGAGAATGGCGTAAACCTGGGAGGCGGAGCTTGCAGTGAGCTGAGATCGGACCACAGCACTCCAGCCTGGGCGACAGAACCAGACTCTGCCTCAAAAAAAAAAAAAAAGAAAAGAAAAAAAAAAAAGAAAATTAAGGTTTTGGTTCAGTGAAGGACAAGATAAAGTTAGTAAACCAATGACAGAATGGGAGATTATTTTGCAGTATTTTCAACTGAAAAGGGATTAACAGCCAGACAGTAAACCCAAAAGGAAAATACCAAATAAGATGTTCAGACAATTTATTTATTTATTTTAATTATTTTATTACTATTTTTTTTTTAGGTGGAATCTCACTTTGTTGCCTAGGCTGGAATACAGTGGCGTGATCTCAGCTCACTGCAACCTCTGCCTCACAGGTTCAAGCAATTCTCGTTTCTCAGCCTCCCAAATAGCTGGCACTACAGGCATGAGCCACCACTCCTAGCTAATTTTTGTATTTTTAGTAGAGATGGGGTTTCACCATATTGGTAAGGCTGGTCTTGAACTCCTGACCTCAGGTGATCCACTCATCTCAGCCTCTCGAAGTGCTGAGATTACAGGCATGAGCCACCACGCCCATTCTGTTCAATTTATAAAAAGAGAGACCAAAAATCATTAATAGAGAAATGCAAGTTGAAACAAAAGGATACTACTTTATATTTAAAACATTTGTTAAAAAAATAACCTGGACTACTAGAAAATCCCAAGTGCTCACAGGGATGAGGGAAGGTAGGACATTTCTGTGGGGCTGGTGGAGTGCTGGCTGTATCTCATATCCACCCTGGAGGGCAGCCATGACTGCTTTCAGTGCACACACTATCTGCGACTCAGGTTGGTTGCAGAGTATGCAGTGCATGCAGGAAATTTCCCAGGGAGCATGTTCAGAATTAACATTCGAGGGAGTGAAATCGGTAGAAGTTGAACTGAAATGCACTCACCACAGAGGCCTCAGCTATTCCATTATCTTTTTTTTTTTTTTTTTTTTTTTAGACGAAGTCTCATTCTGTCACCGAGGCTGGAGTGCAGTGGCATGATCTTCAGCTCACTGCAACCTCTGCCTCTCGGATTCAAGCGACTCTCCTGCCTCAGCCTCTCGAGAAGCTGGGACTACAGGTGCACACCTGCATGCCTGGCTAAATTTTGTATTTTTAGTAGAGATGGGCTTTCATCATATTGGCCAGGCTGGTCTTGAACTCCTGACCTCGTGATCCACCTGCCTCGGCCTCCCAAAGTGCTGGGATTACAGGCATGAGCCACTGCGCTCAGCCCAGCTATTCTGTTATCTTACAGGAAAATCTGGAGCTGGGATGACCCTTCAAAGCTGTCTACCATGCCCCACCAGATACAAAGGGACAAGTCCCAGGACCTGGGGCCAAGACCTCTCTTAGTCCCCTGGAGAAAGACTCAGTTGAGAGCTATTGGCAGCAGCTGAGGCTCCCTTGGTCCTGAACTGGATGCCTGGGTGGCCCAAAATTGTAACCACCATACTCTATGATCCAGGAACTCTACCACTTGAAATGTCTCTCCAAGAAGCTCTCACAGAGGACCCCAAGAGGCACGGTATGGATGTTGGTCACAATATTAATTGTCGGGGGCAGGAACTGGAAGCCTGTATGGGGAAGGTAAGTAAAATGTGAAAATGTGTAGTGACTCAAAGTAATGGATTATGTGTTCACACAGCAATAGGGAACTTATCATTTATATCAATTAAAATACATGCCCACTAACAATATACACCAGTCAAGAACACATACAAGGCTGGATGTGGTGGCTCATTCCTGTAATCCCAGCACTGTGGGAGGCTGAGCTGGGAGGATCACTTGAGCCCAGGAGTTGGAGACCAGCCTGGGCAATAGAGTAAGAATCTGTCTCTATGAATAATAATAATAATAATAATAGCCAGGTGTGGTGGTGTGTGCCTGTAGTTCCAACTACTCAGGAGGCAGAGGCAGGAGGATTGCTTGAGCCCGGGAAGTTGAGGCTGGACGACAAAACAAGACCCTATCTCAAAGAAAATAACCCATGCTAAAGAACAGATAAGCATTAAACACACTGCAGTGATTGTCTACAGAGGGAAGGGAATTGGGTTAAAAGAAAAAAAATAAATAGACAAATCAAAACCAAGGAATCTGGCTGGGCATGGTGGCTCATGCCTATAATCCCAGCACTTTGGAAGGCTGAGGTGAGCAGATCACCTGAGGTCAGCAGTTCAAGACCAGTCTGGCCAACACAGTGAAATCCTGTCCCTACTTAAAAAAAAAAAAAAAAAAAAAAAAAAAAATTAGCTGCATGTGGTGGCTCACACCTGTATTGGAAATACAGCACTTTGGGAAGCTGAAGTGGGTGGATCACCTGATGTCAGGAGTTCGAGACCAGCCTGGTCAACATGGTGAAACTCAGTCCCTATTAAAAATACAAAAAAAATGGGCTGGGTGTGGTGGCGCATGCCTGGAGTCCCAGCTACTTGCAAGGCTGAGGTGGGAGGATTGTTTGAATCCGGGAGGTGGAGGTTGCAGTGAGCCAAGATCGTGCCACTGCACTCCAGCCCGGGCAACAGAGTGAAACTCTGTCTCAAATAAATAAATAAACAAACAAAAGCATGGGATCTTGCATAGATCAATGATGACAATGTGTTATAAATTGAAGAATACAATGAACTCAAACCTCTGCACCTGAGTCCCGGGGGCGAAACTCATAGTAGTGTCAGAAATTCCTATCCATTATTTAGGTTAAGCTCAGATTATTCCACATACCTTTTTTTTTCCCCACATCTAACCTGCAGTAGGTCTCCTGGAGCTGTGGTCTAGCTGATGTATCTATTTTTTAGGAAATCAGGGATGATTTTCCAGATGTTTTAGATAGATGTTTTCATATTTGAATATAATTAAGGGTTTGCAAAAAAAAAAAAAATTCTAAAA
>NW_012116166.1:3736867-3784367 GCF_000951035.1 Colobus angolensis palliatus
AATTAAGGGTTTGCAAAAAAAAAAAAAAAAAAAAAAAAAAACATGTAGAAAAAGGTTTACATTCTTTCTTCACACTTTGGATTTGGTTTGAAGAGAACGAATCCAAGCATGGGGTTTGAAAAAATGTTGCCAATGGCAGTTGAGCACGGAGGAAATCAGGAATTAGGAAAAGAGGGAAGAGAGCGCTGCATTGCTCCAGCCGGGTGGAGGGTGTTCCTGGAGGAAACAAGTGAAAAGTGAAGTTTTACAATGAGAAGGAGAAACAAAGTTAAAGAGATCCTCAAGTATTTTTAAACTGTGAAACTGCCAAAGAGAATTTGAGGCAGAATGTACACAGTCCACATGGGGAAATGTTTTTTATAGAAAAATCCAGTTTCTAGGATATTCTTATCACAGGGCTGGGAGGCAGAGAACAGATTCAGAACAATGGTTTTGTCGAACTCTTAATGCCAAGAGAGTCCAGCTCCTTGTCTGAAAGTCTGGACTCCTGAAAGAAAGAAAATACACACAGGAAGATGCATTAAGAGGCAGTCTAGGTTCCAGTACCAACAGCCACAGCCCTGCTCTATTGCTTCCGCAAGCCTCACTCTTCTTTGAGCCTCAGCTTGACCATCTGTAGAAGGAAAAGGTCAACTTTTTTTTTTCTGAACTTTTAGGAACTGATGGAAAAGAGTGATGTAAGAAAGTGTTGATAAAATCTCTGCCCCAGCTGTCAGGAAGCTGCAGACAAACAGCTGAGTCCCATCATGTAAGCAACAATCTAATTGTATTCTTTGGGAGGAGGAGAAGGAGGAGAAGGAGGGGGAGGAGAGACAGACGGAGGAGGGTCTGGGTGGTGGTGGGAGAGGAGAAAGAAGAGGGTAAATAAAAATAATATTTTAAGTGGAGTGGCTGATAATATTTGTCATTCAGTCGGTTGTAGTGTGAGCATCTTACCACCCTTGTGTGAGCATAGGGTTCTTAAATAAACAAATATATACAGACAGATTTTCTATTATATGACCTCAAGGCAAGTCAGCTACATCATCTGCGGCTCAGTGGAAGTAGCAACAATTTATTCCAACTCTGGAGAAAAAGTAACTCTGTTGGATTTATTGAAAATTGCCATACCTGTACATGAACAGAAAATTGGATGATTTAATAATATTTAGGGCAATTTTGATGAGATGTGATTTCATTTTTAATTTACACGCATTATTAGACATGTGCTATAACAATTGTCCCAGCATCAGATCACCCTTCTTTATGAGACAAAGTCCACCTGCCTTTATAGAGATCAATATTTTCAAATATTTTTCTATCTTTTATTGAAAAGAGGGAATAGAGACATGAGTCTTTAAATGAAACCTTAATGAAGAAATAAAGTGGGGACTTCACAAAATCCATTCTGCAGAGTGTGGTGGCAGCAAACTGTCCACACCTTACTTCCTGAAGCACCAATAGCATAATGAAAACACCACTGATGGGGGTGTGATGTCCGTGGTGTTGACAGTATAGGCCGTGGTGTCTGGACTCAGTTGTGTGACTGTGGCACCTCTCTGGAGGTAAGTGGGTTGTCCTTCTCAGTTCACAATTGCCATACCTGGCTCTACAAGCCTTCTGGATAGAAAGGTTACTCAAAATCTTTTTAGTATTTTTTTTTTTAATCCTAAATTAGTCTGACTTTATTTCTGATGCTTGGAACTAAGAATCTATGCAGACTGGAATTCAACTCTCATGCAAGTTGCAAAAACACTTCTCTAAATGTTTGGTTTATTCACCAAGGAATCCATCTGGATTTGTTGTTTTCATTGTGATAAGTTGTTTAATTACTTTGTTGTTGTTGTTGATAATATATAGGGCTATTTAAATTTGGTAACTATTCTTGTGTCTTTGGTAATGTATAATTTTTGATGTCTTTTATTCTAAGTTGTTGAAATTATTTAGATTAACTGTCTCACACCATTCCTTTATTATCTTTTAAATGTGGATAGAAGATCAACATTAAGAAGGGGGTGTATCATCTTTCATTACTGTTACTCTCCATCGGTGTCTTCTCTTTTATTTTGTTCAGTTTATATTTATTTTGTTGATTTTATTAATCTAGTCAAACAACTTTGGTTTCATTGATTTTTTTCTATAGTTTTGTAGATTCATTTTATTAATTTGTTTATTGTTATTTTTTCTACTTATTTGGCTTTAATTTTCCTGAATTTTCTAGTTTCTTAAGATATAAGCCTATATCTTTTATTTTAGACCTTTTTTTTCTAATGTAAGCATATAAGGCTATACATTTTCCTCTAAAGAATTGCTTTAACTGCATCGGATGAATATGTATGTTGTGTTTTATATTCACTCAGTTCAAACTCTTTTGGATTTCCTCTTGTGACTTCTTTTTTGATCCATGAGATTCCCAGAAATATTTTTTCCAAATATTTGGGGATTTTTAGATCTCTTTCTTTATTGCTAATTTTTTTATATTGGAAATATATCCTATATGATTTCAATCCTTTTGAATGTAGGTACACTTTTTCTAATGGCTTACGATGTTGTTTATCTTGGCAAATGTTCTACGTGTCATCAAAAAGAAAAGCATTTTGTGGCTGTTGGGTGAAGTGGTGAAGTGTTCAATAGATGTCATGTCAATTAAGTCCCCACTGATTGACAGTTTTATCCAGGATTTCTGTATCCTTATAGATTTTACATTCTTTCTATTAATTAGTAAGAGAACTGTTGAAATCTTCAACTATATTTTGTATTTGTCTTTTTTTCCCTTTGAATTCTACCATGTTTGCTTTACTACTTTGAGGATTTTTTTGGTGCATACATGTTTAAGTTTGTTACATGTATATATATATATTATAATTATATTGAGATTTGAGCATTATGTCCTTATGAAATGTCTTTTTTATCTCTGGTAATAGTTATTGCACCTAAGTCTACTTTGTCTTATATTAATATAGTAATGCCAGTCTCATAATTAGTTTCTGCATGGTATACTTTCTCCTATCATTTTCTTTTAAACCATTCATATATTTATTTTTAAAGTAAATTTTCTGTAGATATATATTAATCTTTGGTATTCAGAAACAAAAAATAGAATTCCAAGGAAATCTTGGGAATCCCTTCAATTATGTTATTCTGTATTTTTCATAACACCTTTTTGCTAAAGTACCCATTTGTAGGTAGTTTTTTTTTTTCAGTAACATAAAAGTAATCTCCACCTGACATAGACATTTGAGAATGGAAAATATTTTAAAGGTGAATATTAACATAAAATAAATTCCATGCAAAAATCATTGAAAATTTTGAAAAATAATACCACAAAAATTAATACCCCAAAGGGATCATTAAAACATTGAAATACACAAAGCATTAATTGTCCTATGCACTAGTCTTTTCTCTTTTTTCATGACAAATCTTACAAATGTGGAAATTTTCCATTCATTTTTGCATGGCCAAGAGGGTACTGGAAAGCATTTGTAAATTGGTCTTTAGGGCACATGTTTCTTCATATCAGATTATATCATCTTTTAACAATAAAAATATTTTATGTGCTTGCCTTGATTTTGATTTCTGCTAATGAAATTGATATTCTTTTTGCAATTCAGGTTTTAGATCAGTTTCTAATCTTATTTCAGAGTATTCCACAAACATGTGTTTACAGCCTGGCAAGAGCTATGACTGAGACTCACTGAGGAGGTTATGGTTATTCTCCTGCCTGCTCCTTCCCTGGTTTCTGTAAATGTTTATCTTAACCTTAGACTCTGAGCATCAGTGGTTCCTGTTCATGCTTTTGAGTTGACATCAGTGGATTCCTTAAAACTACTAGGTTGGTGCAAAAGTAGTTGCGATTTTTGCCTTTGAAAGTAATTAAAAGAAATGTCTATATTTATTGTTTAGCTTGAATTTGCACCCAAGATTTATACTTTTTTTGTTTTCCCAATTTCTTGACTGAAATATAAAAATTTCCCAAAACACAGAGCAGGAATTTTCACATGGAAACATTAAGCATGTATTTGGTCTTGTTTCTTCATCAAGTCTGATCATCTCTGGCTCTTAATCAGTATGTTAGACTATTATATTTACTATAATTATTAATATGGTAGGGTTTCAGTCTCCCATTTCACTATTTGTTTTCTATCTCTCCCATCTGTTCTTTGTTTCTTTTCCTACCATCTTTTGAATCAGTTGAGGATTTTTTAGTATTCCATTTTATTTTTACCTTAGACTTATCAGGTATATATTTTTGTTCAATTTTTCAGCAACTGCTTGTGGCTTGCCATGTGTACCTTTACTTCTTTAAAGGCTACTTTGAAATACTATTATGTTACCTCAGGTTTAACACAAAAACCTTAAAATAGCATCTTCCACCTTCTCCTTCCCATCCTCCCGTCCATTGTGCTATTGTGCCCAGACATTTTAATTCTGCAGATACTTTGAACTACACTACTATCTATATCTGTATCTTTCTAAAGTTACCCTATCTAAAAAAAAAAAATTGAAAACCTGTTTTATGATTACTCACTTATTAGCCATTTCTGGCAGTGTGTTTACTGGAGTTGTTGATGCACAGTATGCTTACTAGAGTTGTACGCATGCTCGCGTGAAGCATTCTTCCCTTACCAGTCCGAAAGTTATGCCAGTTAAACTCTGCCATTTTGCTTCTTAGTGGGCATGCTTAAGCCCACTTGCCCAATTCTTGATCTTATCAATAATTGACAGAATCTTATCAAGAATCTTATAAGATCCCAGTTCTCGAGATCTTATCAGGAAGCTGCTGATCACCAGTTTCAGGTGTTTCTGTCCATCGGGAGACTGCCTTTCCCTGGCACTTACCCTTTTTATAGATCTGTTTCAATTTGGTGTCATTTTCCCTCTACCCAAAAAGCTTTCTTTAATATTTTTGTAGTCTTTGCATATGCCATTGCTTCTGCTTGAAAAATGCTCTTCCCCACTACCTGCATGGTCAGTTCCCTCAATCCTTTATGTAGTTTGCTCGAATGTCACAGTCTATATGGGGTCCTTTAACCATCTTTCGATATTGCAATGCTCTGTCTCTGTGACTCTCTCTGTAACCCCGCCTTACTTTATTTTTCTTACAACACTTAATATCTGACCTGCCTGGTAGTTTGCTTTTTGTCTGTCTCCCCGTCATTAGAATGTAGGCTCCATGAGGATGGAATTTTATTCATACTTTTTTCCACCCATATGCCTATACACCACTTCCTAGTTATGTTACCAGCTGAAGGTACCCCAGTCACACAGCACCAAAGTATGTAAGAGGCGGCGAATCCATACGGATCTGCAGCAGCCTCAATTCTTGTCTCCTCAGAAGAAAGAATCCAAACGAAGAGCAGAGTGAGAGACTGAGGCAAGTTTAGAGAAGGAGTGAAAATTTATTAAAAACTTCTCCCTTGATTCTTCCCTTGGGGTGGGCTGTGCACACGCGCAGTGGCCCACTAGCACTTGGGAGGGGCCGCATGCGTGGTGCGTTTACTGGAGTTGTACGCATGCTCACATGAGGCATTCTGCCTTTACCAGTCCAAATGTTATACCAGTTAAACTCCGCCATTTTGCCTCTTAGTGTTCATGCTTGAGCCCTCTTACCTGGTTCCTGAGATCTCATCGGGAACTGCTGATCAGCAGTTACAGGCGTTTCCGTGTATTGGGAGACTGCCTTTCCCTGGCATTGACTGTGACCAATTATTTTAGAGAGATAGCTTAACAGCTACCTCACCATCACTTGATGGTTGCCTGACATTCCTGATTGGTGAGGGAGAAAGACAGGGGCTCAGGGGACTCTCCTGCCCTGTTCCTGTCTGATTAGCTACCTGCAGTAACAATTATACTATTACTAGTGATAAACCTATCACTTGTGCCTGTGACAGGGCCTTGCACAAGGTAGATCACCAATGATTATGGTTGGATTAATAAACAAGGCCTCTCTTATGCCCCCAAGGATAGCAGAGATGCTTTTCTCACCTCTTATTCGGAAGCTACTCTCAATTATATATAAGACGGTAAGCTTGGTCAACTCACTCTCATCAGGTGGTTAACGTGCTAGTGGTTAATCCAATCTAGTTACTTGTTCCAATAATTAGACCCATGCTGGATGTGTTCCTTCAGCTCAGCCCTGCCTTCTCTAAAACTATTTCAGAACCAGTGGCTTTGGTTGGGCACTGGAAATACACAAAGAAGAAGACATACATGCTGTCTCAGGGTACTCGTGGGTCTCTAGCCAGGAGTCAGACAACATCACCACTATCACAAGCTGGTGATGCCAGAGAGGTGTGAATGGAGAACAGAGTTGAAATTCATATGGAAGTGACCAGTGGAGTTGTCACGGACGTTTTAAAAAGAAAATAACAAGTAAAACGGATTTTGACAAAAAATAAAATAAGGATTTATTTTCTGCATGTGAGTACATATCTAAAGTAGAAAAGTATAACAGTTCAAAAAAAAAAATACACAGTTATGTGGTTCAGGTTAATGCCCACAGGCCAGAAGGCGGCTCAGAGCCTTCTCTGTGAGTGTAAAGTTTATCCAAGTCACCTTGGACACCATCACATTCTCTGCTTAAGCAAAGCTGCTTGTCAGAGGAGTTTCTGCATATTCTGAATATTCAGGGACTCTCCTGGCCCTTCAGGTGCCTCAGGAAACCCTAGAGAGGAAACACATCCTCATTGGTGAAAGGATCTCATGTGGCTCTTGCCAAGGGTGAGCAGTGTAGAGGGAGCATAATAAACTCTCTTAAACAACATCTGATTTCCAACAGCTGTCCCACTTCCGAGGCTTCGTGCTTTCAGTGCAACCACCGCCAATGCAATATCCTCCGGTTTAAGGTTAGGTACCAGAAATACTTCTGCCAGAAGTTCTTGATGTAATCAAAATGGGATTTTCATGGACTTGCACAATTTTAGGATCTGGGAGAAGAAGCCTTACCCAGGCCTGCTTTAGGCTGGCCCTCAGTCTGTCCCACAGTGAAATAGCCTGACATCTGACTTTGAAGCCAGGTTCTTGGGTCAGTTCCTACCTTTTTGTGTGTACCAAAGAACTCCTCCAAATGCTTCCTTTCCCCACCCATCTGTCCCCACAAACATGTACCCCAATGCCCTTAACTTGTTCCTAAATGAGTAAACAAAGCTTCAGTAACATATAAACATGATTTATGAAAACAAATCTCTCCCCAAATCTGCTTAGAGAAGCAGTGTCACATAACTGTAAGCAAAGATGAAAGACCACGATTAACAGGGTCCACATCTGTTTGGGGGAGGACGCCACTTGAGTCTCTGTCAGCCTTTACCTCAAAGAATGTGTACTCTAGGTTGATAATGAAACTTGTGGCCCATCTGTCCTTCCGGTGTGCCCTGTGCTGTGCTGAGAACTTCCCATCCACTGGATCTCATGGAGGTTCACAGTCATGTGAAGAGGGGGTCTTGTCTTCACCTGTGTCTTGCAAGTGAGTGGACAGAGATGCAGAAAGCATGAGAGCTAGTGCAGAGAAGAGCTGGGGCACCAGCAGTAGGACTGGAGGCAGGACAATGTCTTAGATTACTACCTGGATGGACAAACTACATAGATGAAGATTAAAAAAAAAAAACCTGGACCTGATTTATAAAATTGAGATGTCTCCATTGATCCAGTTGCTTGCATCATGTGTTAATTCTCTGCTGTTCTCTTTCTCATGTAAGCACCACCTGTCTCCCACATTATGATATGAAGCTGAAGATCCACTCCACTAGGTCAATGGGGACACTAATTGGGGAATATTTGAGGTGCAGAGAGGAGAGAGATGCTACATCCTGTGAACCTCAGTAAGGGGGATGCCTCTGTGTGTAGGCATGTCAAGGCCCTGGCCTTGTGTCATCAGCAGACAAGCCGTGTATCACCCTGGGAGCTCTGCAAGGATAGAATCTGTGTGACACTTTGGGAATTTCTAGGATGCTAATCAGAGGTCTTCTCTTGGGAATTTCTAGGATGCTAATCAGAGGTCTTCTCCTCTGAGTTCTCAAACAAATGAGAAGTAGACCCTAGGGTCAAGGATGGATGAAAATATCAGCATGGTGGTTTGCAGAGCTAGATTGGATCTGCAGAGAGCCCAAGGCTCCCTGTCTTCCTCTGCCTAGTCTCCAGCCACTGAGTCCAGGCAGCTATATGCTCATTGTTTCTGGGGGCAGAGACAGAACCGGACCATAGACTTGCTGTGGGGAGGGATATCTGCCATATGGAAGCAGAAGCCAAGAGCATCTTTCCCCTGTGGTCCCTAAAGGAAAAATTGAGGAAGACCACAGGGAATAGCAAATCTTTCATAGCTTAAGACACACATAGACATCAGACTCTTTTCACCCTTCCCAGCAGCTGTCCTTCAGGAAAGAGGAAATGGAGTGGGAATTTTTCCCCCAATACTTTCAGGGCAGAAGTCATCATTTGCTACTATCTGAATGTTTGTGTTTTTCCCAAATTTCTATAAGGAAATTCACCCCCAAGGTGTTGGCCTTAGGAGGTGGAGCCTTTGGAAGGTGATTAAGCCATGGAGATGGAGCCCTCATGCATAGGATTAGTAGTTTTATAAAAGAGGCCCAAGAGAGATCTCTTTTCTTTTCCACCATGTGAGAATACAACAAGCAGTCACCATCTATGAACCAGAAAACTGATTTGCCAGACACTGAATCTGCCAGCACCTTGGTCTTGGATTCCCCGGCCTCTAGAACTGTGAGAAATAAACGCCTGTCATTTGTGGGCCACTCAGTCTATAGTATTTGGTTAAAGCAGCCTTAATGGACCAAAACACCATTCCTGTGCCCATCAGCAGCATGAAGAATAGGAAATGATATCTTCCCACTGTAGGTGTCACTGCTGACCTCCATCACACCTTCTTGCATCCACACCCTTGCTGTGGCCTCATTGCGGGTGGCATATGCTTCCCTGACTCTGGGGTCTGAGGTTGGCTATGTGATTTACTTTTAGCCAATGGAATGTAGATGGAGACAGGAGGGTGCCAATTTTGGATGAGGCATTTAGAAGCCCTTGGGTTTCAGTAGACCCTCTTGTGCCTCTGATATCACCATGCAGAGAACATGCCCCAGTTACCTCTCTGGTCCAAAAAGTGTGAGAGACAGGTGGAAAGAGACATGGTAGACACCCTAGCAATCCCAGATGCAGAGCTGCTTAGTCAATACCGTTCTAGATCATCCAAGTCCTAGCCAACTCATAGACACCCAGGCGGTAATGCAGGATTGCTGCTTAAGTCCACAAGTTTTGGGGCTGTCTGTTATGCAGCAACAACTAACTCATACACTTACCTTTCGTATTTATTTTGGAATCCCCCAGGCCTAGTAAAAGTCCCAGAATAGTGTAGGTGCTCAAAAAGTATTCGTTGTTTGAATGAATGAATGAAATCTCCTTTTTGTAAACCAGCTCATCATAATGTCTCACTAATGGCTGCCTTACATTGCAGTATTTATCTCTGTGATTTTGGAGGAATAATTAAAAAAAAAAAAAAAAGCAAGGTAAGACAGTAACCTCTCTTGATATGAGCTGCTGAGCATTTAAAGTCCTAGGAGTCAGAGATCACCTGGCTGTCTTCAACATCACCTGCAGGCAGCTGGTGCATCACACACTGTGGTGTGATGAAGACAGCCTCCTTCACCCCCCTGTAAACTCCGACAGGAAGAAATGACCCAACATGGCCATGCATTTATCTGGAGTCAATGCTGATTCTGACTGCATGACCACCTTTACCCTCAGGCATGTGAGTCCCATCGGAGAGGTTGCTAGTATGACATCAGATCCACTTTTCTTCCTATTTTTCAGAGGAAATGTTCCAACACATCCGAGGAAACACATGCCTTCCCAGACTGGCCTGATGCTGTTTCCCAGGAGCTGCATTCTGGAAGGTGGACCATCAGGTGGAAGAAGTATTCTTCAGAGAGCTGCCTTCCCAAGGGAATGGTGACAGCTTGCGCTTGCCGGGGAGTCCTGCTGCCTTCCGAGGTGTGAAGGGAAGGCATGCACTGTGCATATGCTGTACCATACAGTTTTGCCTACAACTGCTTGTAGCTTCATTGTAGCTGTGAATGCTCTGTTCCTCTCCTTTTCACCCCTGAAGATTCGCGAACATGCAGGATTGAGCTGTGTGAGGCATAGCATTCCCCACATGGTAGGCGAAGGAGGATGTGGGTCTGACGGCTCTACCGCCGCCCACCCGGGTGAATGGACATGTGTTCCGGGATATCAGAGCTTGCGGCTGGCCAGCCGACATGTCCACAGGCAGCCCTCCCACTGGCTGTGTCGACATTTTGGTTTTCATTGAAGGATTTTACTGGTACAGACTTTACAAAGGCAAAATTGTTTCTCAAGGAAGTGGACATGAAAGATCTCAAATCAGAGGCTGCTAAAAATGAGAGGCCATCAGTTGCAGAAAAGCAAGCACAGATTAATGACCTATCTATGTCCTACATGGTTTTAGGACTGCGCCTAGATGGGCTTAAAGACCCTAGCCTAAAAACTATAAATGTGCTTCCGTTTTTGCCCTGTAGGACAAGAAAGCCTTATAGACTTGCTTCTAACTGTGAGAGGAGGAGAGGCCGGGAAGGGAGAGGGAGAAGAGGAGGAGAACAGGAGACAAGAAGAAGGGGAGAGGGAGGG
The DNA here is from genome assembly GCF_000951035.1 of Colobus angolensis palliatus. Classification (NCBI taxonomy): domain Eukaryota; kingdom Metazoa; phylum Chordata; class Mammalia; order Primates; family Cercopithecidae; genus Colobus; species Colobus angolensis. The sequence continues at coordinate 3,747,497 of NW_012116166.1, forward strand.
GAGGAGGAGAGAGTCTTGTCAATATCTTTTTAGTGCACAAAACTAATTTTGTTCATCTTGGATTTGGTGAGCTGGATAATATTCTGTGCACAGCTCCTAAATGAATTATTAAATGTCAACTCAAGATGGCTTAACTAAAATACTCAATTTAATAACCAAAAGTATCGAAGGCAACAACAATAATTTTGCAGGTGATTGTAGAGTTGTCAAGTCAAACCATTATAGACAAGCATTTGGGGTTTTCACATAATCTCCTTCCACATCTCATCTTCTGTCACTAAATACCCACTCTGGTGAGCATATTCCATTTCAATAAAGATCATCCCTTCGGTGCCAGCTTCTTTTTATTCAGATCGAGCCAGAAAACCTTTTTTTTTTTTCTATAATATAAAGCTAAACAAGATCTCAGTCACAACCACCAAATCTTTATTAATGCATTCCTTGTGCTACTTCTGAATATTAATAAAAATTAATAATTAATTTTGCCTTTGGCATTGCAAGATATACTAGTTTTAATTAGTGTACTGTACTCCTATACAATTAAAAAATAATTGATGTCCACGCTTATTGGCGGTGTCTGTGATCTTCCTTTCTGTTGTTGTCAACAAATGCCTTAAAAAACAAGTTCAAGAATGTTGTGCTGTCCGCTTGATTTACACACCCAAAGTAACAGGCAAATCTTTTATGATGAAACAGAACAGTTTTCTGTTTAAATTATACACAAGTATATTAACTAGAAAGAGAAAATTAAAAGCTGATGGCTACAAGGAATAATGGAAAGTCTATAAAAATGTTTTATCTATCAACAAATTTGCCTGGAAAATATCAATGGTTGGCACCATCTCTCCGCTGAAACATGCAGAGGCCATCTTGGATCTGTTATGTCAATTCCATCAAGCATTTAATTCTGACGTCCTCCTTAATCAGCTTCAGTTATTTAAATTCAGCATATCATGTTACTGTTATACTACATCATTTTAATTGTGCCATGGACTACTTTATTATAGAATGCTAAAGTATTTCCCTGTGCCTCCTTCTTCCTCTTTCTGAACAATGCCAGCTGTAGAGAGACAGCCCATGGTGAAAGGAGGGAAATCGCTTCCTTTGAAAATATTTGTGTCAAGAATCTTGCATAGAGAGAGGGTGGTGGTTGTTTTGGCAAGAAATAATTCAAATCCCACAGCACATGTTTTTTAGTTTTCTTTCCTTGAGCCAGGATTTTTATTTTTTATGAAATCTCCATTGAACAACTACAAATGTATCTGTAATACCAAGAGGTAATAGGCTAAGAGGAAAGAGACTTAGAAAAACACACGGCAAGGAAGAAAGAGTCAATGTGAGATGCGGATTTCACACTTTACCCTGGACTCACTGGTTAATAAGGATGTTTAAGGCAGAAAAATCACAAATTGACGCAAATTTTTATCATATTCGTGATCTTAATAGCAATTATGTTTTTTTAAAAATCTACCCTACCAAAATATCTGTCCTAAAAATGTAATCTTTGGTTTATTTTTCATAAGAGAATTGGCTTCAGAGAATTTATCACAATCTAAAATCATCTTGGCCATGTATCTGTTTACTTGTTCATAATCTGCATCTCCTCCTAGGTCCAAGTGCATGAGCCCCGGTGCCTGACTGTTCCCTTCACAGCTGCACTCACAGTGCCGAGCACAAGCTCTAGCAGAGCACTGGCATTTCACAAACATCCATGGAATGAATGTATTAATTCTGACTCAAAATACTTTTTTATTCTCCCCCTTTCTAGAGTCTTCTAAATTTTCTTTTCCCATGCCCATCAAAACATGAATGGATTAACCAGCTGTGGTCTAACTGGAGAATGTCCATTACTCAGTGATAAAAAAAATAAGCCATGAATACACACAATACCATGTATAAGTCTCAAAACAATGGGTTGAGCCATATAAGCCAGCTTCCAAAGAGTCTACACTGTAGGATCTAATGCATATGGAGTTGCAGAGCAGGGAAGGCTAAGCTGTGGTGAGAGAAATCAGAACAGAGCACACTTTCTTCTCAAGAGAATCTCCCCAAAAAGAGACATGAGGGAACATTCTGGGGTCATGGAAAAGTCATAGAGCTTGATCAGGCTGATGTTTGCATGGATATTATACATGAAACTATACACCTAAGAGCTGTGCATGCATCCTATGTTAATTACATCTTAATTTTTAAAATCTTAGTAACACTTTTTTTTTTTTTTTGTAGTTCATTGGCAATGGAACGAGGAAACGCAGAATATGAATACGGTTAAGAGGCCCTGGAATTCCTGTTTCCATATCACGACCTCCCTCCCTCCACAGATGCAGGGAACAGTGCTACTAAGCAGCAGAGTTGACAGATGTTCTTTAAAAACCCCCCTCTGCCCTGATGCATTTTCCTACCTGGCTTCACCCCGCCCCCGGAGGCTGTAACAGGTCTCTCTCACGCACAGGTGATGAAGGCAGGGGTTCCTTCATTGCAAGCACGCCGTCTTGGATGCAGGGAAGCACCCAGCTCCTCTGCCAGAAGCTGTGAATAACACTCTTAACAGTCCATGCAAATGCTGTGGTCTATGTCTGCATGCCCAGCTGGTCTGCTGATCAATTTTTACTTCTCAAATTGGGTCAGTGAAAAAGGACAGCGCTTTCTGTTCCCGCGATCTAAATTCTCAATGTGATCTAAATTCTATTAACACTGAGGAACCTGAAAATTCCAAAGCAAGCCTTTAGCTTCACTGGGACCACCTTTCAGAAAGGCCCATTGACCTATTTTCTTTTTAAACCTTCCCTTTCTTTTAATTAAAAGGCCCAAAGTTCCTGGATGTTAATCAAAGATCAGCTTGAGAATTAAAATGCTGTGCATCACTCAGAAAAAGAACCAAGTTGAATGGTGAACCACACTTCTCTCCTAATCAGTCCCAAACCACCTTGAAAGGGCCTTCTATGCAACTTCCTCATGTCTGTGAGAGGAACCAAGTGGGAGGGCTTCCTGCTGTCATGCTCTGATGGGGAGATGAGCTGTGGAGCTGGGGTAGCCTTTGGGGATTCTCTGTTGACTTCCTGTAAGAATTGGATCTTCTCCTCTGACTGCACCTGAGAAGTCCAGATTTTCTCATCCTGATTTTGTTTCTCTTTTCCTTTACTCATAGGTGATGGGTCCATAATCGACCAAAGGGTCTAGGCATCACAGCTGGCCTTGAGCTTTCTAGTCCACTGTTTTTGATTGGCTCCTGGGGTGCATTGGAGACCTGAGGGTATCTGAACTGCAAAAGTGAGTTTCACACCTGGCACGAATGCTCTTGGTCTGTCCAGAGCTGTCCCTTCCACAAATCTCTGTCGTTGTCCCTCAGGTTCACCTAGGAGAGCCTAGGTCATGTCTCAAGGACGTTGAATGGCAAACAACACAGGCCCCCTGGGCAGTGCAGGCCTCTAAGAATGACTGTCATTGCATGCAACGTGGGGACTTTATCAGGGAGCAGACGAGATGCTGCCTCCAGCCAGAGGCAGAAGATGTCAGGCACAGTGTGTCCCGCAAGAGTGAAACTCAGGCTGCATCCTCAAGGGAGGGATGGTTTCAGGTGGAGGAGGATGTTCTGGGCTCCGCAGGCAAAGGAATGTTGTCTGATGAAAGAATAAGAGCTGTTTTCTGAAAAGCAGTTTTTCCCTGAAATTCAGACATTCCAATGCTGGCTTCACGTGTGTTGCCATCTCGCATCCCCTCTGAGCACATACGGCCTCCCCAAAGCTTGCTGCAGTCAGGGCAGACAGTAGGGACACGCGGAGAGCTGTGGGTGGCACCAGCCACCGCGCAGATCAGGGAAAAGCGTCAGGCGGTTCCACTGCGCGTCTCAGGTCTGCCCACTGCTCCCTGTCTCTGTGCCCCATCTGTAAGTGGGGCCTGTGGGGTTGGACTCAGGGAGTTTTTGTGAAGGCTAATAAGGCCCATTGCACCCTGTCCCTTAATATGTTGTAAAGGCTGAATGTTTGATAGCTATTATTAATCGTTTTGTAGATTAGAATCAAAGGATAATAATTTTTGCCTTAAATAAAAAGCCACAAAAGGGTGACTTTTAAAGACCAAGAAACAAGCACTTTGGGAGGTGGAGATAGGTGGATCACTTGAGGTCAGTAGATCGAGACCAGGCTGAGCAACATGGTGAAACCTGGTCTCTAATAAAAATACAAAAAACTGGCCGGGCGCGGTGGCTCAAGCCTGTAATCCCAGCACTTTGGGAGGCCGAGATGGGCGGATCACGAGGTCAGGAGATCGAGACCATCCTGGCTAACCCGGTGAAACCCCGTCTCTACTAAAAAATACAAAAAAACTGGCCAGGCGAGGTGGCGGGTGCCTGTAGTCCCAGCTACTGGGGAGGCTGAGGCAGGAGAATGGCGTGAACCCGGGAGGCGGAGCTTGCAGTGAGCCAAGATCCGGCCACTGCACTCCAGCCTGGGTGACAGAGCGAGACTCTGTCTCAAAAAAAAAAATACAAAAAAAATACAAAAAACTTTAGCTCGCTGTGGTGGTGCACACCTGTGATCCAAGCTACTTGGGAGACTGAGGCAGGAGAATCACTTGAACCTGGGAGGCAAAGGTTGCAGTGAGCCAAGATCACGCCATTGCACTGCAGCCTTGGCAATGAGAGTGAAACTCCATCTCAATAAATAAATTAATAATAATAATTATAATAAAAAATAAGAAACAACAAAAAGTCACAGAATCATATACCCAGGCCACTCCAGTCCCTGTTTTCTTTTCCGTCACACAGCCCCATCCTCAGTCAACTCTGCCTTATCCTGACTGCTGAGTCTCACTTGCCCTCTCTCAGAATGCAGTGTCCTCTGCTGAGCCCATTTCAAAGTCACCTTTAAAGAAGTTTATTTTAAATGGACCCAAGACCAATGCCCCAACTGCAATACTGTTACCACCACAGTGTAGTTTAGTGCATGCCCTCGGAGACTTCAGCTTTCACTGCTCCCTCCACTCCCATGTCACCAGGGGCGAGGTTGGCCTTCTGGAGTCTGCAGCTCTATGTGTCCCTAACAGGGTGGAGCTTATTTAGCAATGGCATCAGGCTGCAATGTAGGCTGAAACACACATACCACACACTGTGTCTGTGAAATGCTTTCACACACATTAATTAGTATGTGAGTTCTCCTCTGCCCTGGAGATGAAGGCTTTTTTTATGAATGTACCTTATTTTGCTTTATTTGGCAATAAATTCTTTAAGACTGGGGACTTGGTCTCGTCCTTATGATCCCTGACAATACCTAAGTGTCCCTTGTGCATTTTAGATAGTCAATCTGTCAATATATGTTTATTTATTTATTTAGACAGAGTCTCACTCTGTCATTCAGGCTGGAGCGCAGTGGCTCACTGCAACCTCCTGCTCCCGGGTTCAAGCAGTTCTCCTGCCTCAGTCTCCCGAGTAGCTGGGATTACAGGTGCGTGCTGCCACACCCAGCTAAGTTTTATATTTTTAGTAGAGACGGGGTTTCACCATGTTGGCCAGGATGCTTTTGATCTCCTGACCTCATAATCCACCCGCCTTGGCATCCCAAAGTGCTGGGATTACAGGCATGAGCCAACGCGCCCAGCCTTATTTATTTTACTTTACTTTTCCATAAGTTACTGGGGTACAGGTGGTATTTGGTTACATGAGTAAATTCTTTAATGGTGATTTGTGAGATTCTGGTACACCCATCACCTGAGCGGTATACGCGGCACCATATCTGTTGCCTTTTATCCCTTGCCCCCTTTCCACTCTTTCCCCCAAGTCCCCTAAGTCCATTTTGTCATCCTTATGCCTTTACGGCCTCAAAGAGGCCAGGAGTTTGAGACCAACCTGGGTAAGATAGTGAGACCCTGTTTCTACAAAAAAATAATAATAAATTAGCCAGGCATGGTAATGTGAGCGTGTGCAGCTACTCAGAAGGCTGAGGTGGGAGGATCACTGGAGCCCAGGAGGTCAAGGCTGCAGTGAGCTATGATCAAGTCACTGCACTCCAGCCTCAGAGACAGAACAAGGACCTGTCTCCAAAACAACAAAAACAGTTCATCTCATCTTTTTCCCACCCAACCCTGCTAACATTGTGGACCTGGAAATGGGCTTAAATCCTGATCTGCCATCAAGGTCACAAAGGACCTGAATTATGTTTGCCAGCCTTCCTCACTGCTGCCCTTAAAGAAGGCATCCAGGCATCCTTCATTCTAGGGGACTTCACGCCATCAGCACTATGGCATGAACACCCTCAGGAGAGGGGAGTGGAAGCCTCATGGGGCTTTTTCTGCTCGGTCATTCCTCTGCTGTTGGATGGAGCTTGTTTCCAGCCTAGTCCACTCTAGGCCTCTCCTTGGACTACACAGAGAGACATCAAGATGAGAGCTGGCCCCAAATGGGATTGAATGTTGCGTGTGCTTAACTTTTTGTGTAACTGGCCAACATGACATGTCTAACTATACAAATGGAAATTTTATGATGATAAGATCAGTAGTTACTGAGATATTTATGTGACAAGCTGACAGATATAAAACTACAAAGCTTGCTTTTATGCCTCCCGTCTTTTCAGAGGAAAAATATAAATACTGAGATGATGGGTCACTTTGAGGAGAATTTATGGTCTAAATTACCTAATACCTGGTGAACTTCTAATATGCATGATGAAGTCTGTCTATGGTATTGAAAAGATAAACTTCATTTCCCAAGACTGTAGCAAATAAATTCATCCTGAAGAGGGATCCAAGTATCTCATCATCTCCTACCCCAGATAAAAAACTAAAAACTCTGCCCTGGAGGAAGGTACTTTCACCGGGTTGCATTGCACAAGCATCTTCCCAGCCTGGGTCACGATGGCCTCACGTGGTCATCAAACATTAATCCATTTTTTGGAGAGAAATCTAAGTCCTGAAATAATTGTGTGTTGATAAAATACAGCAATAAAATACAACATTCCCTTGCCACTGCAGAGTGCACGTGAACTGAGAAAAACAGCAGAGGAAGCTACCGGACACGTTGTGGGCAATGCAGTTGTGGCTGCTGCCAGATCTGTCCTTCAGTCCAGGTGACAATTGGCAATGCAACACCTCACCTGCGTGCCTGGGGTCAGCCTTCTCTCCATGCCTGGCTGCTGCCACTTTTCCTGCTCAGATGGGCATGGGAGTTGCCAGGCTGACACTGGTGGTATCTGGGATCAGACCTTGGCAGCTGGACAACCTGAGCTTTCTTGTTGCCGCGGGTACCCCTTGTTACCCACTTCTGGGGAGGGCAGCCAAGCCCCAGGGCCATGAATTCATCTCTGTGCCGAGCCACGACCAGGCACTCTGCAAGCCTAACTTCCTTTCACACTCACAGGTGCTCTGCAAACGGAGGCACCATTCACCATCCTCACCACCAGATGATAACAAGAGCCCGGGAGGAAGGGGAGGGAGCCCTGCGCTCTGGTTGGGAAGGCTGAATGAAGCCCCATGCTTCGAGTTTCTAAATGTTACCTTCTCACCCTGCTTACTCAAGGTCGCACGGTCCTGATGGAGCTGGTGTTTAAAACCCAGTCTCGCTGTGTTCAAAACCTCAAACCCTGGCTGTCTGAGTAACAGCAATAGATTAGAGGTGGCGAGACAGCAAATTTCTTTCTTCTTTTGTCGTTGCTCCTTTACAATAGTGTCTCTTCCAGGGAATCATGGAGTGTCAGAGCTGAGTGGGCTCATTTCTAGACTGATCCATGGAACTCTAGAGAAGAGAGGGGCTTCTCCAAGGCCACACAGCAAGATGGTCTGCAAGGGAGGCTGAAAGCCCAGCTTCCTTCAGACCCTAGATCAACTTTCCACTGTGCCTCCTCCTGCCTTCTTTCAATTTCATATTTCACTTCGCTAACATCCTGCCTCTGCCCAGTGCACTGTCATGGTTTGATTATTGTAGGGGTGTTGGCAGGGCACTAACCTTTCCCCTTGGTGTGGTTGTGAATTCGTGTGTCAGCCTGTGTGTGTGTGTGAGCTGCGTATCAAACCCAAATTAAACTCTTTTACTGTATTTTATCTGATCGATCTTCTGTGTACTCCTCAGCACCATCTCATTTAAATAAAACTTCCATTCGTAACAATCCTATAAATAGAAAGTCTTATTGATCAGGGCCCCACCGGCAGGCTGCACTTTGGTTATCACTGAAGCCTGACCGGTTAATGTGAGGGCTACAATTTATTATGCAGCAAGACACAAGGCAAGGCCGTGCCATTTAGATCTCTAAACAGAAGCATGCTCAGCTCCAGCAAGCAGATCCAACGGGGCTGTCCTTGGGATCACAATTTACTCTTCGTTTGCCATTTCCCAACCTCAGATGCTCAACGGGCTTGGCCTTGTTGGAGACACACTTGCCCCAGCCTGCATGGGGGAAGTCGGTTATTCACCACGGCAATGAAGATGTTAGTTCAGGAAGATTACAAAAGCTGGCTTCTGGCCTCATGTGGCGGCTCGTGCTTGTAATCTCAGCACTTTGGAAGGCCAAGGTGGGAGGATAGCTTGAGCTCAGGAGTTCCAGACCAACATGGGCAATATGGTAAAGCACCATTTCTATAAAAATGTACAAAAGTTAGTCAGGCATGGTGGTGCACCCCTGGAATCCCACCTACCCAGGAGGCCGAGGTAGGAGGATCACTTGAGCCCAGGAGGCAGAGGTTGCAGTGAGCCAAAATCGCACCACTGCACTCCAGCCTGAAGAACAGAGCAACACCCTATCTTGAAAAAAAAAAAAAAAAAAAAAAAGCTGGGTTATTCTCCATTGGGAGGTCATGCTGGGAAAACATGAGTGGGCCTGTGGTGAACCAGAAATGTTAAACTAACCACATTGAAGTGTCAAGGTTCTCAGCAGTACTAAATGCTCACAATGAGAAGGGCACAGTTACCTGAGAGTGGAATTTCTTTCTGTTGGAAGCTGTAGACTTAGATCATGCAGCTATTGCTTTGCTGAATAAGCCACTAACCATCGTTGTCATCATTCTGCTGGACCTTTCTTATAAATTGCCAATAACGCCAACCAGTGTTCCCAAGAGGTTTACAATCAAACGGCTTCGCCCAAATCCATGCAAGCCAGGGATAAGCGGAATGCTGGGCTACTCATGGAAATAAGGTCACGTTTATGCCTACAAGTGGAGAAATTTGGCCCAAACCCCTTGCTTGCTCCCAGGGGCCCTGCTCCCCAGCCAGGCTGAGACTTCCTGCTGGGGCTTGCCTGTGACTGAGGCTCCATGCTGGGTCTGCCGACAGATGGACCCGTGAATACTGAACACCATAGCCAACAACCTGAATGCTGGATGTGCTGGAAACTCACTGCCACCAGAATGCTGCAGAAACCCATCAGAGAAGCTGGTCTCTCATTCCAGACCCCAAAGCCTCCAGAACTGCTGGTTTCCTGTGCCCCATCTGCCAGTATTGGATAGGGAGCCACCCTTCAGGTCCACATGGCGTAGCAGAAGCTAGAGTGTAACATTCCTTGGTTTTTGTCTTTGGTTTTGTGGATCTTGTCTGTCCCTATTTACAGCAAAGAGCAGGTGATGACGTTAAAGAGCCAGTGCTGGCGTCCCCTGCCATTGGGCACCTATGTTTTCCATTAGATCTCTCCTCGGAACAGAATGGTTGGCAGGTATCTCTGGACACACTGGGGTGAGGGCTTGTTAACTTGCTACATGGCTTCAGGGCAACTGGGAAAAGACCTGCCGTCAGACGTGGGGGCCCTGACGTGCCAGTATCAACAGGAAACATCCCTGGGCCATTGGTGTCACACAGTAGCTCAGGTTCACACACACACACACACACACACACACACACACACAGCTATAAGCAAGAGTATCTCTTTCTGTGTACAGTGCTGTCTACTACTAGATCAGAAAAAATAAGCACAAGGACATGTCTCTCCAAAGCATCAACAGGGCCTACAGAAACTAAGCAGTCTGAACACCGAGCCTAAAACACCTAAAACACCTGTTTCCTCGGGTTTCTCCAGGAACAAAAGTTAGAACTTGCGTGGGTACTTGTTCTATATCGGAGTAACTAACACGTTCATTCAGAGAGGTGTCCCAGGAAAGAGAAACTGTGTATCAGTGAAGTAATCCCATCTCTTTTGTAACTAGTTGTAGGCAAAAATAATGGTTTTTCCAGTTACTTGTGGGTCTGTGGAAGTTAAAAAATCACTAGGCCCAAGTTCCTGTAGGGACACTTGGCTTCCAAAGTGGTCTCTAAACTCTCATTTATGGTCCTCTCTCGTTAGGCCAGATGCTGAACTTGCTTATCTGTTATACTGCAATCCGGGTCTTCATAAAGTCTTTTTTACTGTTAAATTTTAATAACTTGGGTTATAGGTAGGATAGAAACAATATCTAAGTGGCATTTAAAAGCAAATCCATTAAATTTGAGGGTAACGGCATTACACGGCTGGAAACATTATCATTTCAATCCTGCAGGGGGAAATGGCTACCTTACTAGCGAAGGAAAATTGTGTACTTTGGAAAACACAATCCAAGTCTAATATCATCTGTGAGAAGGAAATTCTTTGCTCATTACCAGGGAGATTGTTTTTATCTTACCTAGAACAAAAGTTATTAAAGTTTGAGAACTGTAAAATGCTTAATGAGAAACTGCAGACTAAATTAGAGCAGCCAGGACCTGCGCTGGTATTTGCCGATGATAAACTTCAAATCTTGATTGTGAGATAGTGCCCTGGCTTACCCAGACCCTCCCCGCCCGCCGTGAGTGCACAATGACTAAATGGTTAAACCGAGCAGTGAAATATTAAGTAGGTAACCACGGAAACCATGATGCTGTCCAGTGTGGGGACAGAGCTGGGAGCATTTCCTCTTGGATTCAAGGGAGGTGTTGATATTCCAGTCAAAAGCCAGGGCAGCTTGACCCATCTTCCACACTTGCTTCAATATCCTGCCCCTATATATACCCTGCATGCAATGAAGAGGAGAATGTTCTGGCAGGCACAGAAAGAGATGCAGCAGCTTGCACACAAGAGAAGCAAAGAGAGGCACAAATGACTAGCTGCAGAATATTGCCACCTGCCAGGAGTGTCCACCAGGCCCCCCAAATCACACAGCTGAGGAGGTTCAATTGTAGCTCTGGGCATCTGCAAGCTGTAACAAAAGTGCCAATATGATTAGCCGAGGAGAGGTTGGCTCTCTGCTTCTTTAGGGGAGGGGAGGTAGAATTGTTCACTAATCTTTTCTGCACTGGGCCCAGGGACTGTTCCACCTGGTGTTAACTCCTTGGGACCGTGAACTGTGTTGCCTACTTGCCACTGTACGTGATAGGTCACTTTCTACTAAAATGTCCCTTGTCCTCCTGGAGTCGCACTTTAAAGCACCTCCTGAACACTGCTGTAGATCAGTGGTTAGACCTACCTGGGGAGCTTTTAAAAAAATATTCATGGCCAAGAGCCACACTGGGAGATTCCAATTTTATTAGTTTGGAGAGAGGATGGATATTCATGTGTTTTAAAGGCTCCCTGGCACATGCCAAGGGCTCTGGCCGAGAACCGTGAACTCTGACCAGTTGTTCACAATCTGTACTGCACACGGGCTCACCTGGGGAGCTTTAAAACTACTGATGCGATGCATGAGTCCCACCCCCAGGAATTCTGCTATGATTGTTCTAAGGTGCACAATCAGGGCTGAGAACCATTCCCGCCTTAGAGGGTGGGCCCTGAGTCAGTCTCAGCATTCAGGGAAGAAAGAACAGAGTGCCTCAGTGTCTCTGGGTAAAGTGCAGGGTGTTGCAATTGCAGAAAGGGGATGCTGGCTGGTTGCAAATGGGCACTTGGACCTGTGAACTTTCCTCAGGGCTCTTGCAGACTCTTGGAGTGGTTTTCACGCACTTGGTAAGAGTGTAAATGTGCTGAGGGGTCTTATAGATTCCCACCTGTGTTTCCCAAAGTCCCAGAGTAGAGAAAAAGAGTTACTGACTGCTTTCTGCACTTTCTGTGGGCACAAAATCTGAGAGGGGCTAGAGTCTTGGTGGGAGATGGATGAGTGTTAAGCTTGGAAAGATGTTTGAGGATCAGGAGTGAAGAACACTAAATGTCAGGTAGAGGGATCTGGCTCTTATTCTATAGGCAATGGTGCATCTTGGAAGGGTTTGGGGCACATTAGTTTGGGACACAGGGAAGGGAATGTGCTCAGAGCTGACTTTAGGAAAATTAACTTGCAGTGATATGTCTTGAGGAGGACACTAGAACGAAGAGATGCTGACTAGAGGTGGTTATAACAAGTCAAGAAAGGGGTGACGTTTGTCATCCTTTCCTTAGGAAGACCATGAACATATAACTGGTGTTGTTCAGGGTCTATGATCCCTCCCAGGTCTCACTTGGTATGAAGGATGGAATTCTGTTCAGACAAAGGACTTGTTCGGGCCAAAGAGCCAAAGTGGTCCCACAGGCGTGTGAATCAGGCTGTTGGAGAAGGCCTTTCTGAATGGTGTCTCCTATGGAAAACTGGAAAACACACTTGCCCGCAGGTATTCCAATTCAAAAATACTAAATTCTGAGTCAGCCTGATACCTCCCCCTGGGTGCATTTGAGCTCCAACTTAGAGATGGGCACTGCATTGGGTGACTCCAGTTCTCTTGCTATCCCCTCCTACTCCTTGATGGAAGGTGATATGGTTTGGATCTGCCTCCCAACCCAAATCTCATGTAGAATTGTAATACTCGGTGTTGGAGCTGGGGCCTTGTGGGTGGTGAGTGGCTCCTGGGGGCAGTTTCTCATGAATGGTTTAGCACCACCCCCACTTGGTACTGCATAGTAAGTTAACCCAAGATCTGGTTTATTTTATTTTATTTTTGAGATGAAGTCTCACTCTATCACCCAGGCTGGAGTGCAGTGGTGCGATCTTGGCCCACTGCAGCCTCTGCCTCCCGGGTTCAGGCCGATTCCCTTGCCTCAGCCTCCTGAGTAGCTGGGCCTACAGGCACGCTCCACCAAGCCTGGCTAACTTTTGTATATTTTTTTAGTAAAGACGGGGTTTCACCATATTGGCCATGCTGGTCTCGAACTCTAGACTTCATGATCTGCCTGCCTCGGCCTCCCAAAGTGCTGGGATTATAGGTGTAATCCAATGCACCTAGTCGATCTGGATGTTTAAAAGCGTGTAACACCCCCAACCCCTCTCTCTTCCTCTGGCTCCCACTGTGTGAAATGCCTCTCTCCCCTTTGCCTTCTGCCATGACTGTAAGCTCCCTGAGGCCCCTTGATGGGTGCTGTCATGCTTCCAGTGCAGACTGCAGCACCATGAGCCTATTAAACCTCTTTTCTTATAAATTACACAGTGTTGGGTATTTCTTTATAACAATGCAAGAATAGACTAATACAGGAGGCATCTTCCTCCTGGTATTTTGTGTCCTTCATCTTGTTCTCTCCACATACGGAGTGGTGTGGGGAAAATCTGCACGAGGTAATGATGGGTGGAGGAGAAGGTGCCAGAAGAGGCTTCAGATCTCTTGGCCACTCAACCAACTCTGTCCACTGATGGCTGTGTTCTAACAAGTTCAGGACCAGCCCAGGGAGACTTCCCTGCACCCCTCCCTCCACCGGGCAGAAAGTGTAAGCCCTCACCACCCACCCCCAACAACCCCTTATGTCCCCTTTCTGCTTACAAGCATGCAATTACCCACAACTCCAAGCCCAAGAGGGAGTTGGGGAGGGGAACAGCTCTACTTGCAAATCACTGAAGATGGACTCGCATCACTTTCCTTTAATTATGTAAGAATGTGTTAGAAATTATTAGGTAAAAATTTGATGTAACTCTTCTTTCAATTAAACACAATGATGGAGACAAAGTCTCTATTAGTGTGCAAATTCCCTGGGAGAGCATCTTCTCCGCAGAGAGGAATGTCTATTAGCTTTCTGCCAAAATAAAGGTCACCAGACAGGAGCCTTCCGCATCACACTCTTACTTCCTTGGACATGCAGTGTAATCAGGCAAGATGTGTCACACTCAGGAAACCAATGGTGCAATTATACTGAATATACCCAGTGCATTGCAACCTGGTCCCCTGTTCCCTCAAGTTGCTCAGAATCTCATGGAACCTGGAGGCTGGCTTAAGAGAGGAGAGGACAGATGTTTAGTTCCAAGAGCTGGAGTTTATCCTTCCTATTGTCCTGATTTAAGGAAGAGACAAATAATCCCAGTGCCTCTTGAACCACCCCAAGTACAGGAAGCTCACTGTGGGTGATGTAAGCTGTAAAGAACATTTACAGGGAGGCAGGGAGAGAGAGAGAGAGAGAGAGAGAACCTCAATCCACAAACTCAGTGAGCAAGAATGCAACCTTCTTCATTTTTTCTGCAAAAACTTAATGCTTGCTTTGAGTCTTCATTCTGCTGTGTGACAAATTAATATCAGATAGTTTGCAGTTCTTGCCCATGATTGGTGTAAGTTTCAGAAATTTGTTATGCACAGCTAAGTGACTGACAGAAGGAGGAAGCGTTCAGTGCTTAGTCTTCAGTCCATGCTGGCATCCACCAAAAAGTGCATGGTTCTGCCTGATTCTTGGTTATTCATTTTGGCCAGCTACAGCTCACAGCATCTCACTTATCAGAACAGAAAATAGGATCTGAGACATATTTGCAAATGGGTATTTCTAAGAGACAAAAACAAACATATACACACAACCATGGGTACAAGACATCTTTGAACTCAGCTAGCCCAGCATCTATTATCCTTAATTCTAGTAAGATCACACTGATTTCCTTTTGGAAGACTAGCCCTTCTCAACTCTCAGTCTAGATGATTTGAGTAAAGTTGACTCTCTACCTTAGATCTAGAAGGGGAGATGGGACTTAGCCAACCAGCCCATTTTGTTACCCTGAACCTTCAGGATTATCCACAGAGGATCTGCCCCTGGAACTTGGCTAGAATGGCTTGGGAAGAAGCACTGTTTCCTGGGAGATCACTAAACTGGAAGGCTGAAAGTGGGATCGGCTGGTGGCAATCTGCCACAGGCTGGAGAGAACTTGCCTGAGAAAGAAAGCAATGTGGAAGACTACAGAGCTGAGAGATGGAAAGAGATGGGGTCCTCACGGCATTGTTGAAGCCATCTGTACCCAAACACTTTTCAGTTACTTGAATTGGTAATTTCCCTTCTCTGTTCAGGCCAGTTTGAGCTGGGCTTCTGTTGCATGTAACCAGAAAAAATGTAAGTAGAACACTATGAATCTAAAAATGAAAATCATTCCAGCTCAAGAATGATTTACCGGTAGGATGGATCCAGGTATGGAGGGGCCTGAAACTTGTCCAATTTTAAGAAAAATGATACAACTTTAAAAAATACAAAAACAGGCACAGGGCCTGGGAAGGGGCGCATGCAAATGGGACTCGTGGAATTTAAGTTCCTTTAGCTTCATTGCGATTGGGAAGCCTGAGTACTGGTCCCCATTTCCCCAAAAAGCCTTTGATAAAATCACTTCATCTCTTAAAGTCTCCATCTCACCATTGAGAGCAAGACAGTTGATCGCAGTTAAATTTCATCCAGTTCGAAAAACACCATGTCTCCACAATCTTTGTTGAGTAAATGACATTGCTTAAAATTAGATTTTGTTTTTGATATTTGCTTGGATAAAAGTCTCTTTGTCTGTCCAGGACCTGCCTGGGTGTTCTGATGCTTGGAACCTCTGCATCTTTCTTCCATGCCTCCTCCCTGTAGGCCGCTCTGCTGAGCCAGTGAATTCAGAACAGCTGTTCATTTCTGCCATCTTGGTAAGCATAGGGCCAACCAGGAAAGGAAGGCAGATCTTGAAAGAATAATACCAAGCTATTGCACTCTCTTAGGAAGTGTTTCTTCCTCAGCTATCTGGGCAGAGAAGCTTTCTTAAAGAATGTTTTCATACAAAATTTCTAAAATGCTGAAAATACAATAAGATTAACGGCCCCTGGAGGCTATGGCTTAAATATTTTATCTTCTTAGATATCAGTTACACTGCACTTTCCTCCAAGGATCTAAAGTCTTTTAAATATAGCATCTAATTAATCCTCCTGTCATCTCTGGATGGAATAGCATCATTACCCCGATTTCACAGGTGAGGACACAGAAGCTGTGGGAGGGGTGTCCACAGGCAGAGGCGGCCTGATTCCAATCAGTAGAGACCTTGGCCACAGCACTGGTGACCGACCCAGCAGGGACATCATCAGGAAAAGCCCGTTCAGAAGACGACACTCCCACCCTACACCACAGAGCTTACAGACTACAGCCAGCAGTCAAGAAAATGGAACCATGGGAGGCTTGGGGATATCTCTGCCCCCCATACACAGACAAGGCCTCAGAGAGAGAGTGACTCACCTCACTGAGAGGTGACAGATTCATGATCCTGATGACCGCATTGCCAATGAATTACATAATCTTCACAGATAGGTTATTTTTAAAACAACCACTTTATTAATACAGTTGTTGGATTAAAAAGGTGTTTCCGCCCACCCTCCCCCCAAAATAACCAGATAACCATGTAGATTGTCATTTGCTTCCATTCACCACACACCTGCCAATGTGTAACAGACATATTGGCCGTGCACGACCTCTATTTCCCAGCCCTGAAATGTACCTGCTGCTACCCGCATTCAGAGAGGCAGGAGACAGCTTAAACAAGCTTATCAAATTGGTTCCAGCAAGAGAACTAGTGGACAACTGGGCCAGGATTCCTTCCACAACCGCTTTCTGGCTGCCTTGTTTCCTTTTTTAAACCATTTTCATTGTTTAGATCCAGTGTTTAGCAACGTGGCCCATCACTGCTGGTGATTTCTACTGGATAACTCAGCAGACAGAAGCTCCAGAAAGAGACGCTTCTGCTGATTTTAATCACGTCACCATAGTCACCACCACTGCCACTGCTTATGGGAGGTCAGGTGCAGAGTTTTAAGAAGGAAGAGTAGAAACTCAAAAATCACCCAAAGGCTGTCTCAAAGAAAGGCGGTTTTCTCATTGTCAAAACTCAAAACTGCTCCCTCTTAAAATGCTTTTCCTGCCTCCTCTTCGAACCCAGAGCATCAACTACATAGGGAAAGTCAGGCTGCTTTCCAAGCATCAAAGCCAAAAGAGTCACCCTTTTGGCACAGGTGACAGTGCTCCCAGGGGAGGGAAAGGGGTTAAAAGAGAACAAGAGATAGAACCAGGGAGAGAGAGGAATGAGGGAGAGAGAGGCTGACAGTGGAAGAAAAGGAAAGAGAGGGAGGGGAGAGAGAGAGAGAGAAGAGAGGGAGAGGAGAGAGAGGAGAGAGAGAAATAAAAAGAGAGAGAGAAAGAGGGAGAGGAGAGAGGAAGAGTGAGAGGAGAGAGAAGAAAAGAGAGAGGAAGGGAGAGGAGAGAGGAGGGGGAAATGAGAAAGAGGAGAAAGAGAAAAAAAGAGAAAGAGGGAGAGGAGAGATGAAGAGAAGAGAGAAAAAACAAGATGAGCAAGAGAAGAAAAGAGAGAGAAAGGGAGAGGAAGAGGAGAGAAAAAAGAGAGGAGAGAAAGGAAAGGAGGGAAAAGAGAGAGAAAGAGCAAGAGGAGAGAAAAGTGAGGAAGAGGAGAGAGAAGAGGGGGAAGAGAGAGAAAAATGAGGGAGAGAAAAGAGGGAGATATAAAAAGAGAGCAGAGAGAGAGTAGGAACATGGATGAGTCTATGTCACAGTGACAACAACAAGGAAGGAAGGAAGGAAGGAAGGAAGGAAGGAAAAGACATGCAGCCATGGAAGATGAAATAGAAAGAGAGAGGAAAATGTGGAAAGAGGTGGAGAAGAGAAAGAAAAAAGAAAAGAAGAAGCTGGTGGAGAAACGCCAGCCTTGAGACGGGAGCCTCTGACCCACGTTGTAAAATGACAAGGATTGAGTGAGCGGTTTTTAATACAGATAATATTGTCCGTGTAGTCTATAAATATAAAATTAAATGCTGACCTCTCTGGTCCATGTCAAAAGTCCAAGCTAGTGTCAGCACATATTGTTTTTATTTGTTTCAAGAGAAAATAGATCAACAACATTAACCTCCCAATGAACAGAGAATTGAATGAATTAAAAAGCAGAGCCATAAATCGCACCGGTTTTATTGGCACCATGATAAACATGCCCGAGGCCTCGCAGGGAGTGGGGTCTAGGATATTCTCAATACCCTGCAGCCTCTTTGCCACCAAGAAAGGAAGAGAGATATTAAGAACTAAGAACGGGGCGCTGTTCTCCCACTTCCACCGCCTCTATCCATCACCATCTGACAAAGGCTCCAGCACGTGCTTCAAGAAAAATATTGAGAAAAAAAAGAACCTGGAAACAAGGCAATTTGGAAAGGCCTTTGGGGAGCCAGGGGTGCCCAAGCGGCCCACTCGCCAGCTGCAATTAACAAGAGGACTTGTCAGGGAAGAGGGGGAAGCTGAGCGTGGGATTTCCAGGACACAACTCACAGGCCATCAGCTCGAGGGAGCATCCTGCGGCCTGCTGGCTGGTCCCCTGCCCTCTCCCGGCTCCAGCCGTCCTCGGACCAGTGGGTTACGCACACAGACAGCTGCTTGCTAACCAAGGAAACACACTTTATTTCCAACTTAAGAATTCACACCATCACTTGGGCAGTGGCTAAATAAAGCATCATTTCCTTTACCCATTTCTTGTGGACCTTTTAGTGCTTACTTTATAATGATTCAGAACCATTTTTAATTATGAAGACTTAGCTGAACACATTCGTTTACAAAGAAGAGATATTCACAGACATTTGTGCTTTCTGCTTTGCCAGCCTGGCCTCAGGAAGCCATGCAGAAGAAAATTCCCAGGAATTTAGAGTGCTCATTCCTCCTGTTCACGCCCCTTCTTACCTTCATTCACTTCGTCTTTCATGGCTGGAAGTCTGGAGCTAGGGTGAGGAGCAGAGTGGAGATCGAAGAAATTCTTTAAAGTCTCCAGTTGTCTTTCTGATAACTCCTTAGCCGCCACCCTTAGCAGAGAAGAGGGGGACTCCGTCATTTGGGGAAAAGAATCTTACATGAAAGAAGTACATAAAAGGTGACATCAATCAGACTGAAAACAACTTTCATTTGTAAGCAAAAGAAAAATGTTATATATGTATAAACCAATGGCAGACCAAATGGCTAGACCTTTAAAACTCAAAAATAATTACCCTTTGGAACAAATGTACAAAGCAAAAGATCCTTCAGCTATTAAAGTATTTTCAGATAAGTCATTATTTTATGAAGCTATTATTTGCTCTACCATCTCTACTGATTTAGTTACAGATATTTTAAGTCTGTGTCTGACTGTGACAAAACTCAGTCAGGGTGACCACCCAGTTAGCTGGGCTCATGGACATGGTATTCGTTTAACCAGTTAAGGTTACATTTACTTAATTAGATCTGAGAAGTATTCTCTTTGGCTGTGGGAGTGTGTGCAGGTGTGAGCTTGGCACATTGTCTACAATTTCTCCAATTAGGACTTCTTTTTTTAATAATAAAAGTAACAGTAATTCTGGCCGGCACGCGCAGGACTCATGATGAGTCATGTATTGCTCTAAGGGCTTAGCCCAGATAAACACATTTCATTCCCACCACTCCCCTGCTGGGAAAAGCATTGGCTGTGTGTCCAGAAAACAGAGGCACAGACAGGTTGCATCGTTTGCCCAAGGTTACTCAATAAATGGCAGAAGTAGGATTCCAGTCCCGGCCGTCTGGTACTGGAGTCTCTTGCTCTAGGTCACTATGCTATACTCTTCTTCCTTTCCCGGGCCCTGTCTGGCAGCTCCCTGAGTCTCTCATCATGTCATTTTAAAGGCCACATTTGTCTTTTCCAGTCTGCGTACAATGTAGGTTGCCAAGGTCTGCCCTGCCCAAGGCTGCAGTGTGACTTAGAAGAGGAATAGCTGGAGGTTGGCTGGCATTGACCCCAATCTGATCACCCAGGACTCCCATCGCCTGACACCCTCTCCGGTGTCTCTACGTGTCGCCTCCAGTGGGCTCTCTGTGAGTCATAGTCATGTCAGATGGTGGAGACTGGCCCAGAGCTATTTGTGCTGAAGCATTTCTCAGTGCTCCTCATGGAAACAGCTCCTTGAGCTTCAAACTGCAGCATCCTGGACACAGGGCATGGGGCGGGGAAGGGGGATGCCCCTCTGTCCTGCAGGATCCTCTTCTCTCAGTTGCCAGCATCCATCTTCAGCCCAAACAAAAGAACATTCATGTAAACTGACTCAAGCACATTGCAGTGGGGCTGGATTTCAGTTTGCCAGACTCTCCCAAGCACTTTTAGATTGCAGTTTGCATAAGGGATGACATCCAGTGTTGGAACATGAAGCAGGTATACCCAAGTCAGTCAACACCATTTGCATTTTAAATATCAACACACACATAAACAACTCAAACCTGTGGCTCTGATGACCTGATTTCTCTTTCTCTAGCAGCCCAGTTACCTGAGACATGTTGTACAGCTTGGCTCTGGTTAGCTGGTCAGAATATATCACCCACCACGGCCTGGGGCTTCAGAGGCTAGCCACTGATTCCTCTACAATAGACATTTGTTGCTCTGAGACCTGGGAAAAGTTGCTCAGCTACTCTGAGCCTGTTGCCTCTTCTATAAAAATGGGAATTTCTAAAGTACCAACCTCATAGGACTTTTAAATGCTTTTGTAAAGCACCTGCAGCATTCCTTGGGCACAGTAGATGCTCAATAAAAGTGAGCTTGTATATGTGACTGATCTTTCTAGTAATGCAAAATGAGACACGTCACCCATGGGTGACAGGCAGCTCCCACTGCCCCACATCCCAGGGGACCAAAAAAAAAGTAGCTGCTGATAAATATCACATTGCTCTCAAATGCATCTATTTTGCAGAATTCTAGGCTTTTATCCAGAGGCTTGACGTCATGTGATTTCAGCCTAATATTATCATGCCTGTTGGTAAAAAGTTTCTAACCCATTTCCAAGCCAGCCTTGGGAGGTGGGTGGTCTGCCCTTAGAGAAACGTCTCTGAGAAGTGGGTCTGGCCCAGATGATGTAGAATGTGGTGCCTCTGGGACTGTCTGGAGGGTGATCTGGGGAATTAAGTTCTGTCCCCAATAACGCCCAGTAACTACATTTCCTTCCCAAGACATGGCTAGGAAGTAGCAAATCTCTACCGGGTGAATGTCCTTTCCCAAGCCTGAGCATAGATGGACGATCAGAATTCCAAGCTGTGGAAATTCACTCTGATATGCTTCAGGCCCAAACATCATACCTCACCTCCCTTCCTTGAAGGCCTCCTTCCATAAGGGCTTAGAGATGTCCAAAAGAAAGAGAATAGAAAGAAGACCTGCAAATCAAACGCAAACACACACTATGCTGGACCCCAAGCCAAATGCGTTCCATCTCAGCTAATGGAGCCAGAAATAATTTCTGTTAATTTTTCTGCCTCTTAGAGACATTTTCGATTCCGATTAGGTATTGCTGAGCTAAATGCCAAGATCTTAGTCTTAGACCATCAAGATCCACATTAGTTTGTCAGGGAAATGCGAGTCATTTTCTCTGGGGGTGAATGTTGAAAAGAATGTCAGGAAAGTGGCTGTACTGGCACAAACCTATCCACCTTTCCAACTAGTCAATGCCCCTGCATTTGTTTCTATAGATAATGTTCTATTTAGGAAGCAGAGGTCTTATTTATGGTGATACAAAGGGATGAGTGAGTCCACAGTGATGAGGTTAATTAATTCAGGAGGTGTAGATACTCCAACTGGGTAATTCAAGATGAAAATATGGAGTTCGGCATGTGTGAGAAATAAAAGTCTTAATCTCCTTTATCACTCTGTTTTATATAGAACTTTTATTAACATGTGCTAGGGAAGGAGGGCAGAGGATAAAACATCCACATGTCAGCCGTTTTCTCTGAGAGACTGGCAGGGGGCTGGCCCGTACATCTTCAGAGAATGATGTTGAGTTATTACCCACCATTAGGAGGGAGTGTTCATTTCTCATTTGTCTGGGATAGAAAAGCTTCTTCCATAATACTGAGAGCTAATAGCTCCACAAAGAGTAGAGTTTGGGTTCCTAAATTACCAGGACTGGCTAAGTACCAAGTCTAAACTCACCCAGCTTTCCACATCTCACTTTCCACTAGAGCACGAGAGATACCAACTCCAGGTCAGACATCCCAGGAGACCAAGGAGAAAGTAGCCAGGCATCAGGCTGCTGATAAATATTACATCATTCTCAAATGGATCTATTAGGCAGAATTCTAAGGTTTTATCCAGAAGCTTGACATCATGTGAATCCAAACTCATCTTTTCATCCCTGTTGCTGACATGTTACTAACGTACTTTCAACCCAAATGAAGACTGTGTGCCTGCAAAATGAAGCGACTCACTTAAAAACCAATGATTTTCCTTCTGCTCTGAAGGGGTTGCAGGCAGGTGCATCTCTGCTGCCCTGTCATTATCAGGCCTCTTGTTGGCCCTGCAGACAACTGAGAATCCCCCACAAAGGGAAAGGAGGTGGCAAAGGCATGCAGGAGGTGACTAGTTCAGGTATTGATCAATTCTTACTCACACATGACCTTTCACCTGTCTCACAGCATGGCGGCCACAGCTAACGTCTGATATTCACATGTGTAATTAAACCAGAATATTAAAAATCTGCACCCATGACAACCTGCTCAATGATCTCACTTGATCCCCCATGCCCAGCAGAGAGCAGCTCCCAGTGAGCTGGAAAGAGAGTGCACCAGGGACACAGCAGCCACACAGCCTGCTGGGCAATCCAGGGGATAGGAGGCTCTCTTGCCTTTGCCCAATCGCACTGCACTGCCAATCTTCACTACTTGGGATTGGTTGGAAGAATCTGGATGCATCTATGTCAGTGCAGGAGGGAAACTAAGCCATAGCAGTGAGCATTCACTAAGCATGCCGCATGCCCAAGAACCATGCTGTGGTCCCTGCAAGTATCTCCTCACTCTGATCTCCTGGCTATGCAGATGAGGACAAGCCCAGGGACCCACGACCGACAGCTCAGTGAGGGTAACCAGAGCTCCATACTGAGGCAGAGCACTTTATACCCCACAAAGCACCTCCTAATTCAGTGCTACAACTTCTCCACACAGCAACCTCTAAGAAATTGGTAAGGAAGGATCGTAACTATTGGCGGTAACAGACTAGAGGCTCAGAGGTCATGTCTCCCATTTAAGCCCTCTAAAAGACACTCATAGTTTTTAAAACTTTGCATATAGCCAAAAGACAATGAAGTAGCAAGACAAGGTTTAGAAATAATGGTGTATTTTATTTTTTATTTTTATTTACTTATGCTTTGGAGATAGAGTCTTACTCTGTCGCCCAGGCTGGAGTGCAGTGGCATGATCTCGGCTTCCTGCAACCTCCATCTCCCAAGTTCAAGCAATTCTCCTGCCTCAGCCTCCTGAGTAGCTGGGACTACAGGCATGCACCACCATGCCCAGCTAATTTTTGTATTTTTAGTAGAGATGGAGTTTCACCATGTTGGCCAGGCTGGTCTCAAACTCCTGACCTCAACTGATCCACCTGCCTCAGCCTCTCAAACTGCTGGGGTTAGAGGTGTGAGCCATTGCACCCAGCCTAGAAATTATGGTACATGTTAAATATTTACTTTTTACAAATTAAAATCTTTAACACATGTGTAATGTAATATTTTTGTGATAACTGGAAGATTTATTAAACCATGAATACATAAGTACATTACAGATAGTGCAGGCTGGTGATGGGTCTCTCACTTAAAATCAGTGTGACAAAACCATCTGCATCTGTGTGTAACTGCACAGACTCAAGTGGAAGCTGAGCCAAACATTTGTGTGTGGCAAGCTCTGGTTCAAAGTAGCACCAGGTCTGATGTCCCCATTCCAGGGCCATCAAGTGAGCAAATGTTCAATTGTAGGCCTGGCAGTGACCATGGGGAGGGGACGTTTCTCTGTCTACACACACAACATGGCCATCCTGTATAGTTAAACAGCTCCTGTCTTCTTCCCAAAGATGCAAGAGTTGATTGCTGGAGATTTGACTGACAGTTTATAAGGCATTCTGGGATGCATCAAGACCAAAGGCATCTATAAACATAATTCAATCACATCAATTTCCATTACTTTATGTGAAGGAGCACTCTTGGGGAAGGATGTGCTCCAAACTAGGTCATTGCTCTTCACACTCTCGAAGGTGACCCACAAACAGCAGTGTATAGATCATTCATGACGGTCTTGTCAGGAGACCCTCAAGGAGCCTCTGAGGACATGAGTAAGAGGCAGACCAAGGACTCTTGCCTGGGAAGCTTTGCAAAGGACATCTCTAAAACTTACTGGAGACCAGGCGCGTTGGCTCGCTCCTGCAGCGCCAGCACTTTGGGAGGCCGAGGCAGGAGGATTGCTTGAGCCCAGGAGTTTGAGATCAGCCTGCGCAACATGCAAAACCTTGTCTCTATAGAAAATACAAACATTAGTCAAATGTGGTGGTGTGCACCTGCAGTCCCAGCTACTTGAGTGGCTGAGGTGGATCACTTGAATCTGGGAGGTTGAGGCTGCAGTGAGCTGAGATTGTGCCACTGCACTCCAGCCTGGGCACCAAAGGAAGACCCTGTCTCTCAACCACAATGACAAACTTACTGGGCAGGGGGCAAGGGAAGATGACAGGGGTAGAAAAATATGTGTTGTGTGGGCTGGCTGACACTCATTTTCCCCTTTCATGGTCACTCAACACATATATAGTCCTTGGGGAAGCACCTCTCCCTTTCTCTTTGTTCGCATGGTTTGTATGGGCTGTGTCTACTCTAAGCTTGGAGGGGGCCATTCAGAGCATTAACATGCCCCCCTACATCACAGGTGCATGAGTGTTCCCATCTCCAAGAACTTTTCCTCTAGTGCCTTGTTCCCAGCCAGTGACCCAGAGGACTAAGACATGTTAATTTACACTAAAATGTTAGTGACTGAAGAGTTCCTTGTTATACCTTGGAAGGTACTTGATTGTCAGAGGGTATTTGAAAGCCACGGACTTTGTTATCAGATCCTGTCCCAACTTCCCTCATAGTGGTTATTTGACCTTGAACAGAAAAAAATTGTTTAACCTTTTGGTCATAGTCTCCTCCTTTGTAAAATGAAGTTAGTAATACTTACGTCTTCTGTCCTTTCATGATGTAGATATTTGTAAAGAGCTCAGCATAGCATCTGATCCACGGTAGCACCCAATAAATGACCAATGTATGATCAGGGTTGGAGTGGGCAGGAGGAGGCCTTCATGCATTCATGAGTGCTTGGTGTCTGCAGCAATACCTGCCAATCCTGGCTGTGGGCAGACCACCCCTGCGCCTCATTTGGAACCCTCACCAGGGTCAGGGCTAATGTCACTTCTCTGCATGGTAGTTTGAAGTATCTTTTTCCCCTGAAGCCCCTTTGAACTTTCTGATTAGCAGAGAGACTTGGCACTTGAGCTGGCACCTGGAGACCATGGCAAGTCAAAACCATGAAGGCAAGGTGGCAATGAAGTCAAACTGATGCAGCAGAAAGAGCACTACAGTGGGATTGTAGCGTTCTGGCCAACTGCCTCCCTCTGCCTCTAGTTCCCTGAAGATGCTGGTCATGTCCTTCTTTTCTGGTTCACCTTCCCCTTACATGGCCGAGATGAGGATCCTGGGGTTGTTTCATAAACTGAGTAAGTTTCTTGCTCACAGCCAGGTCAGGATGGCTGCAGGTCCAGACCCTCCTCTGCCATTGTTAGCTTCCAAGGGTAGCTCCGGCATACTTTATTCATGAGCCCTGGTGTTGATCCAGGAGTTTGCTGAGATGTGGAAATTAAGGAAAGAGGTAATAGCCCACTCAGGTACTGTTAGGGACTGAATTTTTGTCTGCCTGTCAAATTCCTATGTTGAAATTCTAAGCCCAAAAGCAATGGTATTTGGAAGTGTGGCCGCTGGGAAGTAATTGAGGTTAGATTATTTCATGATGATAAGAGCCCCATGATGGGATTAGTGTCCTTATAAAAAGAGTGGGACATGGGATCTTTCTCTCTCTCTCTGCTCTCCACTATGGGAGGACCCAAGGAGAAAACAGCTACCTATGAACCACTGGATCTGCCAGCTCCTTGGTCTTGGACTTCTCAGCCTCCATGACAGTGAGAAATAAGTGTTTGTTGTTTAACTCACCCAGTCTGTGGCACTTTGTTACAGCAGCTCAAACTGACCAAGACAGATGCACAGAATGAAATTCTCCAGGGGAACATGAATCCATGTCCATCTGACCAGTAGTCAAGTCACAGGTCTGAAGCATAATTGGGAGGAGGAGGAGGAAAACACCTTTACCTACACTTAACCCTTCCTTTGGGGTTCATGAAGGGACACTTATTGCACATATCAGGTCTACTTGTAAGCATGCATGTATACATTCATGTGCAGGCATGCAGAGACACACATACTCTTGCACACAAACACATGTGACATCTATCTGCAGCATGCACAAACACATACATTCTCCTGGGCTACTGGAAGTCCTGCTACGAGAATATAATAACCCTGAGTGCTCTCATTCATGTCCCAGATATCTTTTCTACCCAGACTCTGGGCATCTGACACTAAAACTTTCTTCACCTTCCAAATTCAATCTGCCACTCCAGGCTGCTCTGAAATAGTGGTTAAGTATCAGTTAGTTCTTGCTGCATAACAAAATCCCCCAAAATATTGTGGCTTAAATGACAAGCAACCACCCAGCTCACTATCTGTGAGCCAGCAATGTGTGCTGGGCCCAGCAGAGCAGTTCTTCTAGATTAGGCTGGACTCACTCATGTGTCTGCAGTCACCTGCCAACTCACTGGTAACCTGGATAGTCTAACACAAACTCAGCTGGGATGGCACATCTCACCATGTCTATGTGGTTTCTCATCCTCCAGCAAGCTGGCCTGGTCTTGTCAACATGGAGTTCATAGCATTCCAAAAGAAACAGAGCAGAGGCACGAAAGGCCTTTTGAAGCTGAGGCTCAGAAATGTGTGTTGTTTTTTCTACTGCATTCTGTTGGCCAAAGCAAGGTACATGACCAGCTCAGATTCAGACAGAGGGAGAGTCTGCCTACTGGTGGAAAGAATGGCAAAGTCATATTGAAAAGAGAGAGGGGATGGGGGGCAATGCCTATGGCCATTTTTTCAAATAATTAATCACAGGAGATACAGCAAAGGGCCCTGGTGACGGCCTGGAGAATTACCAGGAGTCCC
The DNA here is from genome assembly GCF_000951035.1 of Colobus angolensis palliatus. NCBI lineage: Eukaryota > Metazoa > Chordata > Mammalia > Primates > Cercopithecidae > Colobus > Colobus angolensis. The sequence goes on from NW_012116166.1 coordinate 3,774,654, forward strand.
AACTAAGCCATACAGGGCTTGGCTTTCCTGCGGCTCCTACCTCACACCCTCTACCCCTTCCTTGCTGCAGTAACCCTGCTGTTTCCACTAAACACGAGAAAACCATTTTGCTCTGCTACGTTTTTCACTGACAGTTGAGAATACTTTTTTTACCCATTTATGGGTGCAAATTAATGAGATGACAACAGACTGAAACCAATGACAACTGCTAATCTGTAAGCAAAAACAAGGGATGAGGAGCCGAGAGCAGTGCAGCTGTTTTATTTTAATTGAGGAATGATTTTATGTTAGGAACACTCAATATTCACAGCAAATTAAAAATAATGAAGTGAATTGATACCAATGATTTTTTTTTTGCTTACTATCCCTTTGTAAATCTATTTCTTCACACAAATTGACAGGTCTAATTGATACATACGCTATTATTCCTCATTAGTAGGCTGAATAAAATAATTCTTGATTAAATTTATTGCAATTTACCAATCCAGCATAATGTTTGCAAGCTATAAAAGTCAATCAACAGGAAAACAGAGGGAAGCCAATGACATTATTTCATTTTATATAACACATAAGTGGCCTCCCCATCCTAGTGAAGGGAAGGCCATCACAAGACCCCCAAGATGGCAACACACTTCAAATAGGGGGCTGCAAACCCATGTTGGTTTTCATGATCATCAGCAGGGGCTTCAAGAGATCACCTCTCCCTGTGCTGCTGGCCTGGGCTCGAGCCATCCCTGCTCTCCTGGCCTTCCCACCCTCAGCTGGGCCTTGTGCCACTTATGATTTTAAACTGCAGTGACCTTCTGGAAACTGGGCCTGGCAATGAAACCTGTCACCTACACCCATCCCACTCTAGCTGAATAGCAGAATAGAGGCTGCCTAGAGAGAGAATGAGAGAAGGAAGCCATACCATGGCCTCCTAGATCTTGTCTAGTCAAGCCACCTATCTTAGGGCTTCCAAGTCAGAGGGAGTCTTGAGTCCTGAGTCCAACTGTCCTGCTGTAGAGTAAGATCTTCTTAGAGGATCTGCCTCCCTTGTCTCAGATTTCACACCCTGCCAGCAGGAAGGATGCATCCAACTCCATGGATATGTTCTGTTTGGCCCGCCAGGATTTAAAGAAGTATATAAACTTATTGCCAACTTTTAAAAACTTGGAGATTACACATAAATCCCTGGTTGCCAGGTTTCTCTTGAAGAACAGGAATATCAGGCTCTTTGAAACTCCTTTCTGTGTGGAACTGAGCCAAGTAGCACCCCTTGGGTGGGCATGTGATCTCTACTCCCCCATTGTCTTGCATTCTGTCCCCTTCCTTGTTTTCTGTCACCTGCCTGTCCCTGAAGGTCTGTGACTTCAGCAGTAGATGGGCTTTGAGTGCTTAGGGCTCTACTCTTTGTACTGCTGGATTGTCTTATGGTGACTGTGCACCTAGCTGGTGTGTAATTGGATTTAATAGGAGATATAAACCTATAGCAACACCATAGAGGATGCCAGACTTACTGAAATGCCTCCATTGGCTTCTGTCCTGTGCTGGAGGCTCTTATCCTCCTTCTCCAGTTCCCCATTCAAGTTTTTAAGATTTTTGCCCCCCAGAACCTCCTCTACCCTCATCAAACACATCCCTTGGGTGTCCCCTTTCCCATGATCCTGGTTGTTAGGCTATGAGGTAATGAATATCCACTCTCTTCAAAGTCACAATGATGGAGAAGGGCCTTCTGGACTCCTAGGTCCCCACGTCTCCATTTAAAGCAGTTCTCCAATGGGGATAAAAACAAGGATGGGTATTTTGCCTAGACAGACCTTTGTGCAACCTTTCTAATCAGAGCCTCTGTAACATAGTAGGTATGCAGTCAATGCTTTTGGACTTGAATTCTAAGGCTACCTTCCTGATTGTCTCTGATAGTTCCATATCCTTCTCAGTAGAGAATGTTTTCCTCAGGTCTCCACATCCTTTGGGGACTATAGGTACATCTATCCTAGAAATCTCTCAGGCCAATGGCTATGCTGGAAATTCATGAAACCATTGAACAAAAAAGTTTGTCCAACCATGCATGCGTCTGGCTTGTGCAGATGACATTGAGCCTGTAATCCTGCAGGTCACTTGCTCCTGACTGCCTGACAATAATAAGAGCCCCTTCAGACCCTCTCATAGTAATAAGAACTGCTAATGAGTTTGAAGGGCTTACCGTAGGCCAGGTCCTGTGCCAGGCAGTGCCTACCTATCTTGTTCATCCTCACCACCACTTCCAGGTGAGTCCTGTTATCACTATCCTTTAGGAGGCTGTGCCTAACCGAAATTGATAAGCTATGCCCTTCAAACTGATGCCAGTCTTGCCCCAATATTCATGGAGGAGAATACATGACAATCTACCAACAAATAATTATTGATCTCTCGATAAAGTGCAATACCATCCTGGGCACAGTGATGGATAGAAAATTCATAGGAGACACCCTCCCTGTCCTTCAAGAACTTATCATCTATTTAGGGAGATGAGTCTCTGTATCGGCAATAAGTCAAGTACAAAATTGTTTTACACAATGATAAAGGAGCTTAGAGGAGAGGAGGCTGGTAAAGTTTGGAGCAAAGAAAGACAGTCCCTGAAAGAGCTAAGGCTTTAGCTGGGATTAAAACATGGGAGAGACGAAGCCCACCTCCTCCCCCACATACCTGGCACCACCTCCTGCAGCTCCTTCGTCCCTACCCAGCCCTTCTTGGAAGGATGTTCACAGGGTCATCAGCCTCCTCCCATGCAGTCAAGATAGGCAAAATTAGACCACTTGACAGAAGCCGTGAGGAGGTAGATCTGGCATAAGTGTACAAGAAGAAGGACTTTCTCAGAATCAGAACTATTTGTTCAGGTAGAAATGGTGAGTTTCCCATCACTTGGAGGTTTGAGCAAGTCTGTGGTCATCTGGGAGGTTGCAGAAGGGATTTGAACGTGCCTCCAGGTCCCTTCTGTGGCCCCGTTATTCCGGCATTCCGGGGCTTTTTGAGGCACAGAGGGAGCAGAGATACCCTCAGGAGGTGAGCACAAAAGACAGGGCTGATAAGGAGGTATCCCCAGGGCCAGAGAAGAGATCCCAGGCACAAGACAGCACATGCACTACCAAGTGCAGTGACAGCAGAGGGAGGCAAGGCCCGGGAACACGGAGGATGCTATGCTGGGGATTCCCAGGGCCAGAACAAAAGTGTGCATAGCTCTGCGAAGGCCTGAGTCCTGCTGGGGACTGTAAACAGGCCCGCGGGCCAGCCCTGAGGAGGGTACTCTGACACTGGGAAGGGGACTTCTCACAGACGTTTCCACCTGAAATTACACAAGAACAAGCATGAAGTACACAGCTCAGGTCCTCCCACCCCAGCCTCTTCTTCTTCCTCCCTCACTCTCTCCTCCTCTCCCTCCCCCTCCTCTTTCTTTTTCTCTTTCTCCCCCTTCTCCATCCCTCACCTCCTCCTCCTCCCTCTCCTCCTCTTCCCTCTCCTCTTTCTTTTCCCTATCCTCCTCTTCTTCCCCATCCTCCTCTCTCCATCTCTCTCCTCCCTTTTCTTCTTTTCCTGTCCATCCCCCTTTTCTTCTTCCTCTTCCTCCTCCCTCTCCTCCATCCCCGTCTCCTCCTCCACCTTTTCTTCCTCTCCCTCCTCCCTGCCTCCACTCCACTCCTTCTCTATCTCTTCCTCCTCCTCACCTTTCACTGTTCTCCTCCCCCTCCTCTTCTTCCCTTTCCTCCTCCTCCTCCCCTTCTTTCTCTACCTTCTCTTCCTCTCCTTCCTCCCCACCTCCACTCTACTTCTTATCCATCTCTTCTTCCTTCTCCTCCCCCTTCACTTCTCTCCTCCTCCTCTTCTTCCTTCTCCTCTTTATTCCCAGCCCCACGGAAGGGCTCAAAAATATAGACTCAAACTGCAAACCTGGGAGACACCTCCACCTCCTTCATCTGGCAGCTGCACCATCCCATGCACCACCCTTCACAACACCCCTACCATTCACTAAGTTAGTCGTCTTTTTCCTCTGCCCTGTCCTGGATATGGCTCAGGCCATCAGGCCGACTCTCGCACAAGTGCCCTGTGCCATGCACACAGGGGACTGCACCTGTCTTTTCCACCACTGAGGTCTCAACACCCAACAAAGGCCTGATACACAACAACAATAATAATAACAATAACCATCATAGTACCATCCCTTACATTGGGAACTTATGCGCAGGCATTGTATAAATGTCTTATGCATATAATCTCACATAACAATTCTCTAGAGTGAATATTATTATTACCATTATTCACAACTGAGAAGAATGAGCCTCAGAGGAACCTTGCCCAACACAGCTAGTAAGTCCCAGCACCAGAACTGGAAATGTGTCAGCTCCATCTAACCCCAGAGTCTGGTTTCTTAATTCTTAGGCTGTGATGCCTCCATGGGAACTTAGTGCAGATTTGCTGATTCAATGAATGGATCGCTGCAACCTCTCAGCAGTCTCCTTGCCCCCAGCTGTGCCCCTTCCAGTTTATCCTCCATCCTGTAGCCACCACAGTAGGTCCTCAGATATCAGTCTCTTTTCCTGCTTAAAATCTTCAGTGGGCCCCAGGATGTAGGCCTCTCCCCTCCCTCTCCATTGGTGCCTCTCTTCACTGCTGGTCAGCTCTACTGAGCTGCTCTAATGTCCCTGAATCTGCTCTGTGTTGCTTCATGTCTTGGGCCATTGCACAGGCTGTCCTTGCTACGCTGAATGCCCCCTCCTGTGTTGCACCCCATCTGGAGCAATCTGTGCAGACCCTACTTCCTCTTACCTGATCCCTTCAGCCTAGCCAAGTTGCCTGTCTGCTGTGTCCCTGTGTTTCCCCACACTTATCCAACAGGTCTGTCATGGCCAGGGACTCTTGCTCTCTGCTTCATTAAACTGCCATTTCCTTGAGGTACAGGGGGCATTTTGTCCACTCTGGGTTCCCCACTCGCCAGCCCCATGGCTTACACAGAAATGTCAGTGACCGCCATCAATGCCTCTTTGTGTTAATGAGTTGATCCAATAAAGATATCAGTGAACAAAGACACACAAGGCACAATTTACATGGGCCGCAGGAATCCCCATCAGAGAAATCTCCTCACTCTTGAGGAGACAACATGACTGTGTAGATGAGTTATTTCAACCATTGGGGAGCATCAGGATCGTCCAGTGGACTTAAATTAAAGCACAGAGTCCTGGACCCCATCCCAGAGTTTCTGAGTCAGTAGGTCTGTGAAAGGAACAGGGAAAGCAGAGTCTGGAAATGTGCATTTCTAGTAAGTTTCTAGGTGATGGTGATATTCCAGAGCCAGGAGGTACATTTTAAGAACCATTTCTTTTAGAAAATTCTAGCAAAGAACAGTAGTGCCCAGTAAGACTAGGATGAAATGCAGGAAGAGAAATGAAAACAGGCTTCTGTTCTGTCTCGAGTGTGTAATGTTGCAAACTTTCCTGTAAAGCCAGCAATCTGAACAAGAGCATTTAAGGGGCAGCCACACCCAGTCCAACGTCCGTGTTCAAGTGCATTCCAGCCTCTCGTAGAGGAAATCCTGGCTTCCTATGGACACACGCATATGGGAATAGCCACACTCAGGCCCAGGCTGCAAGCACCAGACGTCTGAGTGCAGGGCACAGGTGTTCCTGAGATGCCCTGTGCAATGGGTCTCCAAAAGCTGACTGAGTAGCAATGCAAACAAAGAATGACCCCTCCTCGCCGGCCGACGGGAGCGGCTCCAGGCAAACCAATGGCATTCCCAAACAGCGTGAACAGGGAGGAAACAAACAGATTCATCTCTGAAATTTGATACCCGTTCCAGACACAAGTAGCAACAAACTTAGCGACAAAGCTGTCAAAATATGTTCCACAGCCTCATTGGCAAGAGATCTGGACACACGAAAGAAATTCAGCAAAACCACATCAGTTGCCAAACGGGGAGGTTTGACAGTGTGTTCGGGAATACATTTAGATCAAAACAGGAACACGTCCAAAGGAGCAAGTGTCTCCATAAATTATTATGGGATGATTAGAAATAATTAGTCAGTGATTTCAAAATATTACGTACATTTTTCAGTGGTATTGAGGGGACGTGTTATACAACGTGGGATTTTGTTTTTGCATTGGGGTTTTCTCTTTTTTTTCTTATTACTCTCTGGCAGTGTTTAAAAACGGGGGCCACGGAGGCAGTCTCACACCATGCAAATCCCTGGGGCTTAAAAGAAAACGTTTTTAGGCAACCAGATTCCTTTGCAAAGTTTGCAATGGAAATCACATAGTGGGGAAAGAGCCTTGTTCCTTTCTGGGCTTCTTTGTAAGAGTCAGTCTCTAGTTGCTGTCCCTGCGTTAGTTTGTTATCAATGGGGTGAGAGGATTTCCATTTTCAAAGGCCTCTAAAGGTGCCTGGGTCAGTTCCTGATTCTGCAAGGCTCAGAGAAGTGGAGGGAGGCACCCAAGCTCTCAGGAACCAGAACCAAGAACCAAGAACCAAAAGCAAGGCTGGACTCCCAGGCCTCCTGACTCCCTGGTCTCCTGACTCCCAGACTGCTATCTTGGGTCAGCAGATAGCAAGAACCAAAAGGCTCCAGTGGCCTTAATGAAGAAACCCCACTCTAAGGAGAGTTCTGTGGGGCACATCTGTTCCCAGTGCTCCACCACATGGGGGGAAGATCTCTTGTCCACGCCACAAAGGGACAACTGATGGTTCTCCCCAAGAGCCTCCTGCCAGACCTAAAATAGCCACCCCCAAACGTGAAACCCTAAGAGTTGACCATGCTCCTTCAAGATTTAGAATCCTGGGAAGGCAGGCCTAAAAGGATGTGTTTTTTTCTCCTCGCGTTACAGTGGGGCAGGGAGAGTCCAGTGCTGGGCTCTGCACAGAGCCAAGAGAAAATCCCAGCCCTCCCAAGACCCCATCCCCAAGGGGCTCAAGGGAACTGACTAAAGCACAGGCCACTGCCCCTTTAGGCCCTAGTTTTACCTGCCTTCTGCTCAAGAGTTAAGACGTAACATCCAGCTACAGGGTATTAACTTTTAAGTTGCCATAAAACCAAATAATTATATTTATCTATTTGTTTGAACTCTGGGCATGGCTAAGCATGTGTATGGTATACGTACACCTGAAAAGCCAGCAAGCATGCCTGCTGCAAGGGGCACCTTGCAAAATGAGGTATGAGGAAAAGAGTCAAATCTGTGTCCCTTTCCTCAAGTTCCATTTGCGGGGAGAAGAAGAGAAAGGAGGAAGAAGAAAAGCAAGACTTTCCACACAGAAGCAGGCCTTTACAGTTACGGCCTTTTACAAGATGATCCTGAGCTATGTTTCCTGTCTCTGAGGGAGGCACCAGCATATAAAATGGTAGTGAATTTGCATTACTTCCAATCCATCATTCTCTGGGTATGCAGGAAAAACCAGGGGACCCGCTGCAACAAAGCTCAGCCTTCGTGTTGACAGATTCTTATTTAAGTGACTATGAATACAACAATTCCACAAATAATTTGTCAAGTGTGTGGCTGAACTGGCTCTGAACCCTGATAAATACCGACTCTCCTTCCGCTACAAAAGCAGCGTGTTTCGTGTGCGGACACCGTGGAGCGGGCACAAGGATTTAACAATCGATGCTACTATATTTCTCTCTTCTTTGTGGTTTAACAAAACAAAACACAGGGTGGCTTTTTTTTTTTTTCATCGTGTTAAGTACCCGGGGTGACGAGGCTTGGAGATCTACTTCACAAGCTGCAGGCTGATGGACAAAGGGGTTTCATTGCAGATGATGTGGATGGCCCCCTGCCCACAGAGGCCTCTGGCTTCCTGTTTGAATAGGGTCACCCTAGGCCTCAGGCTTTCCAGGTAGCTGGCTGCAGCGTTGCATCTGGCACCCTGTTTGTAGCCTGGGCCGTGGGGATGCGGTGACTATCCAGGACAGTGACAGTGCACGGTGGCCCTGTCGTCAGACCCACGGTTCTAGAAGTGCCTGGAAGAACAGGTGACTTGTCTCCTTGAACAAAACGTAAATCTAATCATCTTTGAAGACTGCAATATACACCTAAATGTCTCCTGCAGATGTAATTTAGGATGCATTATTAATTTATTTTTCATAAAGCTCCCCAGCTCCTGAGAGGGTGAGTGAGAGCACAGAGCCTCGCCGATGATAAGCCTCGTTTGTCAGGGGAAGGCGGGCATAGGCATAAAAACAATTTCCCTTCCTAAAACTCCATCCAGGAGAAGGCACGGACTCTTTTCAGGGAACGAAGTCTCTTGAAACTCAATTACTCCGGACGTTTTAATAAAGTGCCAACCTCTAATGGGACATGAACACTCCCGTGCCATTTGCAAAGTGAAGCAGTAACTTCCCCAGGCTGGATGGCCAGGAGTCAGGAGGGGTGCCTATGCATCAATTACGCATCAATTACAGGGAAAGTTTTTGACTCTGGGACAGTCCTGCCTATAGAAATCATTAAGAAAGAATTAACTCATTCTAATACAAAATGCTAATTATTTATTGTTTAAAAAGTAATTTTAAATAACGCAGAGGCTCATGCAGTTGGACCGTCATGATTTTCCAGTCATTAACTTAACCAGAATTTGCATTTTGGGACTCTAGCCAGTGACTTACATGCAGTCCTTAAGTCATTTTTCAAACACCCTGTCCTATCTTAATCTATTCATCATTAATCACATTTGGTCACTTTACATAGAGAACACTATTCAGATGAAAGATAAAAGAAATACATTAATAAAACTAAAGCAAGTTGGAATACTTCAAAACATAAGGTAGGGGATGAATATGGTTATCAAAGCAATTTATACAGTGTGCACTTAGTGTTAAAGTGAGACTGTTAAAGTGGGGGAGCTGTTGCTTATTATTTAAAAGAGACGGTAAGGACGAGCTGGGCTTTTAGTGCATCACACACCCTCTCTCACTGTTTGGAAATGAGAGAATGCATCTAAGAGGGTCTCAGGAGCGACTCTGCCTTCCACAGCTGAGGCAGGTGAAAAGAGCCTGGTGGTACCCAGGCACTTCTCCAACCCGGGATCCTGCCACCGGTAACTACAGGTCGGCCTGGTGAAGGCACAGCCCCTGGAGCACTCAGACGCCACTCTCAGAGCAGATTCATCCGTGCTCCACACTGTGGCTCCAGTTTTCTTGGGGTTCACAGGGAGCTCACACTGGCCCCCTTCAGTGGCACCAGCAGCTCCTTGACTGGTCCTCTGGGACGTAGGGAATGGTCTTCTGTGGTTTCCTGGACATTCTGGGCACTGTCTCCTTCTTGGAGCACGAACAGAGCTCACGGGACCCCGGCAGTCGACCCTGGCACATGCCTCATGGGTCACCGCCCAGACACCGTCCCTCCCCAGGTTAGCCCTCATTCCCAGACCAAGGAAGGAGAAGAAAAAATAATGGGAAGGGAGACATGGAAGGAAAACCAATGCAGGGAGAGGGTGAGGGGAGGGAGAAGCTGTATCTGCTGCCACTTCCCTCCCCGGCAGAAGACCTCACAAATGAACCGGCAACATTGAACCAGCCAGGGACAGGGCCTTATCTCCACGCTCACAAGCTGTCCACGCTCTCCTGGGCGGGGCCCATGCCGAGGGCCACTCTGGGTGGGGACAGTGTCTGGGTGGTGGCCCAAGGGCATGTACCAGGCTGGACCTGCCGGAATCCCATGAGAACTGGTTGGAGAAGTGTCATGCCCCTAAGGATTTCTGCTTCATCCAAGGTGAGA
>NW_012116166.1:3789367-3804773 GCF_000951035.1 Colobus angolensis palliatus
ACAACCTCCCCGCCCTGGGTTCAAGTGATTCTCCTGCCTCAGCCTCCCGAGTAGCTGGGATTACAGGCGCCTGCCACCATGCCCAGCTAATTTTTTGTATTTTTAGTAGAGACGGGGTTTCACTATGTTGGCCAGGCTGGTCTCGAACTCCTGACCTCATGATCTGCCCACCTCAGCCTCCCAAAGTGCTGGGATTACAGGCGTGAGCCACCGTGCCTGGCCAATACTTTGTTATATGACATACTTACAATAACAAGTACAGGTGACAGATTCTGATTCTTGGTAAACATACAGCTTGTGACTGTTGAGAACAGAAGTGTGCAGACATTCTAGAGTTTGGAACACTTATGGGAGCCCTAAATACCAGTTGCAATTTTACAGAAGGAATAGAGTGTATCTGTTATGTTGGTTAAGTTGAATTCGTCTGTTGAGCTGGTTAAGTGTGGACCAAGCCGAGAATCTTGGTTGTGTTACACTTAGACCTGGGTTCAAATCCTGGCTCTGAGACATTGGGAAAGTTAGCTTCTAGATCTAGGCTTCAATTGTGGCTAAGTGCAGTGACTCACACCTATAACCCCAGCACCACAGGAGGCTGAGTTGGGAGGATCACTTGAGGCCAGGAGTTCAAAACCAGCCTGGTCAACATAGCAACACCCTGTCTCTACAAAAGAAAAATCAAATCTGAAACATTAGCCAGGAGTGGTGGCCTGCATTCTCAGCTACTTGGGAGGCTAAAGCGGGAGCATCGCTTGAGCCCAGGAAGTTGAGGCTGCAGTGAGCAGTGATCTCACCACTGCACCCCAGCTTGGGTGACCCAAGAGTGAGACCCTGTTTCAAAAAAGAATCATCATCATCATCATAAGCTTCAATTTCTTCATCTGTAAAGTGAGGACAGAAATGGTTCCATAGCATAGCAAAATTGTCAAGAGATTAAGTTAGATGGTGCCTGTAAAGTGTTTAATACAAGATCTGGCACATGGGAGGTGTTCAAAATAAGTAAGTGCTGCGAGTGCTGCTGCTAGTGGTTCCATTTTATTCTCAATGTGGTAAAATACACATTACATCAAGTTTACCATCTTAACCGTTTTTAAACATGCAGCTCAGTAGTGGTAAGTGAATTCATGTTGTTCAGCCAGCCTCCAGAACCCTCTTCATCTTGCAAAACTGAAATTCAATACCCATTAAACAACAACTCTGCATTCTCTCCTGGTCCCCAGCCCCCAGCAACCCAATGACACCCATTTTTGACCCTGTAACTATTTTCTGCCATCCTGTATTTCTTGTTAGTCTTTGAGTCCCTCCCATTCAAGCCACCAGAGGCCCACTGCCTCAAAGAAGAGGTGGGCTAACAGAAAACAGAAAAATAACTCTCTTAGGAGCCTTCATGTCTCAGGCCCAAGCCTAGAGGAGGAGAGAATAATATGATTGAGCAGTGTAAGGTTTCCTTCTCCGGAGGCTAGGCAAATGCTCCGGAGGGAAGAAGAGGAAAAGGAAGTAAAAAGCTTAGGTGCTGGTGGGTCCTCAAGAAGGGCCTGGTACCAGCTATCCTTGGGATTGAACCCGAGCAAGAAGATAAGCATATTTGCAGGGGGAATGAGGCACTATCCAGCAAACACACAGCACTGGACAGAATGATGACCCACTACAGGGACCACCACCCTAGTCCTAAAGACACCTTGTCATTCTGTAAGATTCCAGGAAAATCTAGAAAGCCTGCAATGTGGCTAACATTTTTTCGTCAGACTGAAAAAGCTGAGGGCCTGAACTAAAAATTTAGCTGAATTAGGCCAGAAGTGGTGACTCGTGCCTGTAATCCCAGTGCTTTGGGAGGTGGAGGTGGGAGCATCACTTGAGGCTAGGAGTTCAAGACCAGCCTGGGCAACATAGCAAAACCCTGTCTCCACAAAAAAAAAAAAAAAAAAAATTACAAACATTAGCTGGGTACAGTGGCATGCTCCTGTAGTTCCAGCTACTCAGGAGGCTGAGGCAGGAGGATCATTTGTACCTAGGAGGTGGAGGTTACAGTGAGCTATCATCAGGCCACTGCACTCCAGCCTGGGCGACAGAACAAGACCCTGTTTCTAAAAAGAAAGAATTTTTTAAATTTACCTAAATAATAAGAAAAGCAGTCAGAGATATTTTTTCTGTACTCTTGATCTTGAGCACTGGAACTAAAAGCTGTTCTATTCTATACCCTGCCCCTTCTACTCAGGGCCTGGGGTGCCAGTGACTACACTTCACACTGCCTCAGTTTACAGCCTTGCTCAGACTTCAGGCCCAAGGGGAACAACATATTCCCATAACTTATGCCCTGATGGGACAACTAAGGTCATGTCCTAACCTATGAGCCATATCCCTGTGGCCAGCGGGATAAGATCATTCTGATATGCCTCAGCTAGAGCCAAATGCCCCATGATCAGAGCTGGGAAAGGTATTGTCTGAAAGTGAGCTCAGGCTGGGGGCAGGGACTCTTGCCTTTAATCCCAGCACCTTGGTTGCTGGGGGTCCAAGGGTCTGGACACTCAACCACCAAATGGAAATATAGCAAATTAATTTGCTTGTCAATATTAATAATACTTAATATCAATAAATATTAGGCAGGGTTTTATTGAACGTCCGTTGTGTGCCAGGCACTGTTTTAGGGGGTCAGGTTCAGCAGTGAATCAACTAATTCAAATCCCTTTCCTCAGGACCCTTACATGTAGGAAGAAGATATGGGTTCAAAGAGGGAAGACGGATCTGGCTGGAGGAAAATGAGCTCTGGCCAGAGGGAAGAAGGATCTGGAGAGAGAGAAGAGGGCTCTGGAGGGAGGAAGAGGGCTCTAGAGGGAGGGAAGAGGGCTCTGGAGGGAGGAAAGTGGGCTTCAGAGGGAAGGAAGTGGGCCCTGGAGAGAGGTAAATGGGCCCTGGAGAAAGGTAAATGGGCTCTGGAGGGAGGAAGAGGGCTCTGGAGGGAGGGAAGTGAGCTCTAGAGGGAGGGAAATGGGCTCTAGAGAGAGAGAAAAGGGCTCTGGAGGGAGGGAAGTGGGCTTTGGAGTGGAGGAAATGGGCTCTGGCAGGAGGGAAAAAGGATCTCGAGGGAGAAAAGAGGGCTCTGGAGGGAGGGAAGTGGCCACTGCAGGGAGGGAGATGGGCTCTGAAGGGAAGGAAGAGGGCTCTGGAGGGAGGGAAGTGGGCTCTGGAGGGAGGGAAGTGGGCTCTGTAAGGAGGGTGGAGGTCTCTAAAGAAAGTGAAGAGGGCTCTAGAGGGAGGAAAATGGGCTCTGGAGGGAAAGAAATGGGCTCTAGCAGGAGGAAAGAAGGATTTGGAGGGAGAAAAGAGGGCTCTGGATGGAGGGAAGTGGCCACTGCAGGGAGGGAAATGAGCTCTGGTGGGAGGGAAATGAGCTCTGGAGGAAAGGAAATGAGCTCTGGTGGGAGGAAAATGGGCTCTGGAGGGAGGGAAATGGGCTCTCGACAGAGAGAAGTGGGCTCTGGAGGGAGGGAAGTGGGCTCTGGAGTAAGGAAAGATGGCTCTGAAGAGAGGGAAATGGGCTCTAGTGGGAGGGAAATGGGCTCTAGTGGGAGGGAAATGGGCTCTGGTAGGAAGGAGGAGGTGTCTGGAGGGAAGGAAGAGAGCTCTGGAGGAAGGAAATGGACTTTGGTGGGAGGGAAATGGGCTCCGGAAGGAGGGAAATGCTTCACTCAAATGTTTGCTCCCTGGGCCTCCTTCTTCTTCAGCAGGAATTTCACATGTTCCTGGCACTGGTCTGTCAAAGCACAGGCTTATTATCTCCTCCTAAACACCAGGACAAGCTTCCAGAACACAGCCTCACCACCATACGAGGCAACTGAGGCTGTTTCCTAGAATGAAAGGGATCCATATGTAAAAAATGCAATAAGCAAGTCAGCAGTTTCATTGATTTTTTTTCTTCATACTTCCTTAACCAATTAGTTTGAAACAGTGTAAAATGGGCTATGTGACAGATTGCTCAACAGAACTCACTTTTTTTGTGGGGGGGAAGACATGGTCTCACTCTGTTGCCCAGGCTAGAGTGCAATGGCACAATCACAGCTCACTGCAGCCTCAAACTCCTGGGCTCGAGCGATCCTCCCACCTCAGCCTCTTGAGTAGCTGGGACTACAGTCATGTGCCACCACACCTGGATAATTTTTTATATTTTTGTAGAGATGGGGTCTCACTATGTTGCCCAGGCTGATCTTGAACTCCTGGCCTCAAACAATCCTCCTGTCAAGGTGCTGGGATTATAGGCAAGAGCCACTGCCCCCAGCCTGAACTCATTTTCAGACAATACCTGGATGACTTTTGCCTACCTACCCGCTCCCAAACGTACCCCACTGCACACACAGTGTGAATACACATGCACACAGGTTGGTTTGGACCACCCAGGATTCAATCCTCCTTTTGGTAATAGATTCAGAATTACACTTGTAGTTCTTACTCTTTCCCTACGTAGCTCATGTACTTCAGTGGATTTTGATGCTTTTCCATCTCTGATCATGGGGGGCATGTGGCTCTGGCCTAAGCATATCAGAATGATCTCATCCCTCTGGCCACAAGAATGTGGTTCATGGGTAAGGATATGACCTCAGTTGTCCAATCATGCATAAGCTATGGGAATATGCTCTTCTCTGCTAGGCGTGAATGAGGAACTATGAGGCCTGAGCATCAGGCCAACAGCAGTGTTAAGACCACAAGAGGTTGAGAACAGGGCTGCTGAGAGTGGAGTGGTTTTCAGATAAGTTATCTGATTCTTTAACGTGCTCCCCTCAGACGGTGGAGTTTAATGCCCCTACCTTGAATGGGCTGGATTTGGTAGCCTGCTTCTAATGGAGAAGATGTGGCAAAAGTCATGCTATGCAACTTCCCAGACTTGGTCATAAAGCCAAGAGCACCCACCTGGCTCTCCCTCACTCTTGGACCCTTTGTTCTGGGGAAGCTAGCTGCCATGTTGTGAGGAGGCCCATGGGAAAGAACTGAGCTCCCCTACCAGAAACCCTCAGCACCAATCCGCCTGCCATGTGAATGAGTTACCTTAGAAGCACATCTCTCCAGTTCATCCAGAGGATTGTAGAACCAACTGACACATCTTCACTATACCCTCTTGGGAGATTTAGAGCCAGAAACACCAAGCTAAGCTTCTCCTACATTCCTAACCCATAATAACTGTGAGATGCCAAAAGTGTTTTGTTGTAAGTAAGTGAGTTTTTAGGTAATCTGTTACATAGCAGTAGATAATAGGCACAGAAACCCATACCAAGACAAACAATTATTAAGTTGCTGGATCAACCCTCACCTGAAGTTTGATTGATCCTTTGGACTTTTCAGTTAAGCAGGTCAATAAAGTTTCTTTCTTGTTTAAGCCAATTTGAGTTGGGTTTTCTGTTATTTTTCCTTGAAAACATATTGGTAGACATATTACCAATCCTTTCCTCTGGTCTCAGACTTCTAAAGGGAGCTAAAAATATAGAATAGCTTATTTTATTTAAATTCAAATCCTTGTTTCAGTTACTCCTGCTTGTAACTGTGACATTTGTGTTAAGGGAAGCAGATGCTGTTGCAATCTCCATGCAGGCAATTCCTTCTCTGAGTTAAGGATGTAATACATAGAAATGGGAAGGTAATTTACACCTGAATATATAGAGTCTACAGGTAATAGCCCTTAAATGTATCATGTCTGTAGATACTGATTGTTATTTGCCTGCCCAAAGCCACCAAAGAGAAGGAGCGAGAAGAGATGTTAATTCTTGCTTGACAGTGGGCCTTCTAGCATTCTTCAAACCAAAATGAAAAACAGAGAGAACTATGTGATGGTTACAGGACTACAGGCCTGAAAACCCAGTGTTCTCTTTCTCTGTCCTTTGGAAGTAATTTGTTTTGTTTGTTTGTTTGCTTGCTTGCTTGCTTGCTTGTATTGCAATGTACCAAAGAGAAAGTAGGACTTTCCTTTAAGAAAAAAATATTAAAAAATGATTTGTGCATGTGTATGTAACAATGAGGAAACATCACAGCAAGATAGCATGTGACTCAGGTGATTGACAGTGTTCAGAAGGATCTGGAAGAAAGAAATGAGGCTTATGGTAGAGTCTGGAATGCAGTAAATCTAAGTTAAAAGGAGTTGCTGGATAAAATACATCTCCAAGGGCCTTTGGCTGTCTTCCTCCTCTGAACAAAACTAAGATTGGCCAATAACAATTATAGTACCTTACGTGTCAACTGTGGATATTGTCCTACTGCATAGACATGGCCATGTGAAAGCTGTAGATAGAGGGTCTACTTATACCTGATAAGACTTGTCAGTAAATTATATCTTTATTATTGCTTCTAGGTTCCCTTCCTGGATTTTTAGAACTTGACTGCTTGGATTACTGGCTCTTCATTCAGGAAGAACTTTGAAATATACTGATATGAATTTCATCAGAGATATCCTTAAGACTCATTGCATGTTTCAAACTAACTTATTTTGAGGGATAGATTAGGATTGATGTTTGGATTTAGAGTCCTAAGAACTTAATATAGATCTCACTTTCCCCTTAATGCTAATAAAACCCTGAGAAAGTTACTGAATCTCTCCAAACATTAGCCTTTCATCTGTAATATTAATTATTTTGTTTGTAGTAATAAAAGTAGCACACACTCTTATATAACTTACTACGTTTCAGACCCTGTTGTCACCATTTTCCATTTCTTAACTCATTTAATCACATCACCTAATGTAATTCTCTCATCCCAAAGCTCAGTACATATTAGACACTGCAATGACAGTATCCCCTTTCATTTAGAAATGAAATATTAAAAAGCATAATTAACAGATGGAGCACAGAATTATCTATTGCAGCATTTCTACACATCTTGGTGATGCTAGTCTAAAAAATATTTTTACATTTATATTCTGTGACCAATTTTTTTCACTCTCTCCCACATACACAGGCACGCACACACATACACACACACACACGCATGGTGAAAGAGCACAATTTGTGAAAATCAATGTGTCATTGCCTTTTCTATAACGTCCATCTCTATTCAATCCACCTGGTATCACTGGGGACATCAGAGAGACACTGTGCTTCAAAGACAAATGCCATCTTAATTGGACAAGTCTCTTTTTAACATTTAACATTTCCTGTTGGATCTAGTTTAAACCAGTCAATTTTTTTTTATAAACAGGGGAGGGGGAAAAAAAAATATGGCCTAAAACCCACATCTCTAAGTTATTGGTGTTTGGTGCAGCTGCGCTGACTCCAGCATTCACGTGGGTGCAATGCCATGCATGGGTATTAGCCATATTAGACACAGGGTTCAGGGCTGTGTGCAACCTGGATCAGTGACTGAATATGACTTACAACCCATGCAGCACTGTTAAACCACCACCTCGCATCATCACCCACAATAATAGGGATCCAAACTGGTGGAGATGACCCAAGTTCTCCCTACTGAGACCCAAGTTCTCTGTGGAAACACTGAAAGATGTCTTGCTCTGGATTGCCAGTTTGATGCAAAATCCCTGAGGAAGTGCAATGCAGTGTGCTACTTTCTTTCCAAATTAAACCCAGGCTCCAAAGCCACGTGGTGAACCCACTATGAAGACAGCATGACTCAGGAAGAACCCTGCTTATGGACTTCGATAGCAGAGAGGCCTGGATTCAAATACCAGCTCTGTCACCTGCTCTTTCCTGAACCAATATTTTTTTTTGGTTAGGATTAGATGAGATGATACTGATGTACTCTGTAAACATAGAAGGCTTTCATAAATGGCAGAAGAAGCAAGAAAAGTAATAATAATCTTTGCCTCTCCTTTCCTACCTCTTCCCTTGAGCTCCAATTTATGCAGAACTCACCCTAATAAGTCAAACTCACCATCTAGACCTTAAACTTGCACAAACCAGAAAGTTGGGTCATCGCCACATCCTCTCCTCTCCATTCTTACCAATTCTGTCACTAAATCAAGACCTTCACTGGACTTCAGCTTTGGACTTTGTTTCAGAAGTCAGAATTTTCTTCCTTCTTCTAAATAGATACAGAAGCAAGATGAAGAACAAAAAATGTGCTTATAAGTATTTAAGGAAATTAAAAAGATAAATGCAATGTAAGACTCCAAGATATATGCGCGGCTATCAAAAGCAGCTGAGATTGAGGGGAAGCCACATAAGAGGAAGTGAAAAGAGATGCAGCATGTGGCCTCAGGATCAAATGGTGGCATCTCTCAGGAAGGACAAGCAGAAAGATGTTTTTTAAAGGAGAAGGACTCAGGTGAGAGTCCTAAAGTGCAAGGTTATCCCTGTTTTCAACAATGGGACCAGAAAATAGAACAAACTGGGTTTATGCTCAGAACATGGTTGGCCTGGCTTGGGACAAAATAGCAGAGTCAGCCATAGTTGCAGGAAGCAGTCTGTCTCTGAGACAACAGAAAAGAGAAAATATTTTTATTTATTTAAAAAATGTAGCTATGTAAGTTGTACAATATGATGTTTTGATATGCATACATATAGTGAAATTATTACTACAGTCTCCAACTTAGGATGGTTTGACTTACCACTGCTTTTGTCATGGTGCAATAGTGATTGACAATCAGAAGTTTTCAGACTTAAGCACTGGTGACTCTTTGACCGATACTCTGGGCTGTATTTTCACTTGATGGATTTATGAGAATGTAATCCCATTGTATGTGGAGGATCACCTGTGTACAGTCAACTAAATATCCCATCCATCTTCTCACGTAGTTACCTTTCTGTGTATGTGTATAGTGAGAGCAACTGAAATGGACTCTCTTAGCAAATTTTCCAGTTTACAATTCAGTATTCCTAACTATAGTCCTCACGCTGTACATTAGATCTCTAGACATAGGCCTCCTCCATAACCACAACTCTTGTCCTTTTGACAACAGCTGTTCTAACAGGTGTGAGGTGATATTTCATTGTGGTTTTGATTTGCAACTCAGAAGGGAAAATTTGACACATGAGATCTGAAAGGCTCCCCATCGTCCATTCCTTGGTCCTCCAAGGCCATGCTTTACCTCCACCTGGAACCTCTGCTAATGCCTAGCAGCGGAAAATTAAACACATCAAACTATGAGTCATAAAAGGAGTGGACATGACTTCTGTACAGAAATCTCAAAAGGAAAAATTGGAAAAGAGTCACAAAACTTAACAAAATGAAAAACTCTCACCAGAAGTTATATTTCCATAGAGTAGGTAAGAACTATGACCAAATATGTGGTCATGACTTAAAAAATAGGAAATGGTTATATCTATAAAGGAAGATTTTTAAAAAGAAACAATTGTCTTATGTACATTAGCTTGGTGTTAAAGGATGTCATTCAAAGATGAAAAGTCTAGTGATAAATCACACACACAAATTATAAGCAATGAGGTATTGTATGAGTCTGTTCTTGCATTGCCTTAAAGAAATACCTAAGACTGGGTGTTTTATAAGGAAAAGTGGTTTAATTGGCTCACAGCTCCGCAGGCTGTATAGAAAGTATGGCAGCTTCTGCTTCTGGGGGAGCTGCAGGGTGTTTCCAATCATGGTAGAAGGCAAAAAGGGAGAGAGATGTCTCACATGGCCAGAGCAGGAGGAAGGGGGTGGGGTGCCACACACTTTTAAAAAACAGATCTCGTGATAACTCCATACGCAAACAGCACTAGGAGGATGGGGCTAAACCATTCACGAGAACCACCCCTCACCCTCCATGATCCAATCACCTTCCACCAGGCTCCACCTCCAGCTCTAGAGATCATAATTCAACATGAGATTTGGGTGGGGACACAGGTCCAAACCATATCAGATATATACTAGCAAACTATTGCAAACTAAAATTGGGTGATGGAAGGAAAAGGAAGAGAAAGAAAGGAAAACAAATATGCTAATTGTATCATTAATTATGGCAGGGAATGAAGAAGAGCGTGTCTAAAGAAATAAGAAGTGAAAGTCTCATATAAAGTTATAATTGCTGAAGTTATAGCTAGTAAGAAACACAAGCCTTTTTAAACATCGGGAGAATCAAAGCACATAAAATAGATAACATAGTAGAGGACTTTAAAAAACAAAAAACGTAATATACAATGATATCTCAGAACCTAGACCAAATACGCGTCATGGAAAACGTCGGTGGGCTCAACTGATCAATCAGAAACATTTTCAGTTTGTCCCACAAAGCAAAGCTGGCCTCTGCTGTAGTCCACAGACACATTGGATCATTCGTTCAGCACAGTTGAATGTAAAAGGATGTTTAACAGATACCCAAATAGATATAAACAAAAGGAAGCAGAGGCCATACTCTTCATACCTGAGAAGGTAGACTTCAGGATAAAAGCATGAAATGAGACACACAAGTGCACTTCATAATTCTAAAGGGGAGAAATTCACGGTGATGATACAAACATTCTGAATACCCACGCATCCGAAGCAGCAAGAATGCAGCAGGAATTACAGGAGACTCAAGAGAAACTGGCAGTCATGCTCATAGTCGGAAGTCACGCACCACTCTTGGCCCACGAGAGGCCAAGTGGACCCAGAATTAGAGTCTAGCAGCCCTCGATAACATAATTACTAACACAGACTGTGCTGAGTCATACAGACCACATACCTTGACAATAGATCACTTATTTTCATTTTCAAATGCCCATAAAAACATTTATAAAAGAACAGATCACATTCTAGGCTACAAAGAAACTCCAATACATTTTTTAAAAATCAGAAAGAGTGTAGACATTATTCTCTGATCACCATATAATAAAAACAGAAGTAAATAAAATCAGAAAATAAAAAATCTTTTCCATCTGAAAATGTTTTTAAAAATTACTCTTAGGTTAAAAAACAAAAATGCTCCTAGGTTAAGGAAAACCACAACCCAAAATTTAAGAATGTCTTTAAAACAATAGTGAAAATACTACATTTCAGAAACTATGAATACAGCTAAAAAACACTCTGAGAAAAAGTAATAAACTAAAAAACGTATATCAATTTTAAAAAGAGAATAAATACAAATGAATTAGGCATGTGACTTAACAAGTTAGAAATAAAACAAAATGATAAGGGAAAAATCAATAAACATAAAAGCGGAAATTAATAAGATAGGAAGCCAGAAACCCAGAAAACTAAAGAATAAATTCACAAGCTGTTTCTTTAGAGTAAGGAGAAGAACAATACAATAAGAAACCCAAAACAGGTCTAAGCTTTGGCAAATTTTACTATCTTAAAAAAAAAATCAGCTGACCTGATAATGCTTAAACTGTTCTAGGGCATTTTTTTTAAAAAAGGAAATTATGAAAGTCTTTTATTGAAACAAATACAACAATACACCCAAACCTGAAAGAGACTGGACCTTAAAAAATTAAAAGACAAAAAACGTAGTCTAACCTTATTATGTACATTGGTGCAAAAATCATCTGTGAAATATAAAGAAACTACATTTATTAGATCATCGAAAAACAATAAGCTATAAAAATGGGGCTTTATTTCAGAAATTTAACAATGGCAAAATAATACAAAAATCCACTAAATAAGTCAATCTACTACTATATTTAAGGAGAAAAACATATGATTATCTCAAACACAAACAAAAAGTACTTGTTAAAATTCAACAATTCTTGATTATATAAAAGAACAACAAAAGTTCAATACAATAAGACGAATAAATAAAAATTTCCTAGAAATGTATACAAAAGGCAATGACCAAGTTGAAAATGTGGGCCAGGAAAATTCACAGAAAAGGAAATATAAATGATTCAAACATAAGAAGAAAAAAAAAAGTCTTAGCTTCAGTCTAATGAGAGATCCCCCAAATTAAAGCTATCTTGAGATGCCATTTTTCACCTATTGAACTGGCAAAAATCCAAAAGTTTGATAACACTCTGTTAGTGAGACTATGGGAAAACAGATATCATCTATTGCTGTTGGGAATATGAATTGGTGTAACCCCTGTGGAGGGCA
This sequence comes from Colobus angolensis palliatus, assembly GCF_000951035.1. Taxonomy (NCBI): domain Eukaryota; kingdom Metazoa; phylum Chordata; class Mammalia; order Primates; family Cercopithecidae; genus Colobus; species Colobus angolensis. The sequence goes on from NW_012116166.1 coordinate 3,801,302, forward strand.
AATCAGCACCATCTATCAAAATTACATATGTATATACCCTTTGAACCATCAATTATACATTTGGGAATTTATCCTCCAGTTCCACTTGCACATGTGTGAAATGATGTCTGTGCAAGGTTATTCATTAGCATTGCTTGTAAAAGCAGAAATGCTGAACAACGTAAATGTCCATCCAGAGGAAACTGGTTAAATAAATTATGGTACATCCATACACTATAACACCATAAAACTATTAAAAACATGAGGACACTTTCTATATATGGGTATGGAAAGACTGCCACAATACAGCATGAAGTTAAAACAAATAAACAAAAGCAAGGTGTCAAACGGCACGTACATTGAGATGCCTTTTGTGTAAAAAGGAGAAAAAAGTATGTATTTGTGTTAGGTTGCAAGCAATTTTGTTGTCTTAAGAAAGAATCCTTCAAATGTTGACTCCAATCCATTTTTTCTGGTTGATCACCCACCGTTGGTTCCTCCAACCTGCACCCCACTCTGACCACACAACCTGTGTTCTAGTTACATAGAGCCAACTGACAATCTCTGGATATCTTTGTGTATATTGTTTCTTCTGCCTAAAGCACCAAGGGGCCTGTGTCTGCCAGATGACCCAGTTCCAATAGTACCTCTGCGGTGGGCACAGAGTAAGTGGCTCCCTTCTCCACAGTCACGTGCACATCCTTCGTTTTTGGGTTGCACTGAGATTCTTTGCTCAGATATGTAACTCCCCACAAAAGACCTTGAGAAACCCAGGACCAGGTTCATGTATTTTACTTTCCTATGCGTCCCCGTGACTTATCCAGTCCAGATCACACTTGCAATAAATATGCCTTCAACGACAAGGGGTTGTAAACAGCCTTAATGTCCATTGATGAATGAATGGCTAAACAAAATATGGTATAGACGTAATGGAATATTACTCAGCCATAGAGTGGCAAGAAATGCTGGCACATGCTATGATATGGATGAAGCTTGAAGATATTCTATAAATTGAAATAAGCCAGACAGAAAAGGACAAATGTTGTAGGATCCCACTTCTATGAGGCATCTACAGCAGCTGAATTCATAGAGACACAGTAAAATGGTGGTTGCCAGGGGCTGGAGGAGGGAGAAACAGGGAGTTACTGTTTAATGGGTACAGAGTTTCATTTTGAGGAGATGAAAAGATTTTGGAGATGGATAGTAATGATGGTTGCCCAACAATGTGAATGTACCCAATGCACTTAAAAGTGATTAAAATGGTACATTTTATGCAATGTGTATTTCATCACAATAAAAAGTATGACTTAAATGGGGTATCCAAAGACTCCTTAAGATTGAAAGTCTTTATCCTTGGTTGGGTACTATGGCTCATGCCTGTAATCCCTGCACTTTGGGCGGCTGAGGCAGGAGGAGGATTGCTTGAGCCCAGGAGTTTGAGACCAGCCTGCGTAACATAGAGAGACCCTGTCTCTACAAAAAATACAAAAATCAGCCTGGCATGGTGGCATGTGCCTGTTGTGCCAGCCACTCGGGAGACTGCTGTGGGAGGATTGCTTGAGCCTCGGGAGGTCGAGGCTGCAGCAGTGAGCTGTGGTCTGCACCACTGCACTCCAGCCTGAGCAACAGAGGCCCTGTTGGAAAACAAAAACAAAAACAAAAAAACAAACAAACAAAAAAACACACCCTCTCATCTTCTGCCAAAGAAGGAAAAAGAAAAGTCTTTATCCTGCAGAACACTTTTGTATCCTATTCCTGAACATGGTAAATATTGTGCATTGCTTCCTTGTTCATCTGTCAAAATCAATTCTACCCGTAGAAAGCTCTCCTGGGACTTCATTGAAAGCTATAAATAAGCGGTCACTAAGACCTTAGTAAATAGGCTGCACCATTCATTTGTCAATAAATATTGATGACCCCCTAGGTGGCAGACACCAGGTGCTGGGGATACAGAGGTGAAAAAGATGGACATCTCTCCTCACCTCAAGGGGCTTACCCGCGATGCTGAACCCGCAGACCTCGAGTCACTTTCAAGACCCTTTACCTCCAGGTCCTTCCATTCAGGGGGCCACCCTGGCCCCCTCCTCTCCTCTACCCTCTGTAGCCGTGTTCACATAGGATGCTGTGCGTCTGCTAATGTTCCACGGCAGAGATCCAATTCCCTCAAGTAAATAAAACACAAAAAGTTTATGAAATACATCGTCCGGGTAGAAAAGCACTGCTCATTTATATGTTTTATTTGTGAGTGGGTTATTGCTGGGGTAGAGAAGTGCTATTGATTTTTGTATGTTGATCTTGCATCCAGCAATCTAGCTAAACTCTATTATTAGTTCTAAATGTGTGTGTGTGTGTGTGTGTGTGTGTGTGTGTGTATTTCTTTGGTCATTCTATAATATCATTAGCAAATATGCCCATTTTATCTCTTCCCTCACAATTCTGAATTTTTTTCCTTCATCATGTTGGCCAGGACCTTTTCAATAAAATTTCAAAAACAAACAACTATAAGGCATCCAAAAGGATCAATTTTATTATATTGAAATTAAAAAAAAAAAAAAAACCTGTTCAAAGAAACCAGGAACAATGTTACTAAATGCTAGAACAGGAGAACAGATTTGCCAAACCTAAAACAACAGGGGATTACTGTTTCTAGAATATGTAAGGAATTTCTGCATCTCAACCAGGAGAAAATGTCAACCTAATGGAAAATTGGTCAGAGGATATGAATAGTAATTCATAGAAGAGAAAATTTTAAAACTAAGAAGCACATTGGTGAGATGCTTACAAACATTAATCAAAGAAGTGCAAATTAAAATAATAATAAATATCACTTTATACATATTAGACTGGCTGAACTGCTGAGCCGAAGAATGCAAAATGTTGAAGGCAGTGTGGGCATATGCAATTGTAATTCACTGCTTCAGGGAATGCTATTGGTACAGCAATTCTGGAGAAAACTGGGCAGCCTGGTCACATTTTTTTTTCTTGGCTTGGCTTTTCATTTATTTTTTAAATTTTATTTTACTTTAACTTCTAGGAATACATATGCAGAACGTGCCAGTTTGTTACATAGTTATGTATGTGCCACCGTGGTTTGCTGCACCTATCAGCCCATCATCTAGGTTCTCAGCCCAGCATGCATTAGGTGTTTGTCCTAATGCTCTCCTTCTCCTTTCCCCCAACCTCCTGACAGGCTCCAGTGTGTGATGTTCCCCTCCCTGTGTCCATGTGTTCTCATTGTTCAGCTCCCACTTATGAATGAGATCATGTGGTGTTTGGTTTTCCGTTCCTGTATTAGTTTGCTGAGAATGATGGCTTCCAGCTTCATCCATGTCCCTACAAAGGACATGAACTCATCCTTTTTTATGGCTGCATAGTATTCCATGGTGTATATGTGCCACATTTTCTTTATCCATTTACCTCTCGATTAATATTTAGGTAATTCCATATCTTAGCGATTGTGAATAGTGCTGCAATAAACAAAAGAGTGTAGGTG
>NW_012116166.1:3804823-3826961 GCF_000951035.1 Colobus angolensis palliatus
CAAAGGACATGAACTCATCCTTTTTTATGGCTGCATAGTATTCCATGGTGTATATGTGCCACATTTTCTTTATCCAGTCTATCATTGATGGGCATTTGAGTTGGTTCCAGGCCTTTGCTATTGTGAACAGTGCTGCAATAAACATCCATGTGCATGTGCCTTTATAGTAGAATGATTTATAATCCTTTGGGTATATACCCAGTAATGGGATTGCTGGGTCAAATGGTATTTCTGGTTCTAGATCCTTGAGGAATTCCAATATAGTTGAACTAATTTACACTCCCACCAATTGTGTAAAAGTGTTCCTATTTCTACACAGCCTCACCAGCATCTATTGTTTCCTGACTTTGTAATATTCGCCATTCTGACTGGCAAGAGGCGGCACCTGCTCCTGTGCTTCTATCGCCCACGTTTCCACACACGGCCCTTAGTGGACACATATACAGAAGTTGATGAGTAGCAGGGTTTGACGTGCCGAATAGTTGGAGACAGTTGAGTTGTCCCTTATTGGTGTGCGGACAGACAAAATACCGTGGATGCAAGCCATGGGTCAGATGCAGCAATTGAAAAAAAAAAAATTCTAGATGTACAGATACCAACCTGGATGGGTCTTGAAAATATAGTACCATGTAAGAGAAAGTCAACAAAAGGTTATAATGTCTCAACCAATACTGTTTACACAAAATCAAGTTCCACGCATACAAATCAATTGTACACACTTTGCAGGAACACATGTAAGCACAAAAAGCAAGTATAGGTCAAACACATCAAAACGGTTGCCTATTGGGAAAGGAAAAGGGGATAAAGTGAATGAATAAAAACCACAAAAGCAGACCCTCGTACGGAGTGATGGTGTCAATGCCACGTGATGAAAGAGTGAGATACTTTTTGTAAAAAAAGAAGAAATACTGTAAAGACCTCTGCTGAGAGAACAAGGGCTTCCAGAGAGAAAAACAGCAGTAAAACCAGTGTCTCCCATGCAAGTACTAACCAGGCCTGACCCTGCTTAGCTTCTGAGACCAGGTGTGTTCAGGATAAACACAACCCAGTGTCTCAAGAGTTGCATGGGGCTTCTAGCTCAGCCAAAGCACCATCACAAGACGTTCGACATCGCAAGATGCCCACGAGGAGCGGCCCCGACCACACATTATGGGGCTACAGTGAACTCCAAGGGAAGGCACGGCTGGGAAGAAAGATAAGCGTTTTTACATCTTACCACATGAGGCAGAAAATGAGGTGGTGGCACCCAAGAGGGAAAAGGGACAGGAGGAGGATGGGGAGCATCTCATTCGTCTCACCACCCTCTGCCTTCCTCGTGCTGTTTTGTGCACAAGGAGGGGGCGTCTTGTCTACATATCTGGCCAGGCTCCAAGCCCTCTGTTACCAATGAGATACGTGAGTGTGCAGGAGGAGCAGACCTGGGGAGCAGAGAGACCAACGCTGTATTCATCCTATGGAGGGAGTACCTCCTTCTCTAAGTTCTGATTTATAGAAGATAAATAATTGGACTCAGAAGCCCATTAGTCAGGCAGGAACACACCTCGCTTTCCCTGGGTTACTTCTCTTGGATATATCATTTGATGTTGCAGCAGAATCGGGGTTGCACCCCCAGGTTAACATATGCCCTACAGAAAGCCTGGGGCAGTGAGAGGCCAGCCATGGTGGAAGGGGCCTTTTATGAATATCTGTCGAGAAAGCCTGTGGTGTAGTGAACTAGACTGTTAGGGATTACATATTGACCTGGCTTCCTGAATTTATTCTCTGCTGGTTGTGGATTGTTCACACCAGTGCCTTGGAAGGTCTGCCACCCTGTAGCTCTCACAATGCTCTTAGGGATGAGGAGCCCATGGGGTTTACCTGCATCTCTGGGTAATCTGGGATACAGGAACTGGAAAGAAAAGCACATTTGGTAAAACTGTAGTGCCTGCAGAGGGGTGGGTTTGAGTGGATCCTATGGATTGAGCTGGGAGCCAGCGGCTGGTCATCAATTCAGAATAAGACCTGTCTGAACAGGTCTTAGGAACGCTAGAGTGATTTGCGGTATAATTTAGGGCAGTCCTTCTCATGACTCCCAGGCCTGGGGGTTGGAAGTGGGCCTGAGAGGAGTAGGCTTGGTGACCACAGCTAAGTGATTAGACATTATCCTTGAGCACTGGCTCCTGCTCAGAAGGTCAGCACTGTTCTCCCACCTGTGTGACGGCCTGGAAGGAGGCGGCGTGGTGGGTCTCTTAGGTGAAGGCCCATGGCTTCTGCTGGCATCGCGGGGGCTCTGACACCAGAATGGCACGATTCAGGAAACAAGTTTAGAAGCCAATCACCAGTTTGGATGGGGGCTGAAATCCCTGGCTTCTTCAAATATACACCTTCGTAAAAATTTAGGAGATTCATGCAAAAACTTGGAAAGTAACCCAAATGCAAACCCACTCAAGCATTGAGTGGAAGGAACATCTATTTTAAATGTCATAGGCCCACAATTCTCACCCTTGAGTAGCATCTTCCAGGCTTTCAAAGAGCACAAGGGGAATTTTGCATGGTTTTCTTGGGCCCCAGGGCGGGGAGAGATGGTCTACTTCCTTTTGACTCCCACAGGTCTCCAGAGGGACTTCTTGGTGGTCCCTGAAATGTCATCGGGTGACCACCACAGTTCCACAGGGAGGGAGCTGAACAACCAGGGCTCCTTATTCCATAGGTGAATGAATGAAAAACTGGTCTTGCAAACTTGTGCTAGCGTGCATTTGTGATAACTGCCTGCAGCTGAGACACAAGGCCTGCATCTTTGCTTTGTGGTATTCTTTTATTTATTTATTTTTCAGACAGGATCTTGCTCCATTGCCCAGGCTGGAGTGCAGCGGTGAGATCATAGCTCACTGCAGCCTCGACCTCCAGAGCTCAAGAGATCCTCTCACCTCAGCCTCCCAAATAGCTGGGACCACAGGGCATCACTGTGCCTGGCTATTTTTTTCTTTTACTTTTTGTAGAGGCAGGGTCTCACTTTGTTACCCAGGCTGGTCTTGAACTCCTGGGCTCAAATAATCCTCCCACCTCAGCCTCTCAAAGTGCAGCAATTACAGGTGTGAGCCACCACACCTGGCCTTGGGACATTTTCGATCGTCTAAAGTTATCCCTCTGGACAGGAGGGTATCGGCTGCCTGTCTGACACACTTCTCCTCCCGCTGGCCATCTCCCAGTCTGCATATTGTGTACAACTTTGAGACCTCAAACATCAAGCATATGCCATACACCAAGGCAAGAATTAGCAAGACATGGCCTGAGCACCTATGAGAAATAATGACATCTCCAACGTGCCAACCTTGAACCCAAGGCTTGGCTTTCACTCCCAAAGAATGAAAGTCAACATGTGCTTGGGCATCAAATCAGAGAAAACTGTCAATTCTTTCGATTTGTCAGTTCTACAGTACTGAAATTTCTTTCTAAAAACAGTATCCGGTTTCAAGTATAAAAGAAGGGAACGTATAATACATATGTTTCATGAAGTTTGAAGTAGCAAGAGTTCAAAACCATCACTTTTACAGTATCAGCCACCTCTGAAGAGTTCAAAGCATTTTTTGTGAACGTTTTAGGGCAAAATTTCATGACAATAGACTGTGCAGAAATTATCCTTATTTCTGCAAAAAGAAATGAATGAACTTTAGAACTGATAAAGTTCTGCCGACTCCTATTCTTAAAACCCAGTAGTCATAGCCACACTTTCAAAGTAGTACTCATACCTTCCCAGGTTGTGCTGGCTCCTTCAGGACTAGCTGGGCAAATGCATGAGGCATGCTTGCAAGCATCAGGTGAGACGAGAGAAGGACAGCCTTGTACCCCGTGGGGGTAGTGGCAGCCTTGATGGCACTGGCCAATCCCTGCCAGGCAGGAATATGAACCTCTCAATATTGCCCAGACCATCTGATTTTTAAGGAGAAAATGGAAATCTAACAATTTGGCAGTAAAATCTGATTTTTGAATGTTGCCTTCTTCTTCTTATGATTTTAAAAATGTACTGTGAACCAAGCAGATCACATCTGTGGGCCAGACATTGCCCAAGGAAACTGGCTTACAACCACAGTCCTGAGATGTCACTACTGACGGCAATTTCTATCTATGTTTAAGGAAGGAAGAAGAAAAAAGAGACGCCTATTTAAATCCATAAATGACTGCAGCCACATCTGCCTGCTTGGAAGGGGCGTCGTTTCTCTCCAGTCTGGAATAATTTCTAAGAAGCATACTATGACAGGTCTGGGCTGGAGGCTCTCCCTGTCACCATCCTCACACATCCCCAGAGGTCTGTGCCCTGCTGCAAATGGAGCCCATCCCTCTCTCCCCTCACCTTCCTGAAAGTTTCCACATGTGACTGCCATTTTCCAGTAGAGCTTGGGGGTCTAGGGAAGGGCTGCTGCTCCATGCCTGTGTTCATGCAGTTAGTAGAGGAGCCAAAGCCACAAGGAGCAAAACTCCAGATGTGTCAATAATTCTATATAACAAGAAAGTGGGAGAAAAAGAAGTCATGCAGACTGCCTAGAGGTCTTGGGTAGGGGGTTTCTGGGCTTTTTACAGGAAGTGGGTTTGTAGTCTAGATTGATCTGTCTATCTATCTATCTATCTATCTATCTATCTATCTATCTATCTATCTGTCATCTATCTGTCCATCCGTCTATCTATCATCTATCCATCCCTCTATCTGTTATCTGTCCATCCATCTGTCTGTCATCTATCCATCCATCTATCCATCTATCTATGTATCATCTACCTATCTATCTATCTATCTATCAATTATCTATCTATCTATCTATCTATCTTTATTTATTTATTATCTTAAAGATTAGCATGACCCCAGAAGCTTGGAACACTTGTGGTTATGTTTGGCCATGCAGCCAATAGTGTCTCCAGAGAGCAGGACACACTACGTAAGCTGCTCCACAGTGGATGATGAGTCCTAAAAATACAAGGGGCAGGGGGAGTAGGGTGTGAGATTTGCAGACAAAGGTTTGTATTCCAGAATGTTGTGACCTGTCTGCACTCAGCCACCCAATGGCAGGGCTGGGGGATCCTCCACCCTGGAGATGCCATGTGGGCATCACCTCGTGGCCACAGAGCAAATCCTGGAGAAGCTGTGAGCAGGGCATTTGCTCCTTCTCTGGGCTGTGGAGATACTTAAGCACACACCCAATCTTGCTGGCAGCAAAGGTGCTCTTGGGTAAATAGAAATGGCCATGAAACCCTTATTACAGCATTCATAGGGGTTAAAGAAGCTAATATGTTTGTCAAACAGGAGGGCTGAGTGGACCTGTCCTATGGCCTCCCTTGGAAATGTCTCTTTCTGCTCCACACAGTGGAAGGCTTCCAGACACACAGTCCCCTCCCATTCCTTCTCCTGGCGAAGTAGCCTTAACCTACACAGACAGCCTGAAAGAGGCTGCGGACTGGTAGCTCAGAAATAAGGAAAATGACATCCCCCAGCCTGGTCTAGGAAAGTGGTTGTTCCCAGCCCCATACAGGAGACACCTTTCTTCTTATCTCCTTCTGGGGGATTTCAGAGCCACTCATCATGAGTCACAGTGGAGAGGTGAGTTTTTCTTACATCTGCTTAGCTATAATTAATGTATGAATTGTTGGCATTGTTTTTCTTTAAAAAAAATTAGAACAACTGCAAAGGGAGAGTAATGTGCCCACCCGTGGTCTGACTAATGTCATCTCACATATCCAGATCAGTGTATTTGGTTAAAGCAATTTGAACTGTAAATCTGAATAATTTATCGAACTATTGAACCACTTGTAAAATAATTGAAGCTTGAGCCTAGTTTTGCATAACAGATTTAAACTGAAGAGCAATGTATTAGCGAGATCTCAACCTCTAGAAATAGAAATGGCTGTAAGAGAGCTGACAGTCTTTATCATAAAACACACATACATAAAGCATTTATAACTGGCCACTGTCTTTAACAATGACTTGGCAGCATTTGCAGCCCACCCCAACTGGACCCTAGCACAGAGGAAGGGAAGCTGAGATGGTGGAGGAAGAGGGTCGCCGACAAAATGTTTGATAATCTCAGAGTTTAAGGGGCTGGGGCTGGGGGAGCAGAGACGTTCTTTCATCCATAGCATAGGTTATCTTGACAATTGCCTACAAACCAAAGGTCTGGCAAAGACCAGCTGGAGGTGTTTAGTTGGCAATGGATAAGATTGACTCCACCAAGGCAGAGCACAGTGGCTCACATCTGTAATCTCAGCATGTTGAGAGGCTGAGGAGGGTGGATCACTTGAGGCCAGGAACTCGAGAACAGTTTGGCCAACATGGCGAAACCCCATCTGTACTAAAAATACAAAAATTAGCTGGGCGTGGTGGTGAGTGCCTGTAATCCCAACTACTCGGGGGCCAAAGCATGAGAATTCCTTGAATCCGGGAGGCAGAGGTTGCAGTGAGCCGAGATTGCGCCACTGCACTCCAGCCTGGGTGACAGAGGGAGACCCTGTCTCAAAAAATAAAAATAATGAAATAAAAAAGATTGGCTCCACCAGTACGAGAGAGGGAGGTGTTTGGTTCACCTGCCTGTGCCCTGATGAGCCAGTATCTGTAGTGTCAAGTGCACATCCGAGCCCGCATGATAAAAGGGACATTGATGAACTAATGAATCCAACAATTGTCATTCAGGATGAAGAGAAACGTCAACCATATTCAGTGAGGATCGGTGGAGAAGCACACTTTCTCCCTCATTTTACAACTTCATTAGGAAAGTATTTAGATACATATATTATAGTAACAAAATTTGGGGGGAAACCAGATGAGCAAAAGAGAAAGAAAAAGAATCAGAAATCATAATCTCTAGGGAGAATCCTTCTTGACATTGGTCTGAGCAGTGATTTTTGGATATAATACCAAAAGCACAGGCAACATAAGCAAAAATAGACAAGCGGGACTGCACCACACTGAAAGCTTGTACGCAACCAAGAAAAGAATCAGTAGAGTGAAAAGGCAGCCTACAGAATGGGAGAATATCTTCGTGAACTTTACATCTATCTAGTAAGCAGTTACTATCTAAAACATATCAGAAACACAAATCGTGTAAGAAAATACAAATCACCCAATTAAAAAATGGGCTAAATTGCTGAACAGGCATTTCTCAAAAGAAAGACACACAAATGGCCAACAGGTGTATGAAAAGGCGCTTGGCATCACTAATCATCAGGGAAATGCAAATCAAAACAATGGTGAAATATCACTTCGTGCCCGTTAGGATGGCTATTATCAAACAGAGAAAATATAACAGGTGTTGGCAAGGATGTGGGGGAAAAGGGAGCCCTTGTACATCCCTGGTGGGAATGAAAACTGGCACAGCCGTTATGAAAAATAGAATGGAGATTTCTCAAAGAATAAAAACAGAATTACCATAAGATCCAATAATGCCACTTCTGGGTATGTGCAGAATGGAAATGAAATCAGTACCTCGAAGAGACATCTTCACTCTTATGTTTATTATGACATTATTCACAATAGCCAAGATATGGAAACAACCTAAATAGTCTGTCAACAGACGAATGGATAAAGGAAATGTGACACACACACACACACACACACACAATGGAATACTATTCAGCCTTAAAAATGGAAAACTTAAGCCAGGTGCAGTGGCTCATGTCTGTAATCCCAGCACTTTGGAGGGCTGAGCCAAGTGGATCACCTGAGGTCAGGAGTTTGAAACCAGCCTGGCCATATGGAGAAACCCCATGTCTACTAAAAATATGAAAATGAGCCGGGCATGATGGCACACACCTATAGTCCCAGCTACTGGGGAGGCTGAGGTGGGAGAATCGCTTGAACCTGGGAGGCAGAGGTTGCAGTGAGCCAAGATCACGCCACTGTACTCCAGCCTGGGTGACAGAGCAAGACTCCTTCTAAAAAAAAAAAAAAAAATGGAAAACCTGCTCTTTGGGGCAGTGTGGATAAATTTGTTGGAAATTAGGCTAAGTGAAATAAACAAGGCACAGAAAGACAAATACTGCATTGTCTCACTCATATGTGGAGTACAAAATACTCAGCCTCATAGAAGCAGGGGATAGAATGGTATCTGCCAGGAACTGAGGAGGTTGGGGAAAATGGAAAGACATTGGTCAAAGGGCACAGTTAGGGAAGATGAATAAGTTCTTTGGGTCTAATGTAGACCGTGGTAACTACAGTTAACAATAGTGTATACTTGAAATTTTTGAAGAGTATAGATCTTAAGTGTTATCACCACGCGCGCGCACACACACACACACACAAGTAATGGTAAATATGTGAGATGATGTGTATATTAACTAGCTTGATTGTGATAATCATCTCACAATGTGTATATATTGTGAAATATATACAATAGCGATACATATCAAAATGTCAAGTTTTACATCTTAAATATATACAATTTCTATTTGTCAATTTTATTTCAATAAACCTGAAAATTAAACAATAAATTGAGAAATAAAAAAATAGATAAATCACAATCTCAACAGCCAGAGGTTCATGTCATTTCAAATTTTTACATCTTGCATTATGTAAGAAGTTGTTTATAAAATGTAGATCATACAGTCTCAGTCTGTAGCTTTAAATTAGCAACACATATTGTTATTACAGATAAAAACATATATTTTGAATATGCATGCATACCATGTCCATATAATGCATGTACAAAATTATTTCTAATGGCTACATACCATTCTTCCTGCCCTATGGTTTACAAATGAGCAGAGGCCGATCCTGATTTTGATGTTCATAAACAACGCTGGTATAAAAGTAACTGAAAAGACTAAGGAAGCATTCTCTATGCTTTATTTTTTAATCCTCCTAACCCTAGAAAGGAGATACTGTTAATTTCTCTATTTTATGGATGAGGAAAATGGACTTAGATAGAGAATCTAAGTAACTAACAAGCTGTGACATTCTGGGCAAGGATCAGAGCTGGAATTTAAACCCAGGTCTGTCTGATGCTGCAGCCAAGACTAGTAATTACCACAATCTACTGCTGTCTACACACATCTATTGTGTTTTTTTTCTGACTACTTCTTTAGGATAAATTCCTGAAAGTATACTTGCTGGGACAAAGGAGATCAGAATTTTAAATCTAGGAAACAGAAAAGATGGTTGCAGTGTTCAGAGATGTGCAGGCTGATGACATGGCTGAAGATCTGGTTCCTTCCAGTTCACTCACCAGGCCCAACTGGAGTGAAGAGGTAGACCATGGGTCACATGTGCTCCAAAATGGAACAGCCAGCCAGGTGCGGTGGCTCATGCCTGTTATCACAGCATTTTGGGAGGCCAAGCCAGGTGGATCACCTGAGGTCAGGAGTTGGAGACTAGCCTGTCCAGCATGGTGAAACCCCATCTCTACTAAAAATACAAACAGTAGCTGGGCGTGATGGTGGGTACCTGTAATCTCAGCTACTCGGGAGGCTGAGGCACAAGAGTTGCTTGAACCCAGGAGGCGCAGGTTGCAATGAGTTGAGATTACACCACTGCACTCCAGCCTGGGCGACAGAGTGAGACTGGTCTCAAAAGAAAACCCAAAGGGAACAGCCTTCCTTGTGAGTCAGAGAACATCCCCTCCCCAAAATCATTCCAGTCAAGTATGCAGGGGTCCCTGGCAGAGATGTCAGCACCAGGAAGGAGACAGAAGACCCAGTGCCCTCTCCAACTCTCCCGTTCTTGCAGACCGCAGCCCATCCGGCCGTCTGGTGCTACAATTATGATATAAAATTTGGGGAGTCTTTATTTATATGCCATACTTACTAAATCAGTGTTTCAAAACTATTTCTATAAAAGAAAAGTCATCTTTGATCTCTAAAAATGTAGGGGGGTAGGTGGTGGAGGAGGAAGGCATGAACCCATATATGGAAGTACATTCAATTGGAGCAAAATGCAAAAACAGCCTCTGTTTCGGATTAGGAGCCTTTGTTCCCTGGCAGTGGCTGTCCTCCACCTTGCTGGAGTCTTCTGCCCAGGCTTGTTTTATTTGGGGGAGCCACACATTATTATAACTTAAAATGCAAATCCGCCTGAAGAAAGCTGTGACGTATCTGCCGAAAGAGACACAGACTGCTTAGCCTAAGTTGGCCTTTTTTTTCCCTTCTTAGCCTAAGTTGGCCTTTTTTTCCCTTCTATTCTAATAGATCTTGTTCTTTTTTTTTCTTTTTGTCACTCAAAATGAGTGTCTGATGTACTAGCATAAATTGTTGAAAGCAGTTTTAGGTAAAGGAAGAGAGAGTAAAGTGGAGATTTTTTCACAAAAGCCAACCTCAATTTATGTCAAAGAGGGTTAAAAGACCTTGGGATTAAAGCAATAAACTTGCTGCTGTCAAAGCTAAAACCCGCTAACAATTTAGTGCCAAACACATGTTGTTCAATATCATTTCATATTATATTATGTCACAAAGAGCTGATGGTTCTGCATCACCCTGACAAGGCTGATTTACTCTGAAGAATTCATCGACATTTTGCACAGTCAAAGTTGACTTCATTTTGTTTGGATGGACGGTGGGAAATGTCTCTGTACTCAAGTTCGAATATTAGTCTGAAAATCTATTGCGGATTAAAGATTCAGGAGGACCGTTGGTCTACAGCTTTCCCAAGTAAGGTTTTTGAAAGGTAGCTATAGACTTTTGAATGCCCTCATTGGCAAAATGCTTAGACCAAAGACTAATAAAAATCAACAGAGGTTAAGTTAGATATTTGCGGCATCCCTTAAGGTATGTGAACTGTTAGCCAACTCTCCGGAAAAAGAAAGTTGTAGGAGCGGATTTTCCCCAGACTAGACATCAATTACTTACAAATTTCTCAAAAGATATTAATCACTCTATTTTCTTGATTATGTGCACCCATAATTCCCTTTTCCCATTTTCTTTTTTACCAGCACAGACGAATAGTTGTAATTGTGGACATTAAGATGTCTTGTCGTTCAAAGGTAATGAGGCAGTGGGTATATAGGATTTCAAGTCAGGGAGACAAGATTTTTCCTGGGACAATTACAGAGGGAATAGTAGCTCTGAAATTATATGACCTCTGCCTTGAGGAGCTAGATACAAATGAGGTCATTTTTAAAAATCAAATGATTGAATATACTATACACAGTACAATAATATTTACATAAATGTGGATCACTTACGAAATATGTATCTATATTTATATACTTAGGTCTGAAAGATGATTCAACAAAATATTGAGTGGTTATTTCTGGGAGATGATATTAGAGGCAAAAGGTGATTTTTTTTTCTTTTCAACCTACGGATATTTTCAAATTTTCTTTTATTAAAGAAATGAAAAAAGATATACAATTATACTGAAGGAATTTATTGTCCAAAGCAATTCCATAGTGAATGTCTTTGTAAAGTGTGATCCAATGGTTTAAATCAGAAGAAAGAAATTCCTAATCTAAAAGAGTTCTACAATTGTTGTTTTCAAACATGGCTTTCTTCAGAATGTGGCCCTTCCGTGGTCAGCCCTCTGCCCTGTAAGGAGGAGAATGAGTAAGATGATGTTGCTTCTACATCGAGTGGCTGGGATTCTAAGTCCGATGTCCTCAGGGCGCTGTGTGCATTCCACTGAAGATGTGATTGACAAGCTAGGAGGAGGTCAGCCTCTGCCACCCAAAGGGTACTGAAAGGCCTCGACAGGGGTCCAAACAACTCCAGGTGGCAAGACCAAATGACTCCAGAAAAGAGAACTGCGTGTGTGAGTGTGTGTGTGTGGGTGTGTGTGTGTGTGTGTGGGTGTGGGTGTGTGGGTGTGTGTGTGACTTCTTCTACAAGGAGGAAGGAGATGCTTCTCAGACTTGCCTAACTTCCCTCTCCAGGGCCTCAAGGCCACCATCCCACTCTCACTTTCTGATGGGCCCCTAGTGCCACCTACACCTCACCTGAGCCTCATACAGCTTCCCCCGCAGCCCAAGGGCACACATTGCCAAGGCTGCCTTCTTCTTTTTTCTTTTTCTTTTTTTTTTTTTTTGAGGTAAATCTCACTTTGTCACCCAGGTTGGAATGCAGTAGCACCATCTCCACTCACTGCAACTTCTGCCTCCTGGGTTCAAGCGATTCTCCTGCCTCAGCCTCCCGAGTAGCTGACATTACAGTCGTGCACCACCACGCCTGGCTAATTTTTGTATTTTTAGTAGAGAGAGGGTTTCACCATATTGGTCAGGCTGGTCTCAAACTCCTGACCTCAGTTGATCTGCCCACCTCGGCCTTCCAAAGTGCTGGGATTACAGGCGTGAGCTACTGCACCCAGCCGCCCCAAGGCTGCCTTCTAACAGAGGATGTTCACTTTCTAAAACATTAAGTCAATAAGAAAGTGCCGTGCGTTCAGAACACCACGACGCCTCTGCCTAACACAGCGTGTGGCCTCAGTTTCCTTCTCGGTGTGATTGGCACCAGCACACGTGCCGGGTTTGTCCTCCAGGGTTAATGTGGAACCCAGCTGCATAAGGCATAGCCAATGAACTGAACAAACACGTTCCAGTGCACAGGCAGCAGTCTGGGGGTGGCACGGTGCGGTGAGACGTTACCCCACGCCCCAGGTGCTCCCTATCTAGGGATGAACTGAAACCAAGGCTCAGATGTGGTAAAGGCCAAAAGAAGGGCAGAGCAAGTGTGCTGCACACCCAGTACTTTTCTCGGGGCACACCGAGGGGCGGTGGTGGAGGAAGTTGCAGTGGAGCTGTGTTTCGAGGACAAGAAGGCAATTGCCTAAAGGACACTTTGAGATACAAGGCAGTTATGGTTAGGAGACAATTCCCAGTAGTAGCCCCTAATTAGGTAAGAGTGTGTGGAGAGCTTGGCTTTCCTGGTTATTTCTCATATAGCCCTTGCAGAAGGCAGAATAATTGACCCATGTGGATGCAGAGATTCCCCTTAAGCCATCCCCAGTCCTCTCTCTCCCTCCTTTTATCCCAACACAGACAACCCCTAAAGCATGAAGTCATCCCCTTTTACACACTGGATCCTGTTCCTTGGACTGTGTTCCTGTTCTAGGTTCCTCTGTCCCCAAAGAACTTCTAACCATGGCCATGCCTCTGCCACCCATGGCTTCTCATCCCGACATCCAGGAATTGTCCTGCCCACTTTGGACCAGCCCTGTTTCTGGCAAGCACCTGAAGCTCTCGGGGGTCCATTGGGCGGAGACCTGGGTGAGGACAGTGCCACTGAGGGCCAGGTAGTTTTGTAGGATATACACCCTGTCATCCACACTGACAGATCACTCTTGCCTGGTTGTCTGGTAACACAGACCTCCCATACAAGAAACCTCCCTCCAGGAGTAACCGGGCTGGTATGGAAAGTGGAAAAATAATAGCGACAATTCTATAACCCAGAGCACAATGGACTGATGTCAAGGGCTGGAATGCACACAAGAGAGTTTCAAGGTTAGGGTTGGAGGAAGATACTCAGGTGAGGAGACACCTGGCCTGCATCTCTGACAGGGACATAGAACCCTAAGTTCGGCCAGGTGCGGTGGCTCACACCTGTAATCAATCCCAGCACTTTGGGAGGCCGAGGCAGGTGGATCACCTGAGGTCAGGAGTTCAAGAGCAGCCTGACCAACATGGTGAAACCCCGTC
This sequence comes from Colobus angolensis palliatus, assembly GCF_000951035.1. Classification (NCBI taxonomy): domain Eukaryota; kingdom Metazoa; phylum Chordata; class Mammalia; order Primates; family Cercopithecidae; genus Colobus; species Colobus angolensis. The sequence goes on from NW_012116166.1 coordinate 3,818,401, forward strand.
TCTACTAAACATACAAAAAATTAGCTGGGCATGCTGGCGGGCACCTATAATCCCAGCTACTCTGGAGGCTGAGGCAGGAAAGTTGCTTGAACCTAAGAAGCGGAGGTTGCAGTGAGCTGAGATCATGCCATTGCACTCCAGCCTGGGTGACAAGAGCTAAACTCCATCTCAAACAAACAAACAAACAAACAACAGCAATAAACCGAAGTTTGAGGGGAAAGCAATCGGGGAACTGTAGAGAAAATTGGTGGGATGAGGGTGTTGGGAGGACAGAAGTTGATACTGAAAATATAGGGTTGGGGCCTATATAGCTTAATATTTTCTAAGAAGTCTTAACCTTATCTTCTACGTACCCTAGTTGCAGAGGCGTTTTAGGCAGAGATAAGGATATGGTTAGCTTGTTGTGTTGAAAAGTTGAACTCACTGTAGTTTTGCTTTGCATTTTCCTAACAAGGATTGGAGTTAAGCACCTTTTCCTGGCCTTCTCTCACATTTGTGTATCTTCTTTGGAGGAACGTCTATGCAGGTCCTTTGCCCATTTTTAAATATTATGATTTATCTTTGTATTGTAGAGCTTGACGTGGTTCTTTATATATTTTGTGTAAAAGTCTCTTATCAAATATATGAGTACAAATATTCTATTCATCTATCATCAGAACTATTGAAGTCTCCTCCTGTAGGCCTCCTTCCTCCTTTTCTTGCTCCTCTACAATTCAGTTAGCCAGAGAGATATTTTTAACATAAATCATAACATAAACATAGCCCTAGTTCTCCGTGCAATATGATTTTTAAAAAATGTTTCTTCGACCGAGTCATTCTCCTGCTTTAAAAAGTAGATGTAAGAAAATAAACCTCTTTTCTGGCTTCCCACTGCTGTTGGGATGATGTCCAGGACCCTTCCCTCGGATTCTAAGGCCCTAAATGATTTGCTGTTTTTTGCAAATCCAATTCAATTTTCATCATTCTCTGCACCCTCACCATCCCCCAGCACAGTGACTTGATTTCAGATTCCCCAAGCTTCCCCGCATCCCATCCCCTTTACATTCCAGAAGGCGCCCTCACCCCTCTTCCCTGGCCAATTTCCTTTCACCTGTATCAGGTTAAATGCTGCTTCTCTTGGGAGAACATCACTGACCCTTTCAGCCTAAATCAAACAAGGACAGTGCTCATCAAACTCATCACACTTTGATTGGAGGACTTATTGATTGATGGCCCTTAGACTAAAAGTGGGAGAAAGACGGGGCCCATCTGCTGTGTGTCCAGCACCCAGCAAAATGTCCCTAGAGAAAACTGCCAGAATGAAGGTTCCCTTTGGCCACCAGGGGCCCGATGGAGAAGCTGTGTCCACAAGGCCCCTCTCTGAGACTGCCATCTTCCCAGACGAAGGCATACCCGATAAAGCTCCTATCAAAAGAGCATTCATTATATTTCTGTCCCACTCTGTACTGGCTGCTCACTCTTTCTCCCAATAGATTTGGAAATCACAAAATTTGTGAAGTTCCACCCAAGTCTTTGCTGACTTTTGGTGCTGAAGAAAGTGCCATCAAAATAACCCCCACAATTCATTAGTAATTCATCAGCCTTTTCTCCCTCACCTCAAGGGACAAAGAACCACGTTTCTTAGAGTTTGGGAGAGCCCCACTGCCTTTGTTGTTTGTGTCTGTGTGTTTTAAGTTTTATTTCAAGAATGACTTTCTAAGAGGTCTTTGAAGTATAAAGCTGCCGCCTTTGCTAAACCTCATGTTCTTGTAAATTTTCACCTTGGATCTGACAGTGAATCAGAGACAGAGCTGGAAGGGGCTTCAGTGAAGGCAGTGATTGGGAAATAGATCCAGAGGGTGGGCACCTGGTTTTTGCTGCCTTTTCACAAGTCACTTAGAAAGAGTACTCTAGTCCCGTTTTGCTCTTAGAAACTTCCCTTGCCAACATTCTTGCCTGCCCCAAACAGCCATGCCCTCTGATGGTTCAGAGGTGGATTATGTGACCTATACTTAGGTTGACCAGCCCTTACGTCCATTAGTCCTCAGTGATTAGTTTAGAATTAGACATTTGACCCAAGTACAGCCGTCAATCGCATGCAAACAGCTTGTGGGAATGCTGGGTGAGAAGCTCTCGTTTTTCCCTAAGCTGTAGGTGAGGGTGGGTGCAGATGCCATGCTGGAGCTGCTGCAATTATCCTGTGAACAGAGTGCAGAGATGGTTAGGGCTTGGTCTGAGAACCCTGTCCCAGTCCTAATACAAGTGGGCTTAGAGGCAGCATCCGTGCTGCCATTATTAGTTATGAATGGTGGCGAATTTCTTTTTTGCTGTTCTTGTTGTTTTATTTTTGTGTTGAGATGGAGTCTCACTCTGTCTCACAGGCTAGAGTGTAGTGGTGCCATCTCGGCTCACTGCAACCTCCACCTTCTGGATTCAATCGATTCTCCTGCTTCAGTCTCTTGAGTAGCTGGAATTACAGACGCCTGCCACGCCTGGCTAATTTTTGTATTTTTAGTACAGATGGGGTTTCACCATGTTGGCCAGGCTGGTCTTAAACTCCTGACCTCAAGTGATCCACCCACCTCAGCCTCCCAAAGTGCTAAGATTACAGACGTGAGCCACCGTCCGGCCATGAATTTCTTTATCCTAAGTTCCTGCCACTTACACAGAGAGTGTCCTGTTGATGCCCTCTACCTCATGTTTCCATGCCTGCTCTGCAGGATGTGACTCGACTGCAGTTCGTCCATGCAGCTGTGTACACATGAAGGGCTCTCTACCAGTACGGTGCGGTCCTCACGCTTGAGCATCCTGCAGCCTGCTGTGGTCTCACTGACCCTCCTCACCAAGGGCAACCTCCAGTTCCCTGTAGCCACCTGTCTCTCTCAACTAGGCAGCTCTTGCATCTTGAGGGGGTTGAGTCATCCTCCTGTGGGGCTTTCACAGGTGCTGCAAGGCATCAAGTAGTTTACTTATCTGGCCCCAACACTGTGACAACCTTCACACACATGTTTGATGGGACCATGGTGTTTAGAGCCTGTGTCCACCTTCTCACCCTTACCTTCCAGAGTCCTGCCTTCGTTCACAGGAGAGAAGAAGAGTTGGCAGCCCCAGGCTCACTCTACCCCATGGGAGTCCCTCCTGAGGCTTCACTTCTGCAAGGTAGGAGCCTGGAGATGCTGCCCTAGCCAGGTAAAAGAAAAACAGAGACACTCATCTACATGTTGTCATAGCCCCTTCCCCGAGGCTGAGAAAGGAGGATTTTATTCTCCAGGCAACATCCACTGACAACGCTGCCCAGGCAGCTGGTCCCCAACTCCGCTGGAGGCGTTCCAACCACTTAACACAGTTTTTCAGTTTCCACTGCCTAGGCACATACATTTCCATCCCTGGGAATGGATTACCATGGGAACTTTCCTCTCCAAAATTCTGATGGACAGCATTTTTACCCTGCAATGATCCCTAAGTGAAAGTGATATTCACCAACATTTATTATGTGGTAATGGTGTGGAGCACCAGATCAAAAATTCATGGCAAGCACACACTGCAACACTCTCCCTGAATGCTCTCAGAGCAGATATATGATTCCATGGATACGCATGTAGGCACACACCCAGCACATCTGTATGGAAGTGGTGTACGCATGCGTGCACATTCATATACACACACACAGCCTGGGCCATGTCTTGTCTTTCGACTCCAGTGGCACTGCAAGAATAAACCATTCCAGAAGCAGGCCTGACAGACAGGATTTCTCAACCAAGAGATGTGCAGATGTGAATTTAGAGGAAGAGCCAATAGCAGGAGGTTCAGTTTCTCCCACTCTACCACCAACTAGGAGTTAATTCATCAATTCTGGGACTTATTCAAATAGCACGGCATGACACTGGTGGGGAGCAAACATCCTCTGAATGCCTGCTCTCTTCTGCAGAGGAGAGCAGGGAGCTGAGCCTGGCATCCAGAGCTCAAGGCCTGATAGCCCAAACTCACATGAAGGCTGGAGGATGAACTCCCAGAACTCCGAGAGTCTTGGCCTACTGACTTTAAACCAAGAACATTTTGTGAAATAAAAAGACTCTTTGAGGCCAAGCATGGTGGCTCATGCCTGTAATCCCAGCACTTTGGGGGGCCAAGGCAGGAGGATCGTTTGAGGCTGGGAGCTCAAAACCAGCCTGGGCAACATGGCAAGTCCCTGTCTCTACCAATCATTTAAAAATTAGCCTGGTGTGGTGGCATGTGCCTGTGGTTATAGCTACTCAGGCAGCTGGGATGGGATGATAAGATCACTTGAGCCCAAGCATTCAAGGCTGCAATGAGCTATGATTGTGCCACTGCACTCCAGCCTGGGTGAAAAAGAGAAGCCCTGTCTCTAAATAAAAATAATAAGACCCTTCACAAGCCTCAACAAAGATAGATCCGAGATCCTGGCTCCTCACTCCACAGGTAGCCAGAGAAGACCCTGCCATCTCCTGAGCCTGCCCTACCCTCTTCCACTAGGTCTGGTCCTCTCTCCTTTGTGTCCTGACCCAGGTGACCACCCACACCCATCCCCACCTTGGTAACATTCCCCAGGAAATCATTTTAGTTCCTCTTTCCTCCCCTTATGCCTCTAATCTATTTTGATTTTCTGTTACTATGCCTAGGAATGCCAAGGCATTGTAGAACGGAAGGGGGCTGGGCGTCAGGGACAGCATCCCACCTCTTTGGTCATCTTTTAGCCATTACAATTCGCCATCACCTATTGTTGACTTGCCGCCGAGCTCCATGGAAAGAATACAAGATACGTACTGCAGTGGTGTGAGAACATTTGGCTTCAATTTTTTCTGTATATATATATAAAGTTTTTTTCACCTTTTTATTCCTCCTTTTGACCCACGGGAAAGAGAACCCTAAGTCCCCACATTCTGCCACTTCATAAATCTGTCCCTAATTGCACCCCTGGGGTCTCTCTTGGCCAGTCTTTCAGAGGAAGGGCTACCTGGCCTTCCAAGGATTGGTGTATCACCTTAGTTACTTTTTGCCAGGTTTTCTCCATCACAAGAGTCATTTCTTTAATGACCTGGGCTATTCACAATAAGGAAATCATGTGGTTATAATCAGAGCTGGGGTGATTGTGCTTTATATAAGCCTCTCTCTCTATATATATATACACACACACACACACACACATGTATATATATATGTATGTGTTATGTGTGTATGTATAAAAGGCATATTATCTGCCCTTCTCCACCTCCTAAATATTCCTCAACTGAGATTTCGATCAAACTCACAAATGATCTGGGAGTACCTAGGTGGGTCTCCTTGCACTGTTGACCACGGTGAGTTCACTTGGAAAGCCCTGCTCTAGGGACAATGTGCATCCTACTCTGTGCCCCCAACATGCATATGCCCAAATCTCCCAAGGGTAGGAGAAAGAAAACACATTGCTTTTTCCAACTCCAAAATTACTGTGAATGACATTGATAAGTCTGAAGGAGGGAGTAAAGGAAGAATGGAAGGATAGGGCATTAGAGCGAGGGCAAGGAGAACAAAGGAAGGCACTATTGGACAATAAGCAGCAGGTGAACAGGAACACTTTGTCCAGAGGGCCTCCATGGTGGGGAGGGAGCAGGTGGGAAGACAGCGGTTCTTAGAATCTTAGCCAGAGTTCAAATTACAGGGCGCTGTTTCATTCCCCAACTCGGGTATCTAGAAACACAGATAGAGGGAACCCTTTTCCAGGATTCCACCATCTCCCACAAAAGCATGCGACATGGGCATAGAGTGAAAAAATGAAGTGGAAACTCACAAAATTAGACTCAAGATGAATTTGATGGGGTGTAGAAGCATCTTCCAATCAGAGGAGACGTGCTCCCACCTTTAAACACGAGAGAGTTGGGCTAGCGTTGCTGCCTCAAATATAGGATGAACTTGAACTTCAGATAAGCAATGAACAATTCTTTGTAAGTATAAACTATGTCCAAATATTTCATGGGGCATATATCTACCAAAAAGTTTTGGTTGTCTATCTAAAATTCCATTTCCATCGGGCTTTTTTTTTTTCCTTTTGGTAAATCTTGCCAGATTTAGGTCAGACAAAATTTCCAAAGCTTCTTTCAGTTTTTCCATTCTCTGCTTTGTGTCCCCACCCCAAGGGGAGAGCCACTGGGGCCTCAGAAGAGATGGGGCACACAAGAAGATAAGAAGAGTTCTTGGATCAGGACAGCAAATTATGGCTGAGGCTACATGCGTAGGGAAGGGGTTGTTGAAACAGGCAAAACCAAGTGTGTCAAGATTTGTTTTAAAAAGAAAGAAAGAAAAAAAAAAAACAATGGCTCATCAACAGTGAGGCTGACCCAGTGAGTCCAGACACCACAACCTACAGCAGAATCTGAACCATGGAGCTGTCATGGAGCAACTGGGAAAACATGAATTCATAGTTAAACCGATAAAATTCTGTATAATCTGTCTTTATAACCCCAGAAAGTGACACTTAAGCTTAAAAAAAAAGACTAATATTCTTTTTTTTTTGTCTAAGCCACTAATTATTTTACCTGTATGAAATTCCTCTATTATTTTCACTGCTGGAAAATCACAGGGTGGCTAGTACTGCTAGTGCCTGTCACAGACAGGCATAAACAATGTGATCCAATAAAACCTTATATAGCACAGTGCACACAATAGTGGCTTGCCAGGCTCATCCGGTAAAACAAAACATCAAAGCAGAAAAAATTAACCAAAGATCATTTGCACAGGGAAACGTGATAAGCAAGTTTGAAGACTGAATTCCTAATATCCCTGGACAACAGACTTCACAGATATGGCAGAGTGGAAGGAAAGGGTCCCGGGGAGGGGCTGGCGATGAGCTGTCAAGATCTGACTGCAACTCGCAACTTGCTTCTCCTCCGCACCTGGGTTCATAGCATAGTCAGGTCGCTAATGGCCCTGTATGTCGGTTAGCACTTTACAGTTTGCAAATGTTTTTACATGCACTGGCTCATTGAGTCTTCCCCCAGCGCTGTACAATCAGATAAAATCCTGCCATTCTCCAGGAACTGACTAGACCATAAATGCTCCCCACAAAAATGCTCAGCCTACTTGGGGAGATACCCATTAAATTACTATACTAATGAAAGTCCAATTATAGACAGAGGTAAAGAAAAGGACTTGGATCTGACTTTGCACAGGGTGATAGGGGAGGCTCCCTGGAAAAGGTGACGTTAGACCTGAGCTCCAAGGCAAACATAGTGGGGGAAGTAGCACCTTCCTGTGGGAGGGCAGAGCCCTGAGCAGGGAAGGCCTGAAGGTATGCGGAGAGAGTGAAATAGGCAACTGTGGGGTGGAGGTGGGCAGAGGAAGAGAGCAAGGCAGGGAGGGAGGATGAGCAGGGGCCAGACCTCCCACGGCCCCAGAGGCCATTACCAGGGTTTGGGAAGCCATGGAATGGTGTTTAGCAAGGAGATGAGAGTTTTGGATCTCCTTTGCAGTGTGCCTTCTCCACTTCACAGCCATGATCCAGGGTCCAGAGCCCTGCCTTCCTTCTAGGAATTTAGAAGTTTCCTAAATTATGAAGAGAAAGTTTGGGGCTGGATGCAGTGGCTCATGCGTGTAATCCCAGCACTTTGGGAGGCCGAGGCGGGCTGATTGCCTAAGGTCGGGAGTTTGAAACCAACCTGGCCCACATGGCAAAACCCTATCTCTATTAAAAATATAAAAATTAGCCAGGCATGGTGGCGGGCACCTGTAATCCCAGCTACTTGGGGGGCTGAGGCAGGAAAATCACTTGAACCTGCGAGGCAGAGGTTGCAGTGAGCCAAGATCACGTCAATGCACTCCAGCCTGAGCGACAGAGCAAGACTCTGTCTCAAAAAAAAAAAAAAAAAAAAGAGGGTGAGCCAGATGTCACTTAATAGAGCCTCATTTGGAATTTGGAAGTGCACCCCTCCTATGAGTGGCCGATAGGCAATGCTAACTGCAGTGGAAGAGAAGTCCTTAGTGGATGCCAACTTCTTGAATCTACTGGGAAGACAACCAATGTTTCTCCTCAGGATGGCACAGCTTTGACCTTTGCTTGGGTGGATGCTAGAGGGCCTCTTGGTCATCAGCTATGGGTGAGAATCTCGCTAGAGGAGGCTAGGCTGCCTCTGCCCTTCATTCCTGGTCTCCTGGAGGTCTGGTGTCATTGCTGCAAGCCCCATCCACCTTTCTTTCTCTTGTCACACTCATTCATCTCTGCCCATCTCCTCTATCTTCAGAATTCTTTCAAGTTTGGAAAGTGAGAAACTTTTATTTATTTATAAACATTCTTCCAAATGCCTAAGTTCATCTTTCTGAGGCCTAACTTTGGATTATCCATAGCTAGAACAAATTTTCTTTCTCTTTCTTTCCTCCTTTCTTTCTCTTTCTTTCTTTCTTTCTTTTTCTCTTTCTTTCTTTCTTTCTGTTTCTCTCTCTCTTTCTTCTTTCTTTCCTTCTCTCTCTCTTTCTTTCTTTCTCTCTCTCTCTTTCTTTCTTCTTCTTCTTCTTTTCTTCTTCTTCTTCTTCTTCTTCTTCTTCTTCTTCTTCTTCTTCTTCTTCTTCTTCTTCTTCTTCTGCTTCTTCTT